>NC_090441.1:209778548-210118672 GCF_031143425.1 Pleurodeles waltl
ATGCTTGGGGTCCTCTAAGGAACCCCAGAGTGCATGGGATCATACTTCCAATACTTGCAACAGTGCTGATTCTGACACGTTTATACCAAACATGCCTAGGTTCAGAGTTACCTTTATGTAGCTGGACATGGGTAGTAGCCTGCGTCTAGTACATATATAAAATGGCGTCCCCGCACTCACGAAGTCCAGTGAAAAGGGGCTGGAATTCATGGGGCCACCTCTGCTAGTGCAGGGGTGCCCTCACACACAGGTACCTGCACCCTGCCCTCTAGGTTAGGAAGGCCTGCCATAGGGGTGACTTACAGTGACCTGGTGCAGTGACCTGTAGTGAAACTGAGTGCATGCACCCTTTCACGCAGGCTGCAATGGCAGGCCTGCAGAACACTTTGCATGTGCTCCCTAGGGGTGGCAGAATAACTGCTACAGCCCATGGGAATCCCCTGGAACCCCAAAGCCCTGGGTACCTAGGCACCATATACTAGGGACTTGCATGGGGGCACCAGTATGCCAATTGTGGGGAGAAAAGGTTAGTAGCAACCCCATTTGGAGAAGAGAGCATAATCACTGGGGAGCACAGTCAGTCAGTGAGCACAGTCAAACAAAGTGACAACAGGCAGAAAATGGGGGTAACCATGAAAGAGGGCACTTTCCTACAGTAAGGATGTATTCCTCACTAAAAAATAGCACAAAGGAACATGCACAACAACCACTCACATTCTGTTGTTCTCGTACAATTGTGGTAAATATTTACTGGAAATGACGAAGTGTTGTCATGGCATAATATCAGAAATTTGGCATACCAAGAATTTTGTGAATTAAACTGGTATAATTTAGATTTTGGCCAGGCCTATCCCTAGTGTATCAGCCATGTCATGGACCGTACACTGACAAGGAGTCTGCAGGGAAGCAGCCAGGTCTGGTAAGAGCACAAGCACTGACACATAGCCTGCAGTGCATCAGCCAGGCCATGTCAGAGAAGCATACACTGACAGGGAGTCTGCAGTGTACCGGCCAAGCCAGGTCATATCAGAGCACCAAGCACTGACCAGTAGTTCACAGTGCAGTGGCCATGGCACCAGACAACTGATAGGTAGGCCATGTCTGAGCACTGAACAGTCTCAGGTAGTTTGCAATGTAACAACCAGGCCATGTCAATACACCAAACACTGTCAAGTAGTCTGCAGGTTATCAGTGAGGCAATGTCAGAGGACTGTAAACTGACAGGGAGTCTACAGTGAAGCAGTTCTGGCAAGGATTCTGCAGTATATCAGTGAAGCCATGCCAGAGGACTGTAGACTGACAGGGGGTCTGTAGTGAAGCTGCCCTGACAAGGAGTCTGCAATATATTAGTTGGGCCATCTCAGAGGACTGTAGACTGACAGGGAGTCTGCAGTGAATCAGCTCTGACACGGAGTCTGCGGTGATGCTTCCTGGCCGTGTTACAACTCCTAACACTGACAAGGAGTCTGAAGTGTACCATTAAAGATCAGTTACGCTTCGGATGCATACGTTTCATAAATGTAATTTGAATTTGAGATGCAATTCATAAAATGTTTCTCAAATTCCAATTGTACCTCAAATTCAAATTTCGACTGCATTGCAACTGTGGTAACCTGTCACCACATCATGAAACAGGGAGAGTCTGTACTTCAAGAGTCTGTCATGGTATCAGCCTGAGACAGAACATTTATTGTAAGAGGGGGCCTCTGTCACGACAGCAGGCCACACAGAAGGGAGTCAAGAACGAGCCGTGGAGATGAGTTGTTCTCGAGCAGTGAGACTCTGTCACGATAGCAGTCACACTGAGAGAATAGACAGGGAGTTTCTGTCAGTGTGCCATCCACGGAGAGAGCCTGTACTCTATCAGTGAGGCTCTGTCATGATACTATGTTAATGGGGGGAGTCGTTGTTCTCTCAGGGAGGCTATGTCACGACACTAAGACACATGGGGCCAGATGTAGGAAAAAAGCAAATTGCGACTTGCAATTTGCGAGTCCGTGCGACTCGCAAATTGCAAGTCGCAATTTGCTATGCAGAAAGGTGTCTCAGACACCTTCTGCAACTCGCAATGGGGTCGCAAAGACCCACCTCATGAATATTTATGAGGTGGGTCGCAGTTTGCGACCCCATTGCGAGGATGGGCACTCACGGGGACGGTGGCCTGCTGGAGACAGCAGACCACCATGTCCGTGACTGCTTTTTAATAAAGCAGTTTTTTTTTTTCTATCTGCAGCCCGTTTCCTTAAAGGAAAACGAGCTGCACTTAGAAAAAAAAACCGAAACCTTTTGTTTCGGTATTTTTCAGAGCAGGCAGTGGTCCATAGGACCACTACCTGCTCTGAAAAATAGTTTTTGTGATCATTCACAAAGGGGAAGGGGTCCCCTGGGGACCCCTTCCCGTTTGCGAATGGGTTACCATCCACTTCAAGTGGATGGTAACAGCGATTTCATTTGCGACCGCTTTCGCGGGCGCAAATGAAATTGCATAGCATTGCGACTCGCAAATAGGAAGGGAACACCCCTTCCTATTTGCGAGTCGGAAATGCATTTTGCGAGTCGGATCCGACTCGCAAAATGCATTTCTGCATAGCAGAGAGGCTTTTGCGCCTCGCAAACGGCGTTTTTCGCCGTTTGCGAGGCGCAAACCCTTTGCTACATCTGGCCCATGGTGAGCCTGTACTCTATCAGTAAGGCTCTGTCACGAAACTAGGCCACAGGGAGAGTACTCTATCAGTGAGGTTCTGTCATGATACTAGTCCAGGCCTTAGGGAGAGTCTGTACTGTATCAGGCTCTGTCACGACACCAGGTCCCTGCCCAGTGCTTAATTTGTGCTTGTTGTTTCCGGTGCTGAACTCCGGCAGTTATTTGTGAGGGCCGGGCATTACTTATTCTTCTGCCTCAAGCATTTGCTGCGAGCAAAAGACACATATGGGACAGACGGAGGAAGGGTAAAACGAAAAAGCGTCACAAAGGGAGAAAGCAGAAAGTTGTAGGTTGAGCTGTAAGGGCGGGGTGGCTGTAAATGGATTGATGAGGCCCGAGGTGGCTTCAGGATTACGCTGCCTCAGTATTCAGTGCTGGCAGATTTAATCACAGCAGCCTCGTGTTTAAGAGGAGGGCTTTGAGCACCGGCACCTCTTCATTTACAAATTAAGCACTGTCCCTGCCTGATTACTTTAACCCCCACCAGTCTGTCAGCTCACCCTCCCAGGGGGCTCCCTCACTTTTCAATCCCATTCTCCTTCTGAGTTGCCAGGTCCGCCACAGACTACAATGGGCCGCTCTGTGCAAACCTCCTCCGCCCCCACCAACTAAAACAACCCAACCCTGCTGACGTCAACAGCCCCCCCCTCGCTGGGGAGCCAGGGCCAACAGGTGTGCTAAGGTCCATAGTGCCGAGGTCAGAGGTCAGCCTACAGACAATGCTCACGAGCCACGGGTGGGGGGTCAGGCAGGCATATAATACCCCCCCCCCGCCACTGATTAATGTGTACAGAAGATACCTGAACACTGCTGAGGTGGCATCGTGCCCCAGACAGAGAGGGGCCAGTGTGCTGAGGGAGACAAGGCCTCTGTCTCTGGGCAATGCTCACTGCAAGGGGTGGGGGGGGGGGAGACATATAACCCCCCCCCCCCCGCCGCTGATTAATGTGTACAGAAGATACCTGAACACTGCTGAGGTGGCATCGTGCCCCAGACAGGGCCAGTGTGCTGAGGGGCACAAGGCCTCTGTCTCTGGACAATGCTCACGTGCCAGGGGTGGTGGGGGGGAGACATATAACCCCCCCCCCCCGCCGCTGATTAATGTGTACAGAAGATACCTGAACACTGCTGAGGTGGCATCGTGCCCCAGACATGGCCAGTGTGCTGAGGGGCACAAGGCCTCTGTCTCTGGACAATGCTCACGTGCCGGGGCGGGGGGTGGTTGACATATATCCCCCCCACCTCTCCCCCGCTGATTAATGTGTGCAGAAGATACCTGTAGACTGCTGAGGTGGCATCGTGCCCCAGACAGGGCCAGTGTGCGAGGGGCACAAGGCCTCTGTCTCTGGACAATGCTCACGTGCCAGGGGTGGTGGGGGGGAGACATATAACCCCCCCCCCCCCGCCGCTGATTAATGTGTGCAGAAGAGACCTGCCCGCCGCCTCAGGTGGCACCATGCCCCAGACAGGGAGGGACCGGTGTGCTGAGGGGGGCACGGGCCTGCTGTCCTCCCCCCACCCCGCCACTCCTTCGGTAACCGGACCTCGTGACCCCCCCCGGGTCTGGGCTACACGTCTTTAGCGCATCGGAGGGGGCTCCACCTTTTAACAGCCAAGAAGCCCCTCAAAGTTTGTAATGTGGGCGGGCGTGCCTCTGGGAGGAGGCTGGGGAGGGGTGGGGGCAGAGAAGATGAAACCGGGGCTTTACGCGGACAGTTACTGCCGGGCAATAATCGCTGCAGAGCACCTGCTCTTTTTCACCACAGGTGTAGTACTCATGGGAGAGTACCTGCACGTCTAAGCATGGGTGTAACACTCATGGGAGAGTATCTGTGCTTCTCCACACAGGTGCAATACTCATTGGAGAGTACCTGCACTTCTCCACACAGGTGTAATACTCATGGGAGTGTAGCCGCACTACTTAGCATGGGTGTAATACTCATTGGAGAGTACCTGCACTTCTCCACACAGGTGTAATACTCATGGGAGTGTAGCCGCACTACTTAGCATGGGTGTAATACTCATGGGAGAGTACCTGCACTTCTCAACACAGGTGTAGTACTCATGAGAGAGTACTTGCACTGCTCTACACAGATGCAGTACTCATGGGAGAGTACCTGCACCTCTCCACACAGGTGTAATACTCATGGGAGGGTGCCTGCATCTCTCCACACAGGTGTAATACTCATGGGAGAGTACCTGCACTTCTCAACACAGGTGTAGTACTCATGAGAGAGTACTTGCACTGCTCCACACAGATGCAGTACTCATGGGAGAGTATCTGCACCTCTCCACACAGGTGTAATACTCATAGGAGGGTGCCTGCACCTCTCCACACAGGTGTAATACTCATGGGAGAGTACCTGCACTTCTCAACACAGGTGTAGTACTCATGAGAGAGTACCTGCACTTCTCCACACAGATGCAGTACTCATGGGAGAGTACCTGCACCTCTCCACACAGGTGTAATACTCATGGGAGGGTGCCTGCACCTCTCCACACAGGTGTAATACTCATGGGAGAGTACCTGCACTTCTCAACACAGGTGTAGTACTCATGAGAGAGTACCTGCACTTCTCCACACAGATGCAGTACTCATGGGAGAGTACCTGCACCTCTCCACACAGGTGTAATACTCATGGGAGGGTGCCTGCACCTCTCCACACAGGTGTAATACTCATGGGAGAGTACCTGCACTTCTCAACACAGGTGTAGTACTCATGAGAGAGTACTTGCACTTCTCCACACAGATGCAGTACTCATGGGAGAGTACCTGCACCTCTCCACACAGTTGTAATACTCATGGCAGGATACCTGAACAACTCCACACAGGTACAGTATTCATGAGAGAGTAACTGCACTTCTCAGCATGGGTGTAATACTCATGGGAGAGTACCTGCACTTCTCCACACAGGTACAGTACTCATGGGAGAGTACCTTCACTTCTCAGCACAAGTGTAGTACTCATGGGAGAGTACATGCGCTTCTCCACACAGGTGTAATACTCATGGGAGCAGGGCACAAATCTGGGGTACATTCAAGTATACGACGTCCACTCACAGGGCACTGCTGTATACTTGGGCCACCTTGTGCAACCCTTACAGCCCAAGATCCAGACAGTTCTGGGCTGGGAAGCTCCTACCACCCAGACTCAAGACAGGGCATTCCTTGGCTTGAATGGACCTTGTGATTCCCCTCACGGAGCTCACCTCCAAGAAGATGCCTAGAAAAGTAAACTGGACAGTAAGTTGTCAAAAGGCCTTTGACACCCTGAAAGAGGCAATGTGCTCAGCACCAGTTCGCAAAGCTCCAGACTACTCTAAGCAGTTCATTGTGCAGACAGATGCCTCTAAACATGGGTAGGAGGGGTCATGCCCCAAACCAACGATGATGGCCATGACCAACCTGTTGCTTTTATTAGCATGAGGTTGTTCCTCAGTGAACAGCATTTGAGTACCATTGAGAGGGAGGCCTTTGCTATGGTGTGGCCCCTGAAGAAGCTGAGACCACACTTATTTGCGACTCACTTCATTGTTCGCACTGACCACAGACCTCTCAGATGGCTTATACAGATGTAAGATGAGAATCATAAACTTTTGAGGTGGTCCATCTCCCCACAGGGAATGGACTTTACAGTGGAAGCCAGAACTGGTACTACCCATGTCAATGCAGATGGACTTTCCAGGTTCTCCCACTTAGACAATGAAGGCTCTCTTGGGAAAGGTTTGTCTCATCCTCTGTCGTTTGGGAGGGGTATGTGTTGGAAAGTTCCTTTTTTGGCATGGTTTCCCTCCACATTTTGTCTGGTATCTGATGCTAACTTGACTGAGTGTGGGCTGGGATCCTGCTAACCAGGCCCCAGCACGTGTTCTTTCCCCTAAGCTGTACCATTGCTTTCACAATTGGCACAACCCTGGCACGCAGCAAGTCCCTTTTAAAAGGTACCAGTGGTACCAAGGGCCCCGTGGTTAGAGAAGGTCCCCAAGCGCTTCACCATGTATTATGCCACTCTAGGGGACCCCTCACCAAACACATGCACACTGCCATTGCAGATTGTGTGTGTTTGTGGGGGTAAAAAGATAAAGTTGACAGGGCGTCCCTCTCTGGGTGCCATGCCCACAAACCACTGCTTGTGACAAAGGTAAGTCACCCCTTTGGCAGGCCTTACAGCTCTAAGGCAGGATACACTATACCACAGATGAGTGCATAGCTGCATGACCAATATACCCCCCTACAGGGTATAAGTAATTTTTTAGACCTTGTAAGTGCAGTATAACCATATTGAGTATAGGGTCTGGGAGTTTGTCATTATGAACTCCACAGCTCCATAATGGCTTCACTGAATGCTGGGGAGTTTGGCATGAAATTTCTCATCTTAATAAACCCACACTGATGCCAGTGTTAGAATTATTGTAAAATGCACACATAGGGCATCTTAGAGATGCCCCCTGAAATGTACCCAACTCTCTAGTGTGTGGCTGACCAGTCTATGCCAGCCTGCCACTACCAGATGAGTTTCTGACCCCATGGGGTGACTTGCTCTGGGCTGAGGTGCTTCTCACCTTCCCCCTGCAGGAACTGTAACACCTGGCAGTGAGCCTCAAAGGCTGCTGCCTTTTGTTTTGCTGCCTCAGGGCATTCCAGCTAGTATAGATGCCCGCCCCCTCACCCCCCCACCGGACAAGGCCCAACTTATGGTGGCAGGTCTGGCGGGAAAATGAGTAAACACCAGGAGGAGTGTCCACTCCAGTGGGGACCACCCCTAGGGTGCCCAAAGCTGAGGTGAACCCCTCCCCTTGCAGAATTCTCCATTTTGCTTTGGAGGGTGATAGCCAATAGGGTTTGAAATGTCCCCCCCCCCCAAAGGGAGTGGGCACAGGAAGGGTGTAGCCACTCTCAGGGACAGTAGCTATTGGCTTCTGACCTCTGTAATGCCCCAAAATCTAGAAATCTAGAGTTTTGGGGCACCCCTAAACCCTGCTCTTCAGATTCCTGCTGAACTGAAAGGAGAAGTACTTAAGAGCTCCACCAGCAGTGAAAACTCCAGACGACAACTGACTTCACCCCTGCCCTACTGGCCCGTTTGCAGCTTAAAGACTCCTGCTAAAAAAAGGCGACACATCCTGAAGGACCAGCGACCTCTACAAACCCCCAAAGGTCTGTCTGCCTACCCAGGGACCAAGATCTCCAGAGTACAGCAGCTCTGTTCACAAAAGAAACCTCAGAGAAGGAATCCATATCCTCAAGCCCTGCCCACTCTGCACCCGACACCCACGGCCCGATTCCAGGTGGCCCACCGGGCTGGAGGAGGTCTGTAGGCGATTCTGACCTTGTGTCCACCCTGAGTTGAACCCTCCTGACCAACACGTCCACGCCTGTAGCATAAATCCAGAGGACCCCCCTGACTGCGACCGCCTCCGGTGAATATTTCCCGACACCGAAAGGTACCCCTGCATCTGCAGCCCCCTGGCCTTGGGGAACCCTAAAGAATGTCCAGCAACATCCAGTTGGCTCTCTACTTACCCAGCCATTGTCCAGACATTGGTCTTCTTCAGCTGACTCCCTGGATCAAGCCTGCAGCCTCTCTGTGACCCCCAGGGTTCCTCCATTGAAAAGCATTGTCCGCCTGACACTGTGTTTGCACCCTGCACCCGTCGGCCCCTGTGCTGCTGATGGTGTGTGTTTGGTCCTGACCTGATGCTCTCCTGGTGCTGATCCAAACCCCCCCAGGTCTGTGCCCTCAAGTTATGGGTATTTACTTGCAAGCTGTTTCTTTCTAAGTACCCCCAGTCTTCATTGGATTCTCTTGGGGGCTGTAAGAGGCTGGCCTGGCTTGTAGTGGGTACCAAGGGGTACTTACACGCTGTACCAGGTCCAATTATCCCTTATTAGTGTAAAAGAGGTGTTTCTAGCAGCTTAGGCTGATAGAAGGTAGCTATAGCAGAGCAGCTTAGGCTGAACTAGGAGACATGCAAAGCTCCTACTATACCAGTGGTGTCATATGCACAATATCATAAGAAAACACAATACACAGATATACTAAAAATAAAGGTACTTTATTTTTATGACAATATGCCAAAAGTATCTCAGTGAGTACCCTCAGTATGAGTATGCCAAATATACACAAGATATATGTACACAATACCAAAAATATGCAGTAATAGCAAAAGGAAGTAATGCAAGCAGTGTAAAGTTAAGGTAGATTGCAATAGGAGCACATAGGTATAGGGGCAACACAAACCATATACTCCAAAAGTGGAATGCAAATCACGAATGGACCCCAAGCCTATGTGAGCTTGTAGCGGGTCGCTGGGACTGTAAGAAAACAGTGAGGGTTCGAAAAATAACCCACCCCAAGACCCTGAAAAGTAGGTGTAAAGTGCACCTATATTCCCCAGAGAGCACAGAAGTGGTGATAGGGGAATTCTGCAAGGAAGACCAACACCAGCAAAGCAACCAAAGCGGACTTCCGGACGAGAGTACCTGTGGAACAAGGGGACCAAGTCCAAGAGTCGCGACAAAGTCGAAAGTGGGCAGATGCCCAGGAAATGCCAGCTGAGGGTGCAAAGGAGCTGCCACCGGAGGGTAGAAGCTGTGGATTCTGCAAGAACGAAGAGGGCTAGAAACCTCCCCTTTGGAGGATAGATGTCCCACGTCGTGTAGAAGCTTGCAGAGGTGTTCCCACGCAGAAAGACCGCAAACAAGCCTTGCTAGCGGCAAGGGTCGCGGTTAGGGTTTTTGGATGCTGCTGTGGCCCAGGAGGGACCAGGATGTCGCCACTTGGATGAGGAGACAGAGGGGGCGCCCAGCAAGTCAGGGAGCCCTCACAAAAGCAGGCAGCACCAGCCGAAGTACCGGAACAGGCACTTGGAAGAGGAGTGAACCGGAGCTCACCCGAAGACACAAAAGGGAGTCCCACGACGCCGGAGGACAAATCAGGAGGTTGTGCACTGCAGGTTAGAGTGTCGGGGACCCAGGCTTGGCTGTGCACAAAGGAAATCCTGGAAGAGTGCACAGGAGCCGGAGCAGCTGCAAATCACGCGGTACCCAGCAATGCAGTCTAGCGTGGGGAGGCAAGGACTTACCTCCACCAAACTTGGACTGAAGAGTCACTGGACTGTGGGAGTCACTTGGACAGAGTTGCTGAGTTCCAGGGACCACGCTCGTCGTGCTGAGAGGGGACCCAGAGGACCAGTGATGCAGTCTTTTGTTGCCTGTGGTTGCAGGGGGAGGATTCCGTCGTCCCACGGGAGATTTCTTCAGAGCTCCTAGTGCAGAGAGGAGGCAGGCTACCGCCAGAGCATGCACCACCCGGAAACAGTCGAGAAGGCGGCAGGATCAGTGATACAAGGTTGCAGTAGTCGTCTTTGCTACTTTGTTGCGGTTTTGCAGGCGTCCTGAGCAGTCAGCGGTCGATCCTTTGGCAGAAGGTGAAGAGAGAGATGCAGAGGAACTCTGATGAGCTCTTCCATTCGTTATCTAAAGAATTCCCCAAAGCAGAGACCCTAAATAGCCAGAAAAGGAGGTTTGGCTACCTAGGAGGGAGGATAGGCTAGCAACACAGGTAAGAGCCTATCAGGAGGAGTCTCTGACGTCACCTGCTGGCACTGGCCACTCAGAGCAGTCCAGTGTGCCAGCAGCACCTCTGTTTCCAAGATGGCAGAGGTCTGGAGCACACTGGAGGAGCTCTGGACACCTTCCCTGGGAGGTGCAGGTCAGGGGAGTGGTCACTCCCCTTTCCTTTGTCCAGTTTCGCGCCAGAGCAGGGCTGGGGGATCCCTGAACCGTTGTAGACTGGTTTATGCAGATATGGGCACCATCTGTGCCCATCAAAGCATTTCCAGAGGCTGGGGGAGGCTACTCCTCCCCAGCCCTGACACCTTTTTCCAAAGGGAGAGGGTGTAACACCCTCTCTCTGAGGAAGTCATTTGTTCTGCCTTCCTGGGCCAAGCCTGGCTGGACCCCAGGAGGGCAGAAACCTGTCTGAGGAGTTGGCAGCAGCAGCAGCTGCAGTGAAAACCCGGGAAAGGTAGTTTGGCAGTACCCGGGTCTGTGCTAGAGACTCGGGGGATCATGGAATTGGGGTGACAATTCCATGATCTTAGACATGT
The DNA here is from genome assembly GCF_031143425.1 of Pleurodeles waltl. Lineage (NCBI taxonomy): Eukaryota > Metazoa > Chordata > Amphibia > Caudata > Salamandridae > Pleurodeles > Pleurodeles waltl. Next base: position 209,789,364 of record NC_090441.1, read on the forward strand.
TACATGGCCATGTTCGGAGTTACCATTGCGACGCTATACATAGGTAGTGACCTATGTATAGTGCACGCATGAAATGGTGTCCCCGCACTCACAAAGTCCGGGGAATTGGCCCTGAACGATGTGGGGGCACCTTGGCTATTGCCAGGGTGCCCACACACTAAGTAACTTAGCACCCAACCTTTACCAGGTAAAGGTTAGACATATAGGTGACTTATAAGTTACTTAAGTGCAGTGGTAAATGGCTGTGAAATAACGTGGACGTTATTTTACTCAGGCTGCAGTGGCAGGCCTGTGTAAGAATTGTCAGAGCTCCCTATGGGTGGCAAAAGAAATTCTGCAGCCCATAGGGACCTCCTGGAACCCCAATACCCTGGGTACCTCAGTACTATATACTAGGGAATTATAAGGGTGTTCCAGTATGCCAATGTGAATTGGTGAAATTGGTCACTAGCCTGTTAGTGACAATTTAGAAAGCAGAGAGAGCATAACCACTGAGGTTCTGGTTAGCAGATTCTCAGTGAGACAGTTAGTCATAACACAGGGAACACATACAGTGCACATATTTATGAGCACTGGGGCCCTGGCTGGCAGGGTCCCAGTGACACATACAACTAAAACAACATATATACAGTGAAATATGGGGCTAATATGCCAGGCAAGATGGTACTTTCCTACACCTTGGCCTCACCTATAAGCCATACATGGTGCCTCTGGAGTTGGCCCATCACATAAGGGATCCTGCTATTCCTCAAAATGTAAGCGTCATACACTGAGCCAGGATATTTGGCATTCACATGGGAGATGTACTGGTCGGCCAAACACTCCATCTGCACATTCATCGAATGGTAGCTTTTCTGGTTTCTGTACACCTGTTCTTTCCTGCGGTGGGGTGGGGATGGGGGGGACAAATGCCACATGTGTACCATTAATAGCACCAATGATGTTGGGGATATGTCCCAGGGCATAAAAGTCACCTTTCACTGTAGGCAAATCATCCACCTGAGGGAAAACGATGTAGCTGCACATGTGTTTCAGCAGGGCAGATAACACTCTGGACAACATGTTAGAGAACATTGGCTGGGACATCCCCGATGCCATGGCCACTGTTGTTTGAAAAGACCCACTGGCCAGGAAATGGAGTACAGACAGAACCTGCACTAGAGGGGGGATTCCTGTGGGATAGCGTATAGTTGAAATCAGGTCTGGCTCCAACTGGGCACACAGTTCTAGGATTGTTGCATGATCAAGTCTGTATGTGATTATGATGTGTCTCTCTTCCATTGTCGACAGGTCCACCAGGGGTCTGTACACCGGAGGATGCCGCCATCTCATCACCTGCCCCATCAGACGTGCCCTATGGAGGAGAACAGCGAGGAGAGGGTCATCCAACACAGAGGTATCACAATGTGTTATTTGCTGAAATGTTGGTAATTCGCAATGTGCTGATATCTGTCTGTATTCACACCCTAGATAGGTGTGACGCAGTTTTTTTGCCTGCCATGTGGCCCCCTGAAATGGCAGCTGCCTGACCTGTATGGTGGGACAAGGGGAAATGAGGTAACTGGGCTGGCGTTGTACACCGTTGCTGTGGACGGTCGAAGACCGCGGCGCTATTCAGCATTGGTTAACATTGGGCCCTATGGGTCCCAGGAGCCAATGACAATGTACTCCAGCGGTGACGGTACGCACCGCCGCGGACGTGACCGCCATTTTCTATCTGTTCCCTCACTTGATACCTGATCTTCAACAGGAGAGGACCTACACTGCAAGTGCTGTTGTGACCTGTGTCTGGAAGCGACGATGGCTACAGTGTCTGGGGAACGGGCCCCTGCCTTCACTTCAGAGGAGTTGGAGAAACTGGTGGATGGGGTCCTCCCCCAGTACACGCAACTGTATGGTCCTCCAGACAAACAGGTGAGTACACTGTGAGCATGCTGTATGGGCAATGCCTGTTTAGAGTGGTGTGGATGGAAGATACAGGGGGGGCTAAGGCCTACATGTGCGGATGGTGAGTGTATGTGCGTCAGGGCATGGTTGGGAACTGGTGGGCAATGAGTATGACGGTCCGGACGGGTGAGTAATATCCTTTCCTCCTGTACCTTTCCTCTAGGTCAGCGCCCACCAGAAGAAGGGGATTTGGCGTGCCATCGCTAAGGACGTCAGGACCCTGGGGGTCTACCACAGACCCAGCACCCACTGCTGTAAAAGATGGAAGGACCTACGCCGCTGGAGCAAGAAGACAGCGGAGGCATAGCTGGGGATGGCCTCCCAATGTGGAAGGGGTGCCTGTTGCAGTATGACCCCCCTGATGTCCCGGATCCTGGCGGTGGCCTATCCGGAGTTGGATGGGCGCTTGAGGGCATCACAGCAGCCACAAGGGGGTGAGTACACTCTCATTCAGCTGACTCTGCACGCATTATGAGGTGTCTGGGTGAGGAGGGGGGTGGGCAGTGGGTTCCCCTAGGCCAGGGTGGACTTGGTAGGCAAGGTCCCTTGTTAGGCAGGCTGTTTGGCACCCCAACCCCACTAGTGGTAATAGCCATCTACACCTAGTCAGGCTCCTGTGACTTCCAGGTGTGCAGTAATTGGGCTTAGGCCTCGTACCCCATGGGCATGTGAATTTGCCAGGAACTGTTAGTGCATCGCGTAGTGGAGAGGGCTGCTCCCTGTGTGTTGTGTCCGCCAACGGTAGTGGTGTTGCATGCATTGAACATGTTTTTCTTCTGTCTTCCCCCCCAATTTTTGTTTTGTCTCCCTGTTCCTGTGTGCAATAGCATCATCTGGCAGAGGAGCAGTGGCACCGGAGCAGGAGGGAGCTGCAACCAACTTGGCCCTGGAGGGTGAAGCAACAGAGTCTGAAGCCACCAGTGGGATGGAGGGCGAGGGGAGCTCCACGACGGGGACTGGAGCATACACCAGTGACAGCGACTCCTCCTCTGATGGGAGCTCCCTTGCGGTGACCGGCACCTCTGTGCCCACCGCATCAACAGGTACAGCCGCCACCCCCCCTACCAGCACCGCCCTCCCAACAGCCCCTCAGCATGTGTCCCGTGCCCGCTTACCCAGGAGGGTGGGCATCTCCTTCGCCCCAGGCACCTCAGGCCCTGCCCCAGTCAGCCCTGCTGCCCTCAGTGAGGAGGCTATTGACCTCCTGAGATCCCTCACTGTTGGGCAATCTACCATTTTGAATGCCATCCAGTGTGTTGAGAGGCATTTGCAAAAAACAAATGCATACCTGGAGGGCATTCATTCTGGCCAGGCGGCCCAACAGAGAGCATTTCAGGTTCTGGCCTCAGCACTGATGGCAGCCATTGTCCCTGTGTCCAGCCTCCCCCCTCCAACTTCCTCCACCCAGACCCAATCCCCTGTACCTCAGCCTATCCCAAGCACACCATCAGACCAGCATGCACACTCATCAACACACAAGTGTGGACATGGCAAACATAAGCACCACACATCCCACAAGCACTCACACAAGCACCATCCCCATGCAGACACAGCAACATCCACTGCCTCCACTGTGGCCCCCTCCTCCACATCCTCCTCCTCCCTCCCTGTCTTGTCTCAAACTCACACCTGCATGCACTACATCCTCAGCCACTATCTCCATCACCAGCACGCCCATCACCACACACCGCTCACGTGCAATCACCACCCCCACTACCATGCACACATCCCCAGTGTCCTCTCCCAGTGTGTCTGTGAGCCCTCCTCCCAAAGTACACAAATGCAGGCACACACCCACCCAACAGCCATCCACCTCACAACAGCCTGCGGCCCATGCACCTTCACCCAAATTCAGCAAATGTACACCTCCTACAACCACTACCTCTTCCTCCACTCCCAAACTCCCTCCATCTTCCCGTTCCAGTGTGTCTAAAAAAACTATTCCTGGCAAACCTTGACCTCTTCCTTGCAGCTCCCCCCCCCCGTCCTTCCCCTAGGGCCAGGCTTTCCAGGTCCCAGCCCAGCAAATCAGCTGCCAAATCCCCAGGCACTGTGGTGCCAGCAACTGCGGGGTCATCGAGTGCGCCACCCATCAGGGCTGCCAGTGTTCCACGTAGCGAGGGCAAGGACATTCCGCCACCTGCCAAGGTGAAAAAGGTGCCCACATCACAGAGAGAGAAGTCGCACCTACCAGCCACCAAGGGCTCCGCCAAATTAAAAGGGGTCAGTGGCAAGACAACTGCGGCACCATCAAAGGTGGGGAAGGGACAGAAGCAGAAGAGCAGGTCAGGACAGGGCACGGTGGCACCGACTGAGGGACTAGTGTCACCCCTTCTGTCCACGACTCCACCAACCTGTACGGCGGCGAACACCGCAACCTGCCCCGCCACCAGCACCGCCACCTGCACGTCTGCAGCCTCAGCAACAGTCCCCAGCATCTTCCCCAGTGGGCAGCCATCCGAGCCTGCAGGAGACCCTTGCACCACCGCCAGCACCGCCGCCACAGACACCGCCGCAAGCACCACCACCGGCCCCGCGACGGGCTCGGACAGTGGCACCACCGCTGACATGGCTACCATCCCCAGTGGTCAGTCGTCCTAGGCTGGAGCAGAGTCCCTGGACCCTGCCCAGCTTCCATGAGGCATGACTTCCATATCTGTTTGCACATGCAGGTGGAAGGCGGAGCCGCAGCAGTGTGGAGTATGTCTCTGCCTCTATGGCGTATCATGCTACCTGTTCCCAGGCAATCTCGTGGCACACACACCCAGGTGAGGGAATGCGACTGGCCACACTGCATGTGGAACTCTCTGGGGACCATGCCCCCTCCAGAACTAGTGGAGATTGACATCCACTACCTCAGTCCTTGGCAGGATGAAGCACTCTGGGCACCATGCCCCCTCCAGAACCAGTGGAGACTGACATCCACTACCTCAGTCCTTGGCCGGATGAAGCACTCTGGGCACCATGCCCCCTCCTGAACTAGTGGAGATTGACATCCACTACCTCAGTCCTTGGCCGGATGAAGCACTCTGGGCACCATGCCCCCTCCAGAACCAGTGGAGAATCACATCCACTACCTCAGTCCTTGGCAAGATAAAGCAGTCTGGGCACCATGCCCCTTCCAGGACCAGTGGAGATTGACATCCACTACCTCAGTCCTTGGCAGGATGAAGCACTCTGGGCACCATGCCCCCTCCAGAACCAGTGGAGACTGTTATCCACTTGAGAGACTGTGGCTTTGCACTCCCCAGGATAAAGCAGTGGGCAAACCACCCACTTGAGAGACGGTGGCTTTACACTCCCCAGGATACAGCAATAGGCAAACCACCCACTTGAGAGACTTGAGAGACTGTGGCTTTGCACTCCCCAGGATACAGCAGTGGGCATGGAGCCCCCTCGTGCAGCAGTGGTGTTGTGCGTTCATCCGGCTGAGGTGCCCCCTCCCTTCCATTCCCCCTGAGGTGCCTGTTTATTTTTGATCAGATGCCCCAGCAGTGTTCTCTCCGTTTCGAGTCAGGTATCTTGTGGGGGCTTCACCCATGCATTTTGGGAGCACTGGTCCACGGACAATGATTGGTACGCGATCCGGACTTGTGTAGTTGGTGTACACATTTGTATATACTGAATTTTGAACTTTCACTATCAGATTTTTCATGATTACAATCATTACAATTGTTTCCTTTTGTCCTTGCGTTCTTCCAGGGGGTGACAGGGTGTATATGTAATGTTGCTGCATGTATTTGTGTGTATGTTGTTGTGGGTGAGAGATGGGGTGGGGGTATTGCGTGTTGCATGTGTGTGTCACTCTCTTTTCCCTCCCCCGTCCCCTGTGTTGTAGGTGCAGTACTCACCGTGGTTGTCGACGGCGTCTGTCCTGCTCCTGGTAGAGCAGGAGGAAGACCAGCATGGGCATTACGTGTAACTCGGGCTCCATGGCGTCCTGGTTCCTCGTAGGGTGTCGAGAGGTGAGTGGTTTCCCCTCTGTGTACTGTTTCCGCCGTGCTTTTGAGAGTGTTGGTTCTGCCCCGGAAAAGGTGGTGGATAGGCCTGTTGTGATAGGGTGGGCGGTACTTTGTCCTCCGCCTGTCTGTTGGTGGTTACCGCCGCGTTGTTTGTTTCTACCGCCGTGGCGGTCAGAGTGTTAAAGTGGCTGTCTATTTTGGCGGTTTCTGCCAAGGTCGTGATTCCATTTTTTTTTCCGCTGGCCTGTTGGCGGTATTACCGCCACTTTAACACCGACTGCCAGGGTTGTAATGAGGGCCATAGTCTTTTTCTTGTTTGGTTGTGTTCTAAGGCGGGGTGGCAATCTTGAGCAGAGGTTTCGTTGTTGAATGTAGTTGGTTATTTTGTTTCTGATGAAAACCATTGCTGTTCCATGTATTGCTTTGTGGGTGATACAAAGCAGCTTGAAGGTGGATCTTCTGGCAACGGGGAACCAGTGTAGTGCTCTCAAGGCAGGGGAGATGTGGGTTGTGGCTTTACATGTAATAGTAACCTGGCAGCTGAGTTCTGAATACGTTGTATGTTTTTCATAATAGATAGACATGATCCATGGTAGAGGCCACTGGCATAATCCAGTTTGGATAGTGCAAGAGAGATGGTAGCCTGGACCTTGTGTGGAAATCCGAGGTGGGGGAAGATGCATTGCAGAGTTTTCAAGGTGATGAAGCTTGTGCGTGCTAATTTTTTCACTTGAGCAATCATTGTTAACTTGGAGTCCATGGTAATTACAAGGTTTTTCACTTCTTTGGATACTTGAGGAGGTGGTCCCAGATCGTCAGGCCAGGTGCACAGAGGGTCATAATTTTCCAGTCATCACATATGTCGCCCTGGGATTTACATTGAATTTCCAGTTCTGAATCTTTAAACATATTGATATAAATTAGACATGATTTCACTGGATGCCTTCAAAAAAATCATATTTCAATTTGTCTTAATAATTTGACTGGTGGGTTAGCAAAGCTGTATTATGTTACTGATTCAGGTTGCCAATATTGTTCGTATACATTAATAATAACTGATCTTGTATGTATTGCTTTTGAGACGTTGCTTGTGAACACGTCTTTCATGAAGATGCAAACGTGGGAGTGTGTGAATTTGGACCCCATCATGGTCACTTGCAATCAGTCACTTTACTGTTGAGTTGCAGATACCGTGCCCAATGTTTTGGTTACTGCTTGTATCCCACCACATCCATGTTTGATTCATGTATACATCAAATCACAAGACATGAAGGGGGAGTTTAGATCTCCACATGTCCTCCCAGAGTAAACGACCCAAAACACAAAGATCGGTGGGTATGTATTGCTTGGTATATCAGTGTTCTATGAACAAATCCCTGGTGCCGTAATTACCAACATACTGGTGTGGAAGGGGGTGGCAAGAAGAAAGATCAATCTTTTGGAAGAGGAAGCCTCACTCACGTGATATGACATGCTTCGTCATAGGTAACCTCTCCCCACCCTGGTAGGGCCATACCACCTCCTAGGGGACCCGGGGGCGGTCTTAGATGAGACAGTTTCCTGGGCAAAGCAGGAGACCAAGATTAAATAAAGTACCGAGATGTAACCAGGTTTCACCTTTAGTAATCGCAGCCTCTGGTGCATCTAAATCCAAATAAGTGGTGGGATGGGAGCAGAATGGCACAGCCCATCGTCTTTTCGCCAACATGTTTCTGCCCTAGTTTTAGTCGCCTCTACCGGTCCGGGGCATTCGTCAGGGCCGTGGATCCCTGAGAACCCAGCCTAACACACAGTAAAAGTCCTGCACTGTAAGGACTGATGTGAGTCCCACCCGGTGTCGGCGCCAGTTTACCCTCATCTGGTTTGGGGAGGGACCATGTCCTCTGTAGCCACAGTCATCAAAAGGTACATCTCGCGGAGACACCTGGAGGAGTCCGATGTCGCCCGTGTCCCTGTGCGACTAGAAATGCATGTGCGTATGTATGTGTGCGTGCCCCTGTGCACGTGCACCTACTAATGTATGTACGTGTGCGTGCCCCTGTGTGCACGTGCACCTACTAATGTACACCTGTGCACCTGGACCTGTATGTAACCTGTCCCTGGGTGGGGTGCGTGTCTGTGCGTATGTATGTGTGCGTGTCCCTGTGCACGTGCACCTACCAGTGTATGTATGTGTGCGTGTCCCTGTGCGACTAGAAATGCATGTCACTTCTGCCCCGTGGGAGGGGTGCGATTCTCTACGTATGTATGTGTGCGTGCCCCTGTGCACGTGCACCTACTAATGTATGTACGTATGCGTGCCCCTGTGTGCACGTGCACCTACTAATGTACACCTGTGCACCTGGACCTGTATGTAACCTGTCCCTGGGTGGGGTGCGTGTCTGTGCGTATGTATGTGTGCGTGTCCCTGTGCACGTGCACCTACCAGTGTATGTATGTGTGCGTGTCCCTGTGCGACTAGAAATGCATGTCACTTCTGCCCCGTGGGAGGGGTGCGATTCTCTACGTATGTATGTGTGCGTGCCCCTGTGCACGTGCACCTACTAATGTATGTACGTATGCGTGCCCCTGTGTGCACGTGCACCTACTAATGTACACCTGTGCACCTGGACCTGTATGTAACCTGTCCCTGGGTGGGGTGCGTGTCTGTGCGTATGTATGTGTGCGTGTCCCTGTGCACGTGCACCTACCAGTGTATGTATGTGTGCGTGTCCCTGTGCGACTAGAAATGCATGTCACTTCTGCCCCGTGGGAGGGGTGCGATTCTCTACGTATGTATGTGTGCGTGCCCCTGTGCACGTGCACCTACTAATGTATGTATGTATGTATGCGTGCCCCTGTGTGCACATGCACCTACCAGTGTATGTATGTGTGCGTGTCCCTGTGCGACTAGAAATGCATGTAACCTCTGCCCCTGGGTGGGGTGCGTGTCTGTGCGTAAGTATGTGTGCGTGCCCCTGTGCACGTGCACCTACTAATGTATGTATGTTTGCGTGCCCCTGTGTGCACGTGCACCTACCAGTGTATGTATGTGTGCGTGTCCCTGTGCACCTGGAAATGCATGTAACCTCTGCCCCTGTGGGAGGGGTGCGATTCTCTACGTATGTATGTGTGCGTGCCCCTGTGCACGTGCACCTACTAATGTATGTATGTATGCGTGCCCCTGTGTGCACGTGCACCTACCAGTGTGTGTATGTATGCGTGCCCCTGTGTGCACGTGCACCTACTAATGTACACCTGTGCACCTGGACCTGTATGTAACCTGTCCCTGGGTGGGGTGCGTGTCTGTGCGTACGTATGTGTGCGTGTCCCTGTGTACGTGCACATACTAATGTATGTATGTGTGCGTGTCCCTGTGCACCTGGAAATGCGTGTCACCTGTGCCCCTGGGTGGAGTGCGTGCCTGTGCGTATGTATGTGTGCGTGCCCCTGTGCACGTGCACATACTAATGTACACCTGTGCACCTGGAACTGTATGTACGCTGTCCCCTGGGTGGGGTGCGTGTCTGTGCGTATGTATGTGTGCGTGCCCCTGTGCACGTGCACCTACCAGTGTATCTATGTGTGCGTGTCCCTGTGCGACTAGAAATGCATGTAACCTCTGCCCCTGTGGGAGGGGTGCGATTCTCTGCGTATGTATGTGTGCGTGTCCCAGTGCACGTGCACATACTAATGTATGTATGTATGTGTGTGTGCCCCTGTGTAACTAGAAATGTATGTAACCTGTCCCCTGGGTGGAGTGCGTGCCTGTGCGTATGTATGTGTGCGTGTCCCTGTGCGACTAGAAATGCATGTCACCTGTTCCCCTGAGTGGGGTGCGATTCTCTGCGTATGTATGTGTACGTGCCCCTGTGCACGTGCACATACTAATGCGTGCCCCTGTACAATTAGAAATGAATGTAACCTGTGCCCCTGGGATGGGTGCGTGGCTGCGCATATGTACGTGTGTGTGCCCCTGTGTGCACGTGCATGTAAAGTCACCAAAAGACAGTAACACCGGAAGCACATTATGTAGCCCCCCCTTCTTCAATGTTTCTGCCTGGACACCTCCCCGTGGCCCTCACTGAGTGTCGACACGAGGGTAGGTGCGGATAAGATGTAGCACTCCTCCTCTGAGGCCCTGTGGTGTGGGCTTCACTGGGGGGACACGGGCAGTAGTGCTACGAAGCCCTGATCGGCCCTCTGAGGGCACTCTCGGGTGCGTGTTTGCCGGTACTAGTTGCAGTCACAGCTGGACCCCTGGAGCAGGCCCCCCTGGAGCTGGGCCTGCTGTGTGTGGGGGAGACAGATGTGGGGACAGGTGAGGAGCGCATACGCAGTGAGTGGGGCGACCCCCACCGCGGGATGGGCCAGTGCTTGGTTTGAAGTGTGGCTACCAAGAGGCGCACCCTCGCCTCCAACCCGCTAGTTCCCTGAAGGATGGGGGTTCACTTCTTCCAAGTATGTAGGGGCACAGATAGAAAACAGAGGCAACCCCTCAAAGTTCAATGCATTTCAAAACAGTGACCATGAGTGACCCACAAAACTGAGGACTTCTCGGTTCCACTGACCTCAGATTTGGAGACCATTAGCATGAAAAAGCAGGCCACTGTGAGGGAGTTCTGGGGTGCGGGACTCCCTTCACGGGGGCCCGTGCACTTGTTTTCTTGGCATAGAAAGTAGTTCCCAGAGGAAGGAATGTGTCTCTCTCGTCCCTCCCCTGCACCCTGAGTGGCGTTTGAGCGGCTTTGAGACAGGTAAGGGGGTTGAGATGCCCCACCCTTTGCCAAACAGTACACCCTCTTCTGCCCCCGGCGCTGCACTGAAGAATGTACACAGCTCCTGGAGAGCCGCGTCTACTTTTGTTTGTGATCCGTTGGCCCCTGAGGCAGGAGTCTCACCAAGGAAGTAGCCACAAAATTATTGAACTAAAGCGCTGATGCCAGCAAGCAAATAACAAAACCCTTCCTAGAACAGCTACCTTCTCTCATCCATCAACCTGTTCATTCTTCCACCCTTCCATTCACCTGCTGGTAGCCGCAATTTCACTTCTGCATTCTGTCATCCACTTATTCTCACTCAATCTTTTCCCATTCCATCTACCCATCCATCCAATTTGATCCAGACACTCTGCCAGCCATCAATCCACCTAGCCTTCCATCCACTCTGCACAGGTGTGGAATTCCTGTATCCAACCTCCAGGACATATGCCTTGGAGTCAAAGACAATGGGGGTCATTACAACATTGGCGGTAAAAGCCGCTTACCGCCGTGCAGAAGACCGCCAACACACCGACGCAGCCGTGGAATTCCGCCACAGCTATTACGTCCCACAACTCGAAATCCAACAAAATCCAGACACCCACACAAGTCCGCCACACCAAAGGTCAGTGATAAACTGGCGAAAAAAAAACCTCCTACGTCACGCCAACAGAATTACGCCCACACTTTCACGACCCACGAATCCACGCGGCGGTCTTTCAACCACGGTATTCCATTGGCGGTACACACCGCCGCGCTCAAAATACACACACTTCAACAAAACACCGCCACATTGGACAATTCGAAATACACACACCTGATACACATACACACACCACTCCCACACACCCAATACAATATAAAACACACACCCACAAACCCCTACAACAAAAACACAGAAAGAAGGCCAGAGGGAGACACTACAAACTACTACCAAGCATCCACAGGCACACCAGACCATCACCCACACTACTTCCACGCACAAAACACCACACACCACTACATATCACCACACTTATCACCACATACACCACCCCACACATCACCTACACCACCCCATGGCACGGCATAGACACCCCAGGTTCTCGGAGGAGGAGCTCAGGGTCATGGTGGAGGAAATCGTCCGGGTAGAGCCACAGCTATTTGGAGCACAGGTGCAGCACACCTCAATTGCAAAGAAGATGGAGCTATGGCGAAGAATAGTTGACAGGGTCAACGCAGTGGGACATCAGGAAGAGGTGGAACGACCTACGGGGGAAGGTGCGTTCCGTGGTCTCAAGACACCACATCGCGGTACAGCGGACTGGCGGCGGACTCCCACCACTAACAACATGGGAGGAGCAGGTCTTGGAGATTCTGCATCCTGAGGGCCTCGCAGGAGTCGGTGGAGGAATGGACTCTGGTAAGTCAAATCTTAACTATCATATCCCCCACCCTACCTGCATGCTATCACAGACCCCCACCCTCGCCCCCTCCCCTATCACTCCAACTCCTCACAAATGTACTAATAACACAAACCACACATCCCAACACCAAGCCCTGCATGACACAACAAAGCATGGACACCCATCGCTAAAGCATGCCCACTGCACATACCCATAACACCCCCCTCAACCATCATCACACAAGCCCCCACACAGGAATGCTAGCAATGGGGTACACGGTCACCCACCCATTGCACACCATGACACACACAGATGCAATAATCAGGCTTTTACACCCCTGCAGGACCACTACCCAACGTCATCAGACAGGAGGGTCCAGACATCTCCACCCCACCCACAGTAGAGGCCCACAGTGATGACAGCAGCTCTGTCCAACTGGATCCAGATGACCAGCCCGAACCATCGTGGGCCTCGGGACAGTCGGTTCCACATACCCAGTCACAGGCCACCACAGAGCTTCCACCCTCTGGTAACACCAGCACAGCACCCACCCAGCGGGCCCATACCTCCGTCCCCAGGACACGTCAATCAGCTGTGTGTCCACCACTACAGGGAACCCAGGATAACCCACCACCCCAACAACAACAGGGACCTGGGGGCAGTGGTAGTGGGCACACGGTCCAGGGGACGGGGGCCCAGGAACACAGGGGAACTGGGAGGGCTGCTGTGCGACAGGGGGTGGACAGGCCTAGGGAACCCACTCTCCAAGAGGCCCTCTCCTCCATCATGGGAGCATACCACCACTCCCAGGAGACCATGGCAACGGTACTGGCGAAGTTTCAGGAGACCCAGCGCATGCAGGAGGAACAGTATTTGGGGTTCAGGGAGGAACTCAGAACCATCAGCTCCACCCTGGGCACCATTAGGGGTGCTGAAGGAAATACTCAACACCAGGAGGGACACTGTGGCACTACAAGGGGCCCCTGACACTAGCATGGACGATGAACTGTCCACCACCTCCGCCGCCGCTAGTGGACAGGAGGCACCGCCACAGGACCACCACACCAGCACCCCACCCCCTGCAGACGGAGAACCACCCCGCAAGCGGTCCCTGAGATCCAGAAACAAGACAGAGCACGATGGCAAGACCCCCGCCAAGAAATTAGACCATCCTGATTGTCATCCCACTGTCCCACTTTGTCACCCTGTCCATATTTAAACTGCCCCAGCTCCACTTCCTATGCCCATATGGGCAATGCACCTGTGAGACTAATAGACTGGACTCTGCCATGGACATTCCTCCACCATCACCCCTCACCATGTTACAACCCCCCTCCAATATTTAGAACTTCAATAAACACCCTTGAAGCACAAAACAATCTGGAGTCAGTCTGTGATTTCGAAAATGTGTATTAGCAATGACAGTGACAAAATGCGTTTTCAAATGTAATGTCAACATACCTATGTCACACACCTCAAGTCCATGAGGAATCTAAGCAGATTACACACGTTGGAAACCACACCTGTGAAACCGTAAGGGAAATGTACAACTCAGTTACCATATACTGGTTGAAATCGACAGACAGGATAGAGGTAGAAGTGTGAAAGTACTTGTAGTAGGCAGGAATGTGTTCTCACCTGTGTGTCACTGGAAATATTGCTGGATAACTGAGTCCCTGTTGTCAATGTCTTCTTCCTCTGCTTCCTCCTCATCACTGTCCACAGGCCCCACAGCTGCCACAACACCGTCATCTGCACCATCCTCCTGCAGAAAAGGCCCCTGTCGTCGCAAAGCCAAGTTGTGAAGCATACAGCAGGCCACGATGATCTGGCACACCTTCCTTGGTGAGTAGAATAGGGATCCACCTGTCATATGCAGGCACCTGAACCTGGCCTTCAGGAGGCCGAAGGTGCGTTCGATCACCCTCCTAGTCCGCCCATGGGCCTCATTGTAGCGTTCCTCTGCCCTGGTCCTGGGATTCCTCACTGGGGTCAGTAGCCATGACAGGTTGGGGTAACCAGAGTCCCCTAATAGCCACACCCGGTGCCTCTGGAGTTGACCCATCACATAGGGGATGCTGCTATTCCGCAGGATGTAGGCGTCATGCACTGAGCCAGGGAACATAGCATTTACCTGGGAGATGTACTGGTCTGCCAAACATACCATCTGTACATTCATCGAATGATAACTCTTCCGGTTCCTGTACACCTGTTCACTCCTGTGGGGGGGGGACCAGAGCTACCTGGGTCCCATCAATGGCACCGATGATGTTGGGGATATGTCCAAGGGCATAGAAGTCACCTTTAACTGTAGCCAAATCCTCCACCTGAGGGAAAACGATGTAGCTCCACATGTGTTTCAGCAGGGCAGACAACACTCTGGACAACACGTTGGAAAAAAGGCTGGGACATCCCTGATGCCATGGCCAGTGTTGTTTGAAATGACCCACTTGCAAGGAAATGGAGCACTGATAGCACCTGCACTTGAGGGGGGATCCCTGTGGGATGGAGGATTGCTGACATCAGGTCAGGCTCCAACTGGGCACACAGTTCCTGGATTGTGGCATGGTCAAACCTGTAGGTGATGATCAAATGTCTTTCCTCCATTGTCGATAGCTCCACCAGCGGTCGGTACACCAGAGGATTCCGCCATTTCCTCACATGTCCCAGCAGACGGTGCCTAGGAATGACAACAGCGACCACAGAGTCCAACAACTCAGAGGTATGTACCCACAGTCTACACAGAACACCATTCATACACAAAATGTGGCCTGTATTTGTGTTGTGCGACAAGGCCTAGGTCTGTGTGACGCAGTTGGTAATTAGGGCATGGGGCCCCTGAAATGGCGGCTGCCTGACCTCTAAAGTGGGACAATGGGATGTGAGGTAACTGCGCTGGCGTTGTACACCGTCGCGGTAGGCGGTCGAAGACCTCGGCGCAATGCTGCATTGGTTAACATTGGACCCTATGGGTCCCAGGAGCCAATGACGAAGTACGCCGGCGGTGATGGTACGCACCGCCGTGGACGTGACCACCGCGGACGTGACCGCCATTTTCTATCTGTTCAATCACTCGATACCTGATCTTCGACAGGAGAGGACCTACACTGCAAATGCTGCTGTGACCTCGGTCTGGAAGAGACAATGGCTTGTGCGTCTGGGGAAAGGTCCCCTGCCTTCACTGCAGAGGAGTTGGAGAAGCTCGTGGATGGGGTCCTCCCCCAGTACACGCTACTCTACGGTCCTCCAGACCAACAGGTAAGTACACAGGGAGCATGTTGTATGGGCTATGCCTGTGTGGAGAGGGCTGGTTGTAAGAATGAAGGGGGCACAGTTCTGCGTGCATGATGGACTGTGAATGCATGTGCCACATGGCAAGGGTAGGGATGTGGGCCACTCACTTACACGGTGCAGTTGTTAATGACTTCTCTTCTTCCCCTGTACATGTCATGTAGGTCAGTGCCCACCAGAAGAAGGACATTTGGCGTGCCATCCCCAAGGATGTCCCGACCCTGTGGGTCCACCACAGACGGAGCACCCACTGCCAGAAAAGATGGGAGGACATTCGCCGCTGGAGCAAGAAGACGGCGGAGGCTCAGCTGGGGATGGCCTCTCAACGTGGGAGGGGTGCCCGTCGAACCATGACCCCCCTGATGTTCTGGATCCTGGCGGTGGCCTACCCTGAGTTGGATGGGCGCTTGAGGGCATCACAGCAGACACAAGGGGGTGAGTAAAACATCATTCAGTGGACTTTGCGCGCAGTGAAGGTGTCTGGGTGGGGGAGGAGGGCTGTGGGTTTCCCTAGGCCAGGGCGAGTTCCGTAGGCTAGGCCCCTCCGTAATGCAGGCCACGTGGCACCCCACCCCACCTCTGTAGAGTGCCAAGTACAGGTATTCATGCCCCTGTGTCACCTATATGTGCAGATGTCGACCATAGCCATGTAGGCCATATCCCAGGAATTGCATCTGTAGAGCCCAACAGCGCGACGTAGTGCAGGGGGCTGCTGTGTCTGTATTGTCCGCCAACGGTAGCGGTAAGCCATGCACTCAACCTGTCTTTCTTCCGTCGTGCCCCCCCTTTTTGTGGTCTCCCTGTTCTTGTGTGCATCAGCATCATCAGGCGGAGGTACAGTGGCACCTGAGCACGAGGGAGCTGCATCCCACATGGCCATGGAGGCCCACACCACGAACTCAGAATACACCAGTGGGACGGAGGGCGAGGGGAGCACCACGGCGGTCACAGGATCTGCAACCAGCGACACAGACTCGTCCTCCGATGGGAGCTCCCTGGTGGTGGCAGCAAAATCTGTGCCCCCCACTTCTACAGGTACAGCCGCCACCCCCCTACCAGCACCGCCCTCCCAGCAGCCCCTCAGCCTTCGCCCTGTGCCCGCTCACCCAGGAGGGTGGGCATCACCTTCGCCCCAGGCACCTCAGCCCCTGCCCCTGTCACCTCTGCTGCCCTCAGTGAGGAGGCCATTGACCTCCTCAGGTCCCTCACTGTTGGGCAGTCTACCATTTTGAATGCCATCCAGGGTGTAGAAAGGGAATTGCAACACACTAATGCATTCCTGGAGGGCATTTATTCTGGTCAGGCTGCCCTTCATCGAACCCTGCAAACTCTGGCCTCAGCACTGATGGCAGCCATTGTCCCTATGTCTAGCCTCCCCCCTCCAACTTCCTCCACCCCGACCCAATCCCCTGTACCTCAGCCTATCCCAAGCACACCTACAGACCAGCATGCACACACGTCAACACACAAGGGAAGCTCAGGCAAACATAAGCACCACACATCCCACAGGCACTCACACAAGCATCACACACATACAGACACACCAACATCCACTGCCTCCACTGTGTCCCCCTCCTCTTAGTCTCCCTCCTCCCTCCCAGTCTCGTCTACACTCACACCTGCATGCACTACCACTACAGCCACTACGTCCCGCACCAGCACACCCACCACCACACCCCGCTCACGTGCAGTCACCACCCCCACTCCCATTTACACGTCCCTTGTGTCCTCTCCCAGTATGTCTGTAACGCCCTCTCCGAAGATACACAAACACAGGCACACACCCACCCAACAGCCATCCACCTCACGACAGCCTCCAGCCCATGCACCTGCACCCAAATCCACAAAACTTACACCTCCTACAACCACCACCTCTTCCTCCACTCCCAAACCCCCTCCATCTACCCGTCCCAGTGTCTCCCAAAAACGTTTCCTGGCCCCCCTTAACCTATTTCCCCCCACCCCCCCCCCAGTCCAACTCATAGGTCCCATACTAGCACCTCAGCCAAAAAATCTCCGGGACCAGTGGTGCCTGTTGTTACAGGTATGTGGAGTGCACCGGCCACCAGGACAGCCGGTGTGGCACGGAGCCACAGCACAGCCAGTCCCCCCCCTGTGAAGCACCACAAGTTGGACAGTGCCCGGCGGGAGAGGGGGAAGACTCCAGCCAGCAAAGCTGCTCACAAGGGTCCCGGGGGGAGTGTCGACTCAGCTGTGACTCCTCCCAAGGTGGGGAAGGGGCAGAAGAAATCTCCAAAGTCTGGGAGGAGCAGCACGACGGAGAGGACCGCCATCATCCCCACTTCCCAGGAGGCCACCGCCAGCCGCATCGTCACTGGCCAGGAGGCCACCGCCAGAGTCACTGCCCAGGAGGCCAGCCCCATCGTCACTGGCCAGGAGGCCACCGCCAGAGTCACTGGCCAGGAGGCCAGCCCCATCGTCACTGGCCAGGAGGCCACCGCCAGAGTCACTGCCCAGGAGGCCAGCCTCATCGTCAGTGGCCAGGAGGCCACCGCCAGCCCCAGAGTCACTGGCCAGGAGGCCACCGTCAGCCACAGCCCAGCTGACCCATGAAGGACCGCCAGCCACAGCCCTGCTGGGCAATATAGGACTGCCTTGGCAAGCACCGCTGAACAGGCCAGGGACAGCTGAAGAGGGCAAAGACCGCCATGGAATGCACTGCTGAACAGGTCTGACACTGGCAACGCAAGCACCGCTGAACAGGCCAGGGACCGCTGAACAGGGCAAAGACCGCCATGGAAAGCACCACTGAACAGGTCTGACACTGGCAACGCAAGCACTGCTGAACAGGCCAGGGACCGCGCTGTAGCCAATTCACCTTCATTGCCTTCCCTATCTTGTAAACCAAGGACCTCGTATAGTACACTTAGGGCCAGATGTAGGAAACGTTTAGCGACTCGCAAACGGCAAAAATTGCCGTTTGCGAGTCGCTAAACGCGTTTCCCAATGCAGAAATGCATATTGCGAGTCGGTACCGACTCGCAATATGCATTTCTGAATTGCAAATAGGAAGGGGTGTTCCCTTCCTATTTGCGATTCTGAGTGGTATGCAATACCATTTGCGACCGCATATGCGGTCGCAAATGGTGTCGCAGTTACCATCCACTTCAAGTGGATGGTAACCCACTCGCAAATTGGAAGGGGTCCCCATGGGACCCCTTCCAGTTTGTGAATGGACCCAAAAATATTTTTTCAGGGTAGGTAGTGGTCCAAGGGACCACTACCTGCCCTGAAAAAAAAACAAAACTAAAGGTTTCGTTTTTTTTTTTAAGTGCAGCTCGTTTTCCTTTAAGGAAAACGGGCTACACTTAAAAAAAAAAAAACTGCTTTATTGAAAGCAGTCACGAACATGGAGGTCTGCTGACGACAGCAGGCCTCCATGTTTGCGAGTGCCTATACTCGCTATGGGGCCGCAATTTGCGACCTACCTCATGAATATTTATGAGGTGGGTCATTGCGACCCCATAGCGAGTCGCAGTCGGTGTCTGAGACACCGTACTGCATACCAATTTGCGACTTGCAAATTGCGAGTCGCAGGGACTCGCAATTTGCAAGTCGCAAATTGGTTCTTTGCTACATCTGGCCCTTGCAGTATTTTAAATTGTACTAGTTTAAGCGATGCCGGGATGGCTACCTCTGCTGGGAACATAAGAACTTTTACCCAATCAGCCTCCTCCAGCTTCCCACAGTCCCTTCTCCACCTCTCCCACAGTGTGTTTAGTGAGGGTTGCATAGTTCTCATTATAGTGCTGTATGTCAATGAAATTTGTTTCCTTGTTACCTCACCTTCCGAAAGTCGTTGCTCCAGTGGACCGTCCTCCTGTGTTTCCATCTCTACGGGAATACTGTGGATTAGAGCCGCCCTTAGCCGGGCATATTGTAGCCATTGTGTGTCGGGCATTTGGTATTCTGTTTTTAGGTGTGAAAATGGTATCACCCCATTTTCGTCCCATACTTTGGCCAGATACGATATCCGGATGGCGTTCCAACCCGTAAACCCTCTCAGGACAGTCACCCTAGGCAGTCGTGTACCCTCTCATATAGGTGTCCGTGGAGTCAGACGGTTGGCCCACCCCATTTCTTTGGTATATTTCCGCCTTATCTGAATGACCTTTGCTATTGCTGAGCTGAATGCGGGTCTCAATTCACCCCCATAGAACCAGTGTAAGTAGCTACTATTGTGCACGGACCCCTTGTCTACCCCGATTGCCGGGTCCTCCCATAAAGCCCACTGGTTAACTGTGCTTCCTTGTGCTGCTTTGTAGCATCTCTGAATATTAGGGAGGGCTATGCCCCCTCATATTTTGACCTTTGCAAAGTGCGAAGAGCGATTCTGGGCTGCCCGTCTGACCAGAGAAGTGTGCGGACCAGGGAGTCCACTCTGAAAAAGAACAAGTCTGGAATGGGATAAGGGGAGTTCTGCAGAAAGTAAAGAAACTGAGGAAGAGTCACCATCTTAAATGGTGGGGCTCTTCCCATCATAGAGACCGGGAGGGATTGCCAGTGTTGAACCTCTGTTTCGAACCTTTACAGAAGGGGGTACTGTAACCTGCCTAGTTCCACCCTTAACCCCTTGCCGGCCAAGGACGTAATGGTTAGGGCTGGAACGGGAAACGCTTCCCCTTCCCTTTCCACCCCGACCCCCCAGTGACGTCTGATGACGTCAGCACGCAATAGCATGCTGGCCTCATCAGAGGTCACCTCCCATCGCTATGGAAGCAGGCTTCCAGCACGATGCGGAAGAGAAATGCAAAAGCACTTCTCTTCCGTCTGGGAGGAGGGGGCCGGCAGAGGCATGAAAGGAAAGGAAAGGCCTTTCATGTCTCTGCAAGCATTTCTGCTGTGATTGGGCAGCAGAAATGCCCACTGGACACCAGGGAATTGTTTTTTTTTAAATGGACATGAGGGGAGCAGACCCTTGGGCAAGGGCCGCCCCCCAGGGGGGGAATAATTTTTAGGCCATTTCTGCCACCCGGGGGCAGATCGGCCTAATACAATTAGCCGATCTACCCCCGGGGGCCAGAAAACCCCTAGACACCAGGGATAACATTTTTTTTCTTTTATGTGTGGGGAGCGACCCCTTAGGCAAGGGTCACTCCCTGGGGGACAAATTATTTTTAGGCCATTTCTGCCCCCCCTGGGGGCAGATAGGCCTAATATAATTAGGCCGATCTGCCCCCCAGGGGGTAGGGGGCAGAAAACCCCTAGACACCAGGGATAAAAAAAATGTTGTTTATTTTATATATGTGGAGAGCGACCCCTTAGTCAAGAGTCGCACAACGGGGGGCCAAAATATTTTTAGGCCATTTCTGCCCCCAGGGGGGGCAGAAGCCACTAGACACCAGGGAACCTTTTTTTCATACTAACGCATAAGGGGAGCAGCCCCTTTGGCAGGGGTGGCTCCCGGGGGGGGAGGGGGGAATATTTTTAGGCCTTTTCTGCCTCCCCTGGAGGCAGATCGGCCTAATATAATTAGGCCAATTTGCCCCCACGAGGGACAGAAACCTCTAGACACCAGGGATATATATATATTTTTTTTACGTTATGTTTTTATGTATGAGGAGCGACCTCTGGGGGGCAAATTGTATTTAGGACATTTCTGCCCCCCTTGGGGGCAGATCGGTCCATTTTTGTTAGGCCAATCTGTCCCCATGGTGGGCAGAAACCACTAGACACCAGGGATTGGTGTGTGTGTGTGTTTTGTTTGGGGGGGGCAGCCCCTTGGGAAAGGGTCGCTCCCCATGGGGGCCCATTACTGTTGGCCATATCTGCCCCCCTTGGGGGCAGATCGGCCTATTTTTGGAAGGCCCATCTGCCCCCAAGGGGGGCAGAAATCCCACCAGAGACCAGGGAAGATTTGTTTTCAAAATAAGAGGGTGGGGGTATGGCCATAACCACACTCCAGATAAATGGGGCCAAAGATGTTCTTCCCACCAGTTGAAAGATGGGGCAATTACACGCGATCTACACCCGGGTGGGGCAGAAAATCTACTAGATGCCATGGAATAAAAAAATAAATAAATTGTGGGTTGGTGGCTACCAACCAGTATGGGCCTGGTTATGCCCCCACCCCAACTGAAGGGGTAACAGTTTTTCAGCTCTTCCCCCGCACATTAAAACATCTTATCCCACAGCAAGCAAGAGGACATTTGATTATTTTGGGTTTTACATTTGGGCCATGAGAGCTTGGTAACTCTCAAAATCGTCCCACTTTGAATGGTGAGGGCTGCAATTTTTTGACTTTGGGACGCTGCTGTGTAATAAAATCCACAAGACCTAAACACATCTGAAACTAAACATCCGCACCATTTTCTTACCCACAATGCCCTGCAAACCTCCAACTTTACTGGTCATCACTCTTTTTCCCACATTTTTGTGAGGGAACCTTTCGGAATCTGCAGGAATCCACAAAATTCCTACCACCCAACATTGTCTCATCTATACCGATAAAAATTCGGCTGCCTTTGTCAGCCTAAAAATGATTTTTTTTCAAACTGCCCTTTTGGACTTCTTTGGTTCCCCCTCAATTTCAACATGTTTTTGGCTCTTCCCTGTCACAGGCACTTGGCCCACCTACACATGTGAGATATCATTTTTACCGGGAGGCTGAGGGGAACGTTGGGTGGTAGGAAATTTGTCCCGGTGCGGTGATCCTATACAGAAATGTGGGAAAAAGTTATTTTATGGCTAAATTTGAGGTTTTCTGAGGATTCTGGGTAAGAAAACATTGGAGGATCCATGCAAGTCACACCTCCCTGGACTCCCTCGGGTGTCTAGTTTTCAGAAATGTCTGGGTTTGGTAGGTTTCCCTAGATGGCTGCTGAGCCCAGGACCAAAAACGCAGGTGCCCACCCCCAAAAAAAACCAGGTAGTTTTGTATTTGATAATTTTGATGTGTCCAGATAGTTTATTGGGGTATTTCCTTTTGCGAGCACTAGGCCTAACCACACAAGTGAGGTACCATTTTTATTGGGAGACTTGGGGGAACGCTGGGTGGAAGGAGAAATTTGTGGCTGTCACCGAAATGAGAGGAAAAAGTGTTTGTTTGGCCAAACCTTGAGGTTTGCAAAGGATTCCTAGGTGCCGGCTGAGCTGGAGGCCAAAATCCACAGCTAGGCACTTTGCAAAAAATAGCTCTGTTTTCTTTGGGAAAATGTGATGTGTCCACGTTGTGTTTTGGGGCATTTCCTGTCGCAGGCGCTAGGACTACCCACACAAGTGAGGTACCATTTTTACTGGGAGACTTTAAGGAATGTTGGGTGGAAGGAAATTTGTGGCTCCTCTCAGATTCCAGAACTTTCTGTCACCGAAATTAGAGGAAAAAGTGTTTGTTTGGCTAAATTTTGAGGTTTGCAAAGGATTATGGGTAACAGAACGTGGTCAGAGCCCCACAAGTCACCTCATCTTGGATTACCCTAGGTGTCTAGTTTTTAAAAATGTGCAGGTTTGGTAGGTTTCCCTAGGTGCCAGCTGAGCTAGAGGCCAAAATCTACAGCTAGGCACTTTGCAAAAAACATGTCAGATTTCAGTATAAAATTGTGATGTGTCCATGTTGTGTTTCCTGTTGCTAGCATTAGGCCTACCCACACAAGTGAGGTACCATTTTTATCTGGAGACTTGGGGGAACACAGAATAGCAAAACAAGTATTATTGCCCCTTGTCTTTCTCTACATGTTTTCCTTCTAAATGTAAGACAGTGTGTAAAAAATAAAGGGTCTATTTGAGAAATGCCCTGTAAATCACATGCTAGTATGGGCACCCCGGAATTCAGAGATGTGCAAATAACCACTGCTTCTCATCACCTTATCTTGTGCCCATACAAGAGGTTTTCTTGATACCTATTTTTCACTTTTTATATTTCAGCAAATGAATTGCTGTATACCCGTATAGAATGAAATCCCATTGCAAGGTGCAACTCATTTATTGGCTCTGGGTACCTAGGGTTCTTGATGAACCTACAAGCCCTATATATCCCCGCAACCAGAAGAGTCCAGCAGACGTAACAGTATATTGCTTTAAAAAATCTGACATCGCAGGAAAAAGTTACAGAGTAAAACTTGGAGAAAAATGGCTGGTTTTTTTCACCTCAATTTCAATATTTTTTATTTCAGCGTTTATTTTCTGTAGGAAACACTTGTAGGATCTACACAAATTACCGCTTGCTGAATTTCGAATTTTATCTACTTTTCAGAAATGTTTAGCTTTCTGGGATCCAGCATTGGTTCCACACCCATTTCTGTTACTAACTGAAAGGAGGCTAAAAGCACAAAAAATAGTAAAAATGGGGTATGTCCCAGTAAAATGCCCAAATTGTGTTGAAAAATTGGGTTTTCTGATTCAAGTCTGCCTATTCCTGAAGGCTAGGAAGATGGTGATTTTAGCACTGCAAACCCTTTGTTGATGCCTTTTTCAGGGAAAAACCACAAGCCTTCTTCTGCAGTCCTTTTTCCCATAAAAAAAAAGAAAAAAATGAATTTTCGCTGTATTTTGGCTAATTTCTTGGTCTCCTTCAGGGGAACCCACAAAGTCTGGGTACCTCTAGAATCCCTGGGATGTTGGAAAAAAAGGACGCAAATTTGGTGTGGGTAGCTTATGTGAACAAAAAGTTATGAGGGCCTAAGCACAAACTGCTAAAAATAGCCAAAAAATGGCTTGGCACTTGAGGGGGGGGGGAAGACCTGGCAGTGAAGGGGTTAATGGCAATGTCAGCATTTGACCAGGCATCCATACGTCCACCGGGAATAGCAATGTTTCATTCTAGTTAGTTCCAAACCCAGAGGCTTCCCAATCGTCCGACCGAAGAAGTTATCTGAGTTAAATATATCATCTGCGTACAATGAAATGCATTCCTCTTTGCCACTGTTGGTCGGCCATCCTCACCCATATCAAGGGCATCCATCCTAATCCAGTTGGCCATGGCCTCAATCACCAATGCAAAGATTCAATGCCGTTGTGCGACCAGGTATAACTCCAGTTTGATCTGAAAGATCGAGGGTTGTCATTACTTTCCTTAGTCTGATCACCAGCGGTTTAGCTAGGATTTTGACATCAGCATTTAATAGCGAGTTCCGGCGATAAGAATTGCTGCGGTCCCTGGGCTTGCCCGTTTTAGGCAACATGACAATCGTTGTCTACCTCATATCTTTAGGGAGTTCCCCAATTTCAAAGGCTTTTAGTAAAGCTGTGTGCAAGTGTGGCATCGTCCACTTATGAAGGTTTTGAAAGAACTCAATCAGGAACCCATTTGGCCCTTGGGTTTTTCCCACCTACAATTGCCCATTGGCTCCGTCAATTCTTCCTCAGTGATATCCTCCTCTAACTCAGTGTTGTAAATAGTTGTGCCATGGGACAGTCAGCGATGAAGCTGTCTACTTTCTCTTCTGGTATGGTTGTGTGAGATTTGTAGAATTCCGCCAATTGGGCAGCCAATTCCTTCGTTATAACTTTGGGCTCCCTAATTATCTCCCCCTCAATTGTCCATAATTCTCTGATGAATGACTCACTTCTCCTTTCTTGTCTATCCGGGCTAATAGTTTGCCTGCCTTGTTACCTGCCTCGTAGAGGCGTTTACTTTCCAAAGATATTGGTGTTTTACTTCGTCTTTAGCTACTACATTATATTTCTCTCTTTTTTGCACCATCTCTTTCTTTGTTTTCTGATCTGGCGACACTGCATATCTATGTTCTAATGCTATGAGTAAGTTTTCCACTGTGAGTAACCTTTTCTGTCTATTCCTTCTGCCCCCTACTTCCCCCGCAAGGCCACCCCTCTGATGGTGGTCTTGTACGCCTCCCACAAGGTCACCAGACTGTGTACTGAGCCCGTATTCTCTGTGAAATAATGTTGGGACACTCATCCTAGATCTTCCACCACTTTTGTATTTTGGAGTCACCAGGTTTCCATCCTCCACCCATCTCCCAGTGGTCGGGCTCCCAAGGATATATCCACCTGCAACGGAGCATGATCCATAATTCCCTGGGCAGGTATACTGCCTCTTTGATTCTATGTAATGGATCTGGCGTGGTGCAAAAGTAGTACCCAATTAGGGTACCAATTCTTTAAAAAAGTCTCAAAAGTGCACCAATGGGATATGTCTTTGCATTAGTGAAGATTTACGTATTTCATGAATGCTGAATTTATAGAAGTAGACCACGAAATCAAACGTCCTAGATAATATTTGAGAACTGTATTTTAGCAAAAGCAAATATGCATGTGTTGATTTGCTCATGTGAAAATCTGTTGAGCATTTACAAGTTCATTTCCCTCCTACCACTTTTTTCCACAACCCTAGAAGTTTTACTTCTGCCCCTGTCAGGAGTAAATTTTCAACCTTTCTCAGTATCGAAAAGACTAGAGAAGAGCTGGTGAAAACCCTTAAAATATGCAAGTTAGTGGGTTTGCACAGGCTCAAAAGGGCATTCCAACCCTGGAACTATTGTATACTGCTACCTCCTGCCCCAGTATGTAGATCTGCTGAATGGTTGCAAAATAAGGGAATTGCTAGTATTTAAACATTACTATAATATTAGCCCTGGCATAATCAGAGATGCTGTTATCAGAGCTCTTATCTTATGAGATTGCTGCCATAATTTGTCACCGCACTACATGGCACCAAAGGGATAAGTAGATTTTTTTTGCAGGACAGGTAGATTTATGAAGCAACCTGTCCCATCAATACGTAGATATTTTATTACATTTTACACCCCTGACTCTGCCATTCATCCATCAATACCTCCACTCTGCCACCATCCATCCATCCATCTACTCTGCCACCCGTTTGCTCAGCTTTTCACCCACTCATTCATTCATTGCCTTACTCTACCCTTCTTTTTGTCTGTTCATCAAGCTGTCAATTCCTTCCTATGCATCCATCCCTTTACTTTGCCATCCTTCACCTGTCTATCCACTATCCATCCATCCATCCCTTTTCTCTACCATTCTTTAACTTGCCCAAAGACCTATGCATTAGGGGTGGGCGGAATGTTTCATTCTGCCCGAGGATTTGGTGGAATTTGATGACTCTGTTCCCTAGCACCATTTTCAAATGGTGGTGGTCGTGAGCGGTTGCGTTCAGAGGGCTGCTTCCTGAGTAGATTTGCTGCTGCTCGAGTTGATTTTCTACTTGAGCGGCAGCAAACCCAACTCTAGTGGCTGAGCGCTCCTGCACACCGCAGGGTGCATTTCACGCTAATTGTTGAGCAAGCTGCGCTACATGCATATTTCTGCCGGTTGGCGGACCTCTGCAGAATCTCACAGAGTTTCTATGTAACTACACACAATTCTGCCGAGTGAAACTCCACGAGTTCCACCCACTCTTATCTATCCATCCATTTACTCTGTCATTCTTTTACTTGCCCATTGACCTATCCATTCACTTATCTATCCGTCCCTTTACTCTGCCACCCTTTCACCTGTCCATTCAGCTATCCCTTCACTCATTCATCCATCCACCCATCCATTTACCTTTCCATTCTTTCACCTGTCCATCCACTTATCTTTCACTTATTGTTTCACCAACTCATTATCAACATATTCTGTCGTCCACCAACCCTCTCATTCATCCATACTTCCTTCTTTTCACAGTTCATTCCAATACTTCTTCTTTCTTTCCCTGTTCTATTTACGCAGCTGTTGGTTTTCCTCGCTCCTGCTTGGTTTTGTGGTCCAGCGTTAAAAATGATCTTTTGTCAGTCGAGCTGCAGACAAAGACGCCCATAAAGAACCCCACCCCTGCTGTAGCTGCTAAAGCAGGGGTGCAAGAGACCCCTGGGTTGCAAAGCCAATGCCGGGGTCACAAAGAGCAAGACAAGGGTCGCACCTGCGACAATGGGTTTCTACAGTATGCCTCAATGGGTTCAATGGGTTTCATTGTCTTCAATGGGTTTCTACAGTATGCCTCCCATGTACGTTGATTCAACAAATTCCAGGGGTTGGGAGAGTGGCATCACTCATCCTTTGACACTAATGACATCACAGGAACTGACATATGAGCTTTGACCCTGAATCTTCAGAGGAAGTCATGTGACTTGACCATACCCTGATGACATTGCAATAATTCACATCACTGAAGCTCCTTAATAACTACATGATTGACATAACAACACAGACAAATGTATATTTTAAATACCCCTATATTAGAGTGCTGACATGGTCTTTGAAAATGCTGAGGTGTAATGCTAGCCTTACATTTTAATTAGCAAGTAATTCAAGTAGCACCCCCCCCCCCCCAGGACATTTCTAATACCATTGGGTCAAATAGTGCATTTCACATACATTTGCTCAACAGGCTCCGAAAGACGCCCATTAAACAGTCAGGTTCTCTCATGGTATTATTGACTGGCCAGTGATACGTGACCTTTCCCAGGAGTTTGTCCAATTGTTTTAAAAATGTGGGATAGGTGCACCCATGACCTCCATTGTACCTGGGCCACCATTTCGTCATGTGTGACTTAATTTGACATTGGTGCCCCGTATACCAAAAATTGCATTTGATATGCCAGTGAAAGCGTTCTTTCTTTAAAGCTGTCTATATATCATGGATGACACTTATGTCAAAAATTACCTCAGTATGAGACGGTCGACATTGTGTTACGGCTGCCAGCATTTTTCCACAGGTGTCCCGTATGTTAAAAACCAACTCTAGCATGCCAGTACCACTAACACCGCATTCTCACAGGCGCTCTTTTACATTCACTCATTCTCATTCACACTTACCTTATCTCTTATACTTTCACTTGCACTCACTTGTTCATTCTCACTACCTTGCACTAACTCTTACTCCCCCATTTTCACTCACTTTAACTTATTATCACTGGCTCTGACTCATTCATTCACACACAGTCACATGTGCTCTCATTTTTTCTTTCTCACTCACGCAATCACTTGTGCTCACTCTTATTCTCACTCATTCTAATTTATTCTCACTCACTCATTCTCACTCATAGTTACACTCACTCTCACTCATTCTCATTCATACCCTGTGACACTCCTTACACTCATTCTTATTCAGTATCACTCACTTGCAGTCACTTACTCTAACTTTCTGTTACTTATACTCACTCACTGACTGATTTAGAGTTTGGCAGATGAGGTCACTCCGTCACAAACGTGACAGGTATCCCACCTGCCGTATTACGATTCCATTATATCCTACGGACATGATAATACGGGATATACTACATGTTTGTGACGGAGTAACCCGTCCGCCAAGCTCTAAATCAGGCCCTAAGTGTCCCTCACAGACAAACTCTCACCTTAAGCACACACATTACATACTCTGAAAGTCTGCGAAGGTCCAGCCCATCTACGTGGGCTCCATTTTCATTTCACTAAGAGTGAATAATAAAGTGTTTAACATCAGTGTTAAAAAATGGGCAGAAAACAAGGAGATCAGAGCCCGATGCCCATGAGGGCAAGCCGCCCCATACAGCTCTTCAATCAATCAATCAATCATTAGATTTATAAAGCGCGCTATGTACCCGTTAGGGTTTCGAGGCGCTGGGAGGAGGGGGGGGGGGGAGCTGCTATCATTCGAAGAGCCATGTCTTGAAGAGTCTCCTGAAGGTGAGGAGGTCCTGGGTCTGGCGTAGTGAGGTCGGGAGTGAGTTCCAGGTCTTGGCGGCGAGGTAGGAGAAGGATCTGCTGCCAGAGGTCTTGCGCTGGATTCGGGGGACGATGGCGAGGGCAAGGTTGGCAGAGCGTAGTTGGCGTGAGGGAACGTAGAAGTTGAGTCTGGTGTTCAGGTAGGTGGGTCCGGTGTCGTGTAGTGCCTTGTGTGCGTGGGTGAGGAGTTTAAAGGTGATCCTCTTGTCCACGGGGAGCCAGTGGAGGTCCTTCAGGTGGTGGAAGATGTGACATCGGCGGGGTATGTCGAGGATCAGGCGGGCGGATGCGTTCTGGATGCGTTGGAGTCGTTGGATGTCTTTAGTTGGGATGCCTGTGTAGAGTGCGTTGCCGTAGTCGAGTCTGCTACTGACGAGGGCTTGGGTCACCGTCTTTCTGGTTCCTGTTGGAATCCACTTGAAGATTCTGCGGAGCATGCGGAGGGTGTTGAAACAGGAGGAGGAGACTGCGTTGACCTGTTTGGACATGGTGAGAGTGGAGTCGAGGATGAACCCGAGGTTTCGTGCGTGGCTGGCTGGGGTGGGTGGGGGGCCCAGGGCGGTGGGCCACCAAGAGTCGTTCCAGGCCGAGGGGGAGCGGCCGAGGATGAGGACTTCCGTCTTGTCGGAGTTTAGTTTCAGGCGGCTGTTGCTCATTCACTCGGCGATGGATTTCAGTCCCTCGTGGAGGTTGGCTTTGGCGGTGTGAGGATCTTTGGTCAGGGAGAGGACGAGCTGGGTGTCGTCGGCATAGGAGAGGATGCTGAGGTCGTGCTGACGGGCCAGTTGTGCGAGGGGGGCCATGTAGAAGTTGAACAGCGTTGGGCTTAGCGAGGAGCCTTGGGGGACGCCGCAGATGAGGTTGGTGGCTTTGGAGCGGAAGGGTGAGAGTCGGACTCTCTGGGTTCTGCCGGAGAGAAAAGAGGAGATCCAGTTGAGGGCTTTGTCTTGGATACCGGCTTCGTGGAGGCGATTTAGTAGGGTGCGGTGGCAGACCGTGTCAAAGGCAGCGGAGAGGTCTAGGAGGATGAGGGCGGAAGTTTCGCCGTTGTCCATTTGTTGTCTGATGTCATCTGTGGCGGCGAGGAGTGCAGTCTCTGTGCTGTGGTTGTGTCTGAAACCGGATTGGGAGGGGTCTAGGATGGAGTTGTCTTCGAGGTAGTGGGAGAGCTGTGCGTTGACGATCTTCTCGATGACTTTCGCTGGGAAAGGGAGGAGGGAGATCGGAAGTTTTTGAGATCGTTGAGGTCAGCCTTAGGTTTCTTGAGGAGGGGTTGGATTTCTGCGTGCTTCCAGCTGTCCGGGAAGGTAGCGGTGTTGAAGGAAAGGTTGATGATCTTGCGGAGTTTGGGGGCGATGGTGACGTCGGCTTTGTTGAAGACGTGATGTGGGCAGGGGTCAGAGGGAGATCCTGAGTGGATGGAGTTCATGGTCTTTAGTGTTTCGGCGTCGTCTACGTGGGTCCAGGTGGTGAGGCGGTCGGCTTGGGAGGAGTTGTTGGGGTTGGGGTCAGGCAGAGGTGCGGTGTTGAAGCTGTCGTGGATGGCTGAGATTTTCTGGTAGAAGAAGGTGGAGAGATCGTCGCAGAGTTTCTGGGATGGTGGGACGTCGTTGACGTTGGCGTTGGGGTTGGAGTGCTCCTTCATGATGCAGAAGAGTTCCTTGCAGTCGTGTGCGTTGTTGTTAAGGCTTTCTGTGAAGTGGGAGCGTTTGGCGAGTCGGATCAGTTGGTGGTGTTCGCGGTTGGCTTCCTTGAGGGTAGCGAGGTTGTCGGGTGTGCGCTCGAGGATCCATTTTTTCTTGAGTTTCTGGCAGGTGCGTTTGGAGGTGGTCAGTTCGTCTGTTAACCCGGCTGGTTTTTTCTTTTCTTGGTTGACGGTGGGTCTCTTGGGTGGTGCTAGGATGTTGGCGCAGTTGAGGATCCATTGTTGGAGGTTGATGGCGGCGGAGTCCGGGTCGGTGGGGTCGGGTGGTGGGTTTTTGTCGAGGGTGCTGGCTAGTTGGTCTTCGGTGACTTTTCCCCAGCGGCGGTGAGGCGGTAGTGGGGTGCGGTGGTGTTCGGTGTTTTTCTTGAAGGTGAAATGGACGCAGTGGTGGTCGGTCCAGTGGAGTTCGGAGGTGTGGCTGAATGAGATGTGGTTGCTTGCAGTGAAGAGTGGGTCAAGGGTGTGGCCGGCGATGTGGGTGGGTGTGTTGACCAGTTGACGGAGTCCGAGGTTGGAGAGGTTGGTGCTCAGTGATGCGGTGTTGGCGTCATTGTTGTTCTCAAGGTGGAAGTTGAGGTCTCCCAGGAGGATGTAGTCTGAAGAGGCGAGGGCGTGGGTGCTTGCGAGGTCGGAGATGGTGTCGCTGAAGGGGGCTCTTGGTCCTGGAGGACGGTATATGAGGGTTCCTCTGAGGGTAGTGTTAGGGTCCGTGTGGATCTGGAAGTGGAGGTGTTCGGCTGTCTTGAGGGTGTTGTCCGTGTGGGTGTGGATCTTGAGGGTGGATTTGTGGGCGATGGCTATTCCTCTGCAGATTCCGTTGGTGCGATCTCTTCTGGTGATCTTGTAGCCGTCAGGGATGGCGATGGCGATGTCTGGGGCCGAGGAGTCGTTCCACCAGGTTTCGGTTAGGAAGGCTACATCTGGGGCGGTGGTGTCGAGCGGGTCCCAGAGCTCGATGGCGTGCTTTCGTGCGGAGCGTGTGTTAAGGAGGATGCAGTGCAGGTGGTTTGTGTTGGTTGTTGCAGACTTCGTTGTTCTATTGCAGGTGAAGTTGCAGGTGCGGCAGGAAAAAGGTCCTTTGGTGTGCTTCGGGGTGGCCTGGAAGCATTCTGTGGAGGGGCCAGGGTTGAGGGTGAGGAGTTCGCTGGCCGAGTAGCGAAAGGTGGGGATGCGGGGGGCGTGAGGACCAGAGGGGGGTGGCGCTGGCCGCGGTCCAGGCGCGGACGGGCGCAGACGGGCTTGCCTCTGGCGCGCCTCTGCCAGCCATTAAGAAGGGAGGGGGGAGGGAGGAGCAGCTGGGAGGCGGGAGGTGGGAGGGAGCGGCGAATGGGGGTGCGAGGGGGGCGGGGCCGCAGGGAGGCAGCGGCAAGGGTAGATCGGCAAGGGGGAGCGCCCAAGGGGCGAAAAAACCAGGGAAAAAGCAAGGCACAAACAGTAAGGAAAAGTTCAAGAACAGTCACAAAATACAATTATGGCACAAATTACAATCGGGGTACAGTAATCAGAAGGGGCACAATGGGGGCAGAAGCACAAGGAGGCAAGGCGCTGAAAAATAGGAAAAACACTTACAGGACGGCGAAAAGCGGCACATGGGTCAAGTGGGGCTTACCAGGGCCTCGAACACGCTAGCAGCAGCGTGGGCGGGGGTCAAGGGCACGAGACAGCTGGGTGGTGCTGTGGACGTGGGGGGCGAGCTCTAGACCTAAAGCAGGTCAGAGGTCGCTCACTTGCGACGCGCAGCGCCAGCCATTAAGAAGGGAGGGGGGAGGGAGGAGCAGCTGGGAGGCGGGAGGTGGGAGGGAGCGGCGAATGGGGGCACGTGGGGGGCGGGGCCGCAGGGAGGCAGCGGCAAGGGTAGATCGGCAAGGAGGAGCGCCCAAGGGGCGAAAAAACCAGGGAAAAAGCAAGGCACAAACAGTAAGGAAAAGTTCAAAAACAGTCACAAAATACAATTATGGCATAAATTACAATCGGGGTACAGTAATCAGAAGGGGCACAACGGGGGCAGAAGCGCAAGGAGGCAAGGCGCTGAAAAATAGGAAAAACACTTACAGGATGGCGAAAAGCGGCACACCGGTCAAGTGAGGCTTACCAGGGCCCAGGGCCTCGAACACGCTAGCAGCAGCGTGGGCGGGGGTCAGGGGCACGAGACAGCTGGGTGGTGCTGCGGACGTGGGGGGCGAGCTCTAGACCTAAAGCAGGTCAGAGGTCGCTCACTCGCGACGCGCAGCCCCAGCCATTAAGAAGGGAGGGGGGAGGGAGGAGCAGCTGGGAGGCGGGAGGCGGGAGGGAGCGGCGAATGGGGGCACGAGGGGGGCGGGGCCGCAGGGAGGCAGCGGCAAGGGTAGATCGGCAAGGGGGAGCGCCCAAGGGGCGAAAAAACCAGGGAAAAAGCAAGGCACAAACAGTAAGGAAAAGTTCAAAAACAGTCACAAAATACAATTATGGCACAAATTACAATCGGGGTACAGTAATCAGAAGGGGCACAACGGGGGCAGAAGCGCAAGGAGGCAAGGCGCTGAAAAATAGGAAAAACACTTACAGGACGGCGAAAAGCGGCACACGGGTCAAGTGAGGCTTACCAGGGCCTCGAACACGCTAGCAGCAGTGTGGGCGGGGGTCAGGGGCACGAGACAGCTGGGTGGTGCTGCGGACGTGGGGGGGCGAGCTCTAGACCTAAAGCAGGTCAGAGGTCGCTCACTCGCGACGCGCAGCGCCAGCCATTAAGAAGGGAGGGAGGAGCAGCTGGGAGGCGGGAGGGAGCAGCAAATGGGGGCGTGAGGGGGGCGGGGGCCGCAGGGAGGCAGCGGCAAGGGTAGATCGGCAAGGGGGAGCGCCCAAGGGGCGAAAAAACCAGGGAAAAAGCAAGGCACAAACAGTAAGGAAAAGTTCAAAAACAGTCACAAAATACAATTATGGCACAAATTACAATCGGGGTACAGTAATCAGAAGGGGCACAACGGGGGCAGAAGCGCAAGGAGGCAAGGCGCTGAAAAATAGGAAAAAAACTTACAGGACGGCGAAAAGCGGCACACGGGTCAAGTGAGGCTTACCAGGGCCTCGAACACGCTAGCAGCAGCGTGGGCGGGGGTCAGGGGCACGAGACAGCTGGGTGGTGCTGCGGACGTGGGGGGCGAGCTCTAGACCTAAAGCAGGTCAGAGGTCGCTCACTTGCGACGCGCAGCGCCAGCCATTAAGAAGGGAGGGGGGAGGGAGGAGCAGCTGGGAGGCGGGAGGCGGGAGGGAGCGGCGAATGGGGGCGCGATGGGGGTGGGGGCCGCAGGGAGGCAGCGGCAAGGGTAGATCAGCAAGGGGGAGCGCCCAAGGGGCGAAAAAACCAAGGAAAAAGCAAGGCACAAACAGTAAGGAAAAGTTCAAAAACAGTCACAAAATACAATTATGGCACAAATTACAATCGGGGTACAGTAATCAGAAGGGGCACAACGGGGGCAGAAGCGCAAGGAGGCAAGGCGCTGAAAAATAGGAAAAACACATACAGGACGGCGAAAAGCGGCACACGGGTCAAGTGAGGCTTACCAGGGCCTCGAACACGCTAGCAGCAGCGTGGGCGGGGGTCAGGGGCACGAGACAGCTGGGCGGTGCTGCGGACGTGGGGGGCGAGCTCTAGACCTAAAGCAGGTCAGAGGTCGCTCACTCGCGACGCGCAGCGCCAGCCATTAAGAAGGGAGGGGGGAGGAAGGAGCAGCTGGGAGGCGGGAGGGAGCGGCGAATGGGGGCGCAATGGGGGCGGGGGCCGCAGGGAGGCAGCGGCAAGGGTAGATCGGCAAGGGGGAGCGCCCAAGGGGCGAAAAAACCAGGGAAAAAGCAAGGCACAAACAGTAAGGAAAAGTTCAAAAACAGTCACAAAATACAATTATGGCACAAATTACAATCGGGGTACAGTAATCAGAAGGGGCATAACGGGGGCAGAAGGGCAAGGAGGCAAGGCGCTGAAAAATAGGAAAAACACTTACAGGACGGCGAAAAGCGGCACACGGGTCAAGTGAGGCTTACCAGGGCCTCGAACGCGCTAGCAGCAGCGTGGGCGGGGGTCAGGGGCACGAGACAGCTGGGTGGTGCTGCGGACGTGGGGGCGAGCTCTAGACCTAAAGCAGGTCAGAGGTCGCTCACTTGCGACGCGCAGCGCCAGCCATTAAGAAGGGAGGGGGAGGGAGGAGCAGCTGGGAGGCGGGAGGCGGGAGGGGGCGGCGAATGGGGGCACGATGGGGGCGGGGGCCGCAGGGAGGCAGCGGCAAGGGTAGATCAGCAAGGGGGAGCGCCCAAGGGGCGAAAAAAACAGGGAAAAAGCAAGGCACAAACAGTAAGGAAAAGTTCAAAAACAGTCACAAAATACAATTATGGCACAAATTACAATCGGGGTACAGTAATCAGAAGGGGCACAACGGGGGCAGAAGCGCAAGGAGGCAAGGCGCTGAAAAATAGGAAAAACACTTACAGGACGGCGAAAAGCGGCACACGGGTCAAGTGAGGCTTACCAGGGCCTCGAACACGCTAGCAGCAGCGTGGGCGGGGGTCAGGGGCACGAGACAGCTGGGTGGTGCTGCGGACGTGGGGGCGAGCTCTAGACCTAAAGCAGGTCAGAGGTCGCTCACTTGCGACGCGCAGCGCCAGCCATTAAGAAGGGAGGGGGGAGGGAGGAGCAGCTGGGAGGCGGGAGGCGGGAGGGAGCGGCAATGGGGTGCGAGGGGGGCGGGCCGCAGGGAGGCAGCGGCAATGGTAGATCGGCAAGGGGGAGCGCCCAAGGGGCGAAAAAACCAGGGAAAAAGCAAAGCACAAACAGTAAGGAAAAGTTCAAAAACAGTCACAAAATACAATTATGGCACAAATTACCATCGGGGTACAGTAATCAGAAGGGGCACAACGGGGGCAGAAGCGCAAGGAGGCAAGGCGCTGAAAAATAGGAAAAACACTTACAGGACGGCGAAACGCGGCACACGGGTCAAGTGAGGCTTACCAGGGCCTCGAACACGCTAGCAGCAGCGTGGGCGGGGGTCAGGGGCACGAGACAGCTGAGTGGTGCTGCGGACGTGGGGGGCGAGCTCTAGACCTAAAGCAGGTCAGAGGTCGCTCACTTGCGACGCGCAGCGCCAGCCATTAAGAAGGGAGGGGGGAGGGAGGAGCAGCTGGGAGGTGGGAGGGAGCGGCGAATGGGGGCACGAGGGGGGCGGGTCCGCAGGGAGGCAGCGGCAAGGGTAGATCGGCAAGGGGGAGCGCCCAAGGGGCGAAAAAACCAGGGAAAAAGCAAGGCACAAACAGTAAGGAAAAGTTCAAAAACAGTCACAAAATACAATTATGGCACAAATTACAATCGGGGTACAGTAATCAGAAGGGGCACAACGGGGGCAGAAGCGCAAGGAGGCAAGGTGCTGAAAAATAGGAAAAACACTTACAGGACGGCGAAAAGCGGCACACGGGTCAAGTGAGGCTTACCAGGGCCTCGAACACGCTAGCAGCAGCGTGGGCGGGGGTCAGGGGCACGAGACAGCTGGGTGGTGCTGCGGACGTGGGGGCGAGCTCTAGACCTAAAGCAGGTCAGAGGTCGCTCTTGGCTCTTGGCAATGATGTTGCCACCTTTGAGGACAGAGTTGCAAAGGCAGTACCAGGGCTCTCCAGGGGCAAGAAGGGGAACCCCTGGTGACCCCTAAATGGCATCCATGGGGACTCCCACACCTAAGGTATGAATGCCGAGTCTACCCAGAAAGGGGGAGAAGGCAGTGCAGCATTCTCCTTGGTTGGCCTATAAATGGAGAACCTTTGACACCTTCAATGCCGGTCCAACAGAGAGAAGAGGAGAGACAGGGAAAGAGGCAGGCAAAGGAACAAGAAGGTGAGACAGACCATGGGATGGAGGGAAAAGGAGACATAAGAGGCCAGGAGGAGTTCCAAAGAAGCGAGGGGGGCTGGACTTTAGAGAGGACGTGGTCCAGTATTGTGCCAAGCACTGATTTGAGGGGATGAATTCCTTCCTTTCTCTAGGATCCATGGCACTTCTTGTTACCCCTAGGAAGTTTACTACCAAGGACGTGTGCATTGACGGCCGCCTGGCCAGTACTCACTATCTGGGAAGGTCACCCTTCCAGTTCTCACAGTCAATGCATCATTGGAGAACAGGACACCCTTGGCTTCTCCCAGCTCATCAGTGTCCTAACTCACCCGTCACCTGCTTTCCACAACTGCTGTGTTCCTCTTTACCTCCTCCCAGCAGTTATCCTGCTCAGGCTATAGTTGACCTCCCCAATCAAAGCATGTTCTTCTGTGTTTCACAATTATTTATTGAAAGGAGCAAAACAGAACAGTACAAATGAGGAGAAGATGAGGAGGGAACAGGAGACGTCAGGAAGATGGTAGCAAAACCATTACACATCCACAATGAATACAGTCCTGAGGGGGACAGAGATGCAGACCCCCTCGGACGTTAAGGCAAAGCAT
Organism: Pleurodeles waltl; assembly: GCF_031143425.1. Classification (NCBI taxonomy): domain Eukaryota; kingdom Metazoa; phylum Chordata; class Amphibia; order Caudata; family Salamandridae; genus Pleurodeles; species Pleurodeles waltl. Next base: position 209,826,466 of record NC_090441.1, read on the forward strand.
GTTCTTCTGCTCCAGAACAATGTATTCCACAGAAGGTTCAATTCTAACCTCATGATTTCACAGCTTCTGACCTCCTTGGACTCTCTTTGGAGGCACCAGAGGACATTCTAGTACTTCTCAAAAAATGTCCTCGTGCACCAGACACTCTTGTCTCCATCCAGTGAGGACCAACAGATGGTTCACTATTAAGCTGTGTAAATTCAAACATCAAGGCAGAGCACTGGAAATACATTGGAATAAATAGAAGCTGCTGTCTCATTAAACCCCTTACAAAGGGCATCTTTGAGGTCTAGAAATCAGCTTCTGAAAGGATAAAACATAGTTCTAAACCTAGATCACTGAAGCAGAGAGTTCAAAAGAAGGGCTGTTTCATAGATGCTAACCAGTAGGATAACGTTACGCCTGGTACCCTCACATGAGCTGAGTAACAAAGTGCTTGCCTTCTCCTCCAATAACATTGCTGCTCTAAGAAAGACTTTCTCTTTCACCAACCCTTGGCATGATGACTCTCACCCAATAGACACTGCCTGCTGTACCCCTCTCTGTGAGTTCTTATCAGTTATAATAATTACAGAAAAATCTTGAGGTCCTTAAAAACGTCTCCCACTCCTTAAACAGATTGATGAATACCCCCCCTCTCTATTCGGCACGTCCGACAAACCATCATCTCCAAAGAAACCATCTGTGGACCTGGACTGATCCACTTCAGACTTGTTATGAGCTGTAGCAGCACTTGGAACAGTAGTCACCTGTCACCTTTCATCACACCTTGAGTCAAGTGGCTTCCAGGGTGCCCCCCACCCACGTCGGGCTTCAGACCCCTCATAGGAGCACAGCCAGCACTGCTCAAGACAGGGAAGGTCTCCTGAAAACCCAGGACTCTGCTGTATTTTGACACCATCAACCACACAGTACCCCTTGAAAGCTTCATTAAAGAGTTGCTGCTATTTTCTTCTGTCTAATCCTGTTGTCTTATTGTTCAGCAGTGCAAGAATCTGGTGTCAGCCTTAGTAAGTAACAGCTCTTGGAGCGGCATTTCCAACTGGAGGAATCCATCACCGTGTGTGGTGATGGGAAGGTGATGGTCCACGGTGCTGGTGAAGAGTCTGCAGCATGAGGGGGTGTAAACTGGTTTTAGAATCTGACCAACCGGCTTGAGGCAAGAAAGAGGGAGAGGCAGGTAGGGTGGGGCTGGCCAGAGGTCTGCTTGAAGAACGGGGATTTAGTACTCTCCTGAATTTGAGAAGGTCAGAGTCTACACGTAGAGACAGAGGTAGTGAGCCCCCAGGGAAGAGTCTTGCACATGAAAGGTCATTCCTCCAAACCTGTTGGAACAAGAGATAGAGATAGACAGTAAGTAAACATTAGAAGACATTTACATCTGGTGAGAAGAAGAGGGACATCCGAGACTCAGCACTCACCATGATCCAGCAAGTCAACGCCGTTTCATCTTCCTGCTTTAACACCCTCTGCATGCTCCGCAAAATCATCAGATGGATCCCCACCGAAACAAGAAGGATGATCACCCATGCCCTCGTCAGCAGCAGACTGGACTACGGCAACACACTCTACGCGGGAACCATGACCAAGCTCCTAAAAAAAATGCAACGTATACAGAACGCCTCCGCACGCCTCATCCTCGACATCCCACGCCGCAACCACATCTCAACCCACCTGAGAGACCTACACTGGCTCCCCGTCAACAAGAGGATCACCTTTAAACTCCTCATCCACGCTCACAAAGCACTCCACAACGCCGGCCCTGCCTACCTCAACACATGACTCTCCTTCCACACTCCCAACTGTCAACTCCGCTCTGCCAACCTCGCTCTCGCCACCATCCCTCACATCCACCGAACTACAGACGGCAGCAGATCCTTTTCCCACCTCGCCGCCAAGACCTGGAACTCCCTCCCCGTCCACCTATGGCAGACCCAGGACCTGCTGACCTTCAGGAAACGCCTCAAGACCTGGCTGTTCGAGCAGTAGCACTTCTCACCCCCCTCCTCTCAGTGCCTTGAGACCCTAGCTGGTGAGTAGCGCACTATACAAATGATTGATTGATTGACAGACTCAGCCATGTAAGACTGTGTGGACCAGGCTGATGAACCTGAAATAGCCTCTTTCCTTTAGAGGGAAACAGTGGAGGACTTTGGTGCAGGTTTGATGCCCGGTTACTGTCAGGGCTGAACAGGAGTGAACAGGATGGTTCTGGACTCTTTGGAGTTTGCATACTGACGTGACAGGGACTCCAGTGTAGAGGCTCTCACAATAATACATGTTTGAAAACAGGCAATAAAAGTTTGGTGAATGTTTCCATTCCAATAAACATGTCACAGTATTTTTTCAAAATATTCAAAAACCTAGTCTATGAAAAGAAGAAAATGCATAATGAACAATATCCTGTTTCTTTGCCTGGCTCAGACATCCCCCCCAACCCCACTGTGTCAGACGTCCAAGTACTGCACTTCATGGAAGAGCCTGCCAGAGAGAGTCTAACTTTCCTGTAATTACCTAAGGCGTGGAAAAATAAATATTCTCCCAATAATGTCACCTTTCTGTTTATCACTGTTCATCTAAAAAACAGAGTAGAAGAAGACAAAGTCGTATGACCTTTTAGTTTGTTTTAAACTGCAGCTTTAATTACGCTAGTTTCTGCTCGGCTGTTGCCTCTGGCAGCAGCCATTGTGACATCAGAACTCAACAGCAATAAATTATTACAGTTGAATGGCTTCATCACTTCTTTATTACAGGCGAGTGGGCGCGTCACAAGTCGTTTTTAATAAGGAGACTAGAGATGGGCTTTTATACAGGGATTGCAGGCTCCCATGTATTACTTTTTTATAAATGATATTTAAGACACCAGGGGGTATATTTAGGAGCCTCGTGCACCACATTAGCATAATTTTGTTTACTCTAATGTGGCCCAACGAGGTCAAAATCATGCATAGAGTGCTGGGCGGTCTCCCACAGCACTCTACGCACAGACTCCTCAACAGAAATCCGCAGAAGAGCCTGGAATGGATCCACTCCTTCCTCTCCAGGAGGATGAGGAGGGTCAGACTCCCACCCTACTCATTCAGACCCACAAGAGTCAACTGCGGAGTTCCCCAAGGATCCTCACTGAGTCCCACACTGTTCAACGCCCTGTCGCAGCCATTGTCTGAAACCACAGTATGAACATCGTGTCTTATGTCGATGACACACAACTCATCATTTCCCTCACCGAAGACCCGGACACAGCCAAAAGGAACTTCCACTCGGGAATGGAAGCCGTCACCACCTGGATGAGAGAAAGCTGCGTCAAGCTCAACACCAACACAACATCATCTTCGGATATGCCACCTTATTTTGGGACGACTCCTGGTGGCTCACAACCCTCAGCACCACCCCTGCACCGACTGAGTATACCCGCAACCTAGGCATCATCCTCGAATCCTCCCTATATATGGCCCGCCGGGTAAACTCAGTCTCCTCCTCCTGCTCACACACACTCCACAAACTTTGGAAGATCTTCAGATGGATCCCTGCAGGCTGTTGCAGGACAGTCACCCACGCCTTAGTCACAAGCAAGCTTGACTACGGCAACTCCCTCTACACCAGCACCTCGACTAGAAACATTAAAAAACTACAACTCATCCAGAACGCCGCAGCCAGACTCATCCTGAACCTCCCAAGCCAAGAACACTTCTCCCAAAACCTGAGGACCCTCCCACTGGCTCCCAGTCGAGAAACGAAACACCTTCAAGCTTATCACCCACACGTACAAGGACATACACAACGCAGGACCAGCCTACCTGAACCACCACGTCTCCTTCCTGTAGGAAGGTAGCCTCTTTCTAGCCTTGTTACCCCCACTTTTGGCCTGTTTGTGAGTATATGTCAGGGTGTTTTTACTGTCTCACTGGGATACTGCTAGCCAGGGCCCAGTGCTCATAGTGAAAACCCTATGTTGTCAGTGTGTTTGATATGTGTCACTGCTAGTCAGGACCCCAGTGCTCATAAGTTTGTGGCCTATATGTGTTCCCTGTGTGGTGCCTAACTGTATCACCGAGGCTCTGCTAACCAGAACCTCAGTGTTTATGCTCTCTCTGCTTTTAAAATTGTCACTGCAAGCTAGTGACTAATTTTACCAATTCTGATTGGCACACTGGAACACCCTTATAATTCCCTTGTATATGATACCTAGGTACCCAGGGTATTGGGGTTCCAGGAGATCCCAATGGGCTGCAGCATTTCTTTTGCAACCCATAGGGAGCTCAGACAATTCTTACACAGGACTGCCACTGCAGCCTGAGTGAAATAACGTCCACGTTATTTCACAGCCATTTTCACTGCACTTAAGTAACTTATAAGTCACCTATAGGTCTAACCCTCACTTGGTGAAGGTTAGGTGCCAAGTTACTTAGTGTGTGGGTGTAGGAAAGTACCATCTTGCCTGGCATGTTACCCCCATATTTCACTGTATATATGTTGTTTTAGTTGTATGTGTCACTGGGACCCTGCCAGCCAGGGCCCCAGTGCTCATAAGTGTGCCCTGTATGTGTTACCTGTGTTATGACTAACTGTCTCACTGAGGCTCTGCTAATCAGAACCTCAGTGGTTATGCTCTCTCATTTCTTTCGAATTGTCACTAACAGGCTAGTGACCAATTTTACCAATTTACATGGGCATACTGGAACACCCTTATAATTCCCTAGTATATGGTACTGAGGTACCCAGGGTATTGGGGTTCCAGGAGATCCCTATGGGCTGCAGCATTTATTTTGCCACCCATAGGGAGCTCTGACAATTCTTACACAGGCCTGCCACTGCAGCCTGAATGAAATAACGTCCACGTTATTTCACAGCCATTTTACACTGCACTTAAGTAACTTATAAGTCACCTATATATCTAACCTTTACCTGGTAAAGGTTGGGTGCTAAGTTACTTAGTGTGTGGGCACCCTGGCACTAGCCAAGGTGCCCCCACATTGTTCAGGGCCAATTCCCCAGACTTTGTGAGTGCGGGGACACCATTACACGCGTGAACTACCTATGTATAGCTTCACAATGGTAACTCCGAATATGGCCATGTAACATGTCTAAGATCATGGAATTGCCCCACCAATGCCATCCTGGTATTGGGGAGATAATCCCATGATTCCCTGGGTCTCTAGCACAGACCCGGGTACTGCCAAACTGCCTTTTCAGGGGTTTCACTGCAGCTGCTGCTGCTGCCAACCCCTCAGACAGGTTTCTGCCCTCCTGGGGTCCAGCCAGGCTTGGCCCAGGAAGGCAGAACAAAGGACTTCCTCAGAGAGAGGGTGTTACACCCTCTCCCTTTGGAATAAGGTGTTAAGGCAGGGGAGGAGTAGCCTCCCCCAGCCTCTGGAAATGCTTTCATGGGCACGGATGGTGCCCATTTCTGCATAAGCCAGTCTACACCGGTTTAGGGACCCCTCAGCCCTGCTCTGGCGCGAAACTGGACAAAGGAAAGGGGAGTGACCACTCCCCTGACCTGCACCTCCCCTGGGAGGTGCCCAGAGCTCCTCCAGTGTGCTCCAGACCTCTGCCATCTTGGAAACAGAGGTGCTGCTGGCACACTGGACTGCTCTGAGTGGCCAGGGCCAGCAGGTGACGTCAGAGACTCCTTCTGATAGGCTCCTTCAGGTGTTGCTAGCCTATCCTCTCTCCTAAGTAGCCAAACCCTCTTTTCTGGCTATTTAGGGTCTCTGCTTTGGGGAATTCCTTAGATAATGAAAAGTCGCGGTTCCCAGCAATGCAGTCTGGCGTGGGGAGGCAAGGACTTACCTCCACCAAACTTGGACTGAAGAGTCACTGGACTGTGGGAGTCACTTGGACAGAGTTGCTGGATTCAAGGGACCTCGCTCGTCGTGCTGAGAGGAGACCCAAGGTACCGGTGATGCAGTTCTTTGGTGCCTGCGGTTGCAGGGGGACGATTCCGTTGACCCACGGGAGATTTCTTCAGAGCTTCTAGTGCAGAGAGGAGGCAGACTACCCCCACAGCATGCACCACCAGGAAAACAGTCGAGAAGGGGGCAGGATCAGCGTTACAGAGTTGCAGTAGTCGTCTTCGCTACAATGTTGCAGTTTTGCAGGCTTCCAGCGCGGTCAGCAGTCGATTCCTTGGCAGAAGGTGAAGAGAGAGATGCAGAGGAACTCGGATGAGCTCTTGCATTCGTTATCTAAGGAATCCCAAGAGACAGAGACCCTAAATAGCCAGAAAAGAGGGTTTGGCTACCTAGGAGAGAGGATAGGCTAGCAACACCTGAAGGAGCCTATCAGAAGGAGTCTCTGACGTCACCTGATGGCACTGGCCACTCAGAGCAGTCCAGTGTGCCAGCAGCACCTCTGTTTCCAAGATGGCAGAGGTCTGGAGCACACTGGAGGAGCTCTGGGCACCTCCCAGGGGAGGTACAGGTCAAGGGAGTGGTCACTCCCCTTTCCTTTGTCCAGTTTCGCGCCAGAGCAGGGCTAAGGGGTCCATGAACCGGTGTAGACTGGCTTATGCAGAAATGGGCACCATGTGTGCCCATGAAAGCATTTCCAGAGGCTGGGGGAGGCTACTCCTCCCCTGCCTTCACACCATTTTCCAAAGGGAGAGGGTGTAACACCCTCTCTCAGAGGAAGCCCTTTGTTCTGCCATCCTGGGCCAGGCCTGGCTGGACCCCAGGAGGGCAGAAGCCTGTCTGAGGGGTTGGCAGCAGCTGCAGTGAAACCCCGGGAAAGGCAGTTTGGCAGTACCAGGGTCCGTGCTACAGACCACTGGGATCATGGGATTGTGCCAACTATGCCGGGATGGCATAGAGGGGGCAATTCCATGATCATAGACATGTTACATGGCCATATTCGGAGTTACCATTGTGAAGCTACATATAGGTAGTGACCTATATGTAGTGCACGCGTGTAATGGTGTCCCCGCACTCACAAAGTCCGGGGAATTGGCCCCCAACAATGTGGGGGCACCTTGGCTAGTGCCAGGGTGCCCTCACACTAAGTAACTTTGCACCTAATCTTTACCAGGTAAAGGTTAGACATATAGGTGACTTATAAGTTACTTAAGTGCAGTGTAAAATGGCTGTGAAATAACGTGGACGTTATTTCACTCAGGCTGCAGTGGCAGGCCTGTGTAAGAATTGTCAGAGCTCCCTATGGGTGGCAAAAGAAATGCTGCAGCCCATAGGGATCTCCTGGAACCCCAATACCCTGGGTACCTCAGTACCATATACTAGGGAATTATAAGGGTGTTCCAGTAAGCCAATGTAAATTGGTAAAATTGGTCACTAGCCTGTTAGTGACAATTTGAAAGAAATGAGAGAGCATAACCACTGAGGTTCTGATTAGCAGTGCCTCAGTGAGACAGTTAGTCATAACACAGGTAACACATTCAGGCACACTTATGAGCACTGGGGCCCTGGCTGGCAGGGTCCCGGTGACACATATAACTAAAACAACATATATACAGTGAAAAATGGGGTTAACATGCCAGGCAAGATGGTACTTTCCTACACAACCCCCCCCCCCCAAACGAAGGACAATAAGACTAGCCATGACCTGATGAGTCTTCATTGTCTAAGTGGAAATATCTGGAGAGTCCATCTGCATTGGAGTGGCTACTCCCAGGTCTATGTTCCACTGTATAGTCCATTCCCTGTAGGGATATGGACCACCTCAACAATTTAGGATTTTCACCTTTCATTTGTTTTAGCCAAAGTAGAGGTTTGTGGTCTGTCTGAACAATGAAGTGAGTGCCAAACAGGTATGGCCTCAACTTCTTCAGTGCCCAGACCACAGCAAAGGCCTCCCTCTCAATGGCAGACCAACGCTTTTCTCTAGGGGTCAACCTTCTACTAATAAAAGCAACAGGTTGATCCTAGCCCTCAGAATTAAGTTGTGATAGGACTACCCCTACTCCTAATTCAGATGCATCAGTTTGGACATAGAATTTTTTAGAGTAACAAGGGCTTTTCAGGACAGGTGCAGAGCACATGGCCTGCTTCAGCTCCTCAAAAGCTTTCTGACAGTTTGCTGTCCATAATACCTTTTTAGGCATCTTTTTGGATGTGAGGTCATTAAGAGGGGCTGCAATGGAGCCATAGTTCTTAATGAACCTCCTGTAATACCCAGTGAGGCCTAGGAAGGCTCTCACCTGAGTCTGAGTAGTAGGGGGAACCCAATCTATAATAGTTTGGATTTTCCCCTGAAGTGGTGCAATCTGTTCCCCACCAACAAGGTGTCCCAGATAAACCACCTTCCCCTGCCCTATCTGGCACTTTGAAGCCTTGATAGTGAGGCCTGCCTTTTGCTGGGCCTTTAAAACTTTCCATAGGTGGACCAGGTGATCATCCCAACTGGAGCCAAAGACAGCTATATCGTCCAGATATGCTGCACTAAAAGCTTCCAGCCCTTGCAGGACTGTGTTCACCAACCTCTGAAAAGTGGCAGGTGCATTTTTCAATCCAAAAGGCATTACTGTGAATTGGTAATGGCCTCCAATGGTTGAAAATGCAGTTTTAGGTTTAGCATCTTCTGATAATTTGATCTGCCAATACCCTGCAGTCAAATCAAAAGTGCTTAGATACTTGGCAGATGCCAGTGTATCTATGAGCTCATCTGCCCTGGGTGTAGGGTGAGCATCAGTTTTGGTTACCTGGTTGAGACCTCTGTAGTCAACACAAAACCGCATTTCTTTCTTTCCATCCTTGGAATGAGGTTTTGGTACAAGTACCACAGGAGAAGCCCATGGACTTTCAGAGTGCTCAACCACTCCCAGTTCTAACATTTTCTGCACCTCTTGCTTTATGCAGTCCCTGACATGGTCAGGCTGCCTATAGATCTTACTTTTGACAGGCAAGCTGTCTCCAGTATCTATAGTGTGCTCACACCAAGAAGTGGTACCTGGCACAGTAGAGAAGAGTTCAGAAAACTGACCCAGGAGATTTATGCAATGGTCTTTCTGCTCAGCAGTAAGACAATCAGCCAAAACTACACCTTCCACAAGAGCATCTTGTTCTGTGGAAGAGAAGAGATCAGGTAGAGGATCACTGTCTTCTTCCTGTCCCTCATCAGTTGCCATGAGCAGGGTGAGATCAGCCCTGTCATAGTAGGGTTTAAGGCGATTGACATGGAGCACCCTAAGGGGACTCCTGGCAGTGCCTAAGTCAACTAAGTAGGTGACTTCACCCTTTTTTTCAACAATTGTGTGGGGTCCACTCCATTTATCTTGGAGTGCTCTTGGGGCCACAGGCTCCAAGACCCACACTTTCTGCCCTGGTTTGTACTGAACCAAAACAGCCTTCTGGTCATGCATTGCTTTTGGAGCTCTTGGCTGGCCTGAAGGTTTTTACTGGCCTTTTTCATGTACTCATCCATCCTTGATCTGAGGCCAAGTACATAATCCACAATATCTTGTTTTGGAGCTTTTAAAGGTTGTTCCCAACCCTCCTTGACAAGTGTTAGTGGACCCCTAACAGGGTGTCCAAAGAGGAGTTCAAAGGGGCTGAAGCCCACTCCTTTCTGTGGTACCTCCCTGTAGGCAAAAAGGAGGCATGGTAAAAGGATATCCCATCTCCTGCGGAGTTTTTCAGGGAGTCCCATATTCATGCCTTTGAGAGTTTTGTTAAATCTCTCCACCAGTCCATTTGTTTGTGGATGATAGGGTGTAGTGAACTTGTAAGTCACACCACACTCCTTCCACATGGCCTTTAAGTAAGCAGACATGAAATTGTTTCCTCTGTCTGATACTACTTCCTTTGGGAAGCCCACCCTAGAAAATATTCCCAGGAGGGCCTTTGCCACTGCAGGTGCTGTAGTGGTCCTTAAAGGAATTGCTTCAGGATATCTTGTGGCATGGTCCACTACCACTAAGATAAACCTATTGCCTGAAGCAGTAGGAGGGTCAAGGGGGCCAACTATGTCAACCCCTACCCTTTCAAAGGGAACCCCAACCACAGGCAGTGGAATAAGGGGTGCCTTTGGAGTGCCACCTGTCTTGCCACTGGCTTGACAGGTTTCACAGGACTTACAAAATTCTTTTGTGTCCTCAGACATTCTAGGCCAATGAAACAAGGGAACAAGCCTGTCCCAAGTTTTCATTTGTCCCAGATGTCCAGCTAGGGGAATGTCGTGGGCTAGAGTTAGGAGGAACTTTCTGTACTCCTGAGGAATCACTAACCTCCTGTCAGTTCCAGGCTTAGGATCCCTTGCTTCAGTGTACAAGAGGTTGTCCTCCCAGTAAACTCTGTGAGAGTCACTGACATCCCCATTAGCTTGTTTGACAGCTTGCTGTCTTAGACCCTCTAGTGTGGGACAGGTTTGCTGTGCCACACTCAGCTCCTCCCTGGCAGGCCCCCCTTCACCCAAAAGCTCAGCAGTGTCTGCTTCCAGCTCCTCTGGTGTAGGTTCTGCACAGGGTGGAAATTCTTCTTCCTCAGAATTAGAATCCACTGTAGAGGGAGGGATAGTAGGAAGTGCTTTACTTCTACTAGCCCTAGCTTTAGGGAGCACTTGGTCCGTTGTTCCAGGATCCAAGTTTCCCTGTCCTTTTTGCTTTTTGGCCTGAGCCCTGGTTAAAGCAAAAATATGCCCTGGGATGCCCAGCATTCCTGGAATCATGCTCTTTTGCAGGATGACTATGGGGAATACTGCTGCTGCCACCATGGGTTTCTAAACCCAACTTCTGTCTCTCCTTCTCTACTTCTAAAGTCTGTCTATCCAAATCCAGCTGTTGCTTCTTGAGCTTCAGTCTGGTTTGTTCCACTCTCAATCTATTGAGCTCCCTTTCTAACAATCTGTCATCAGGGTGGGTGGGAGGGACATGTCTTGAAACAGAAGTATGATGGGAATGGACAGAAGGAGACCTGTCCCTTACAGAGGGCACCCTAACAGCTTGGTTAACAGAAACATCACTTCTACTGTGGTGAGAATGAATGCTCTTGCTATGATGTGAGACAACACTATCTGTATGGTGTGACTCTACATCAGTACCAACTATGCTAGACTGTCTAGTAATGGGCAGGCTCTGAAGTTTCTTTCCTGAATCCTTTCCTAGGGGGGTCCCTGGATCAGATTGGGAACCATTAGCTACTTTTTCAACAGATGGGGCCCTTTTGGCCTTATCTTGTTCTCTAAGCATGTTAAGCAGTAATTCCAAGGAAGGATTCTTCCCTACACTCAAAGCTCTTTCTATACAGAGACTCCTTGCTCCTTTCCAGCTAAGGTGGTCATATGCAAGTTTGGACAGATCAACATTTTGGCCTGTGCCAGACATTTAAGAAAGAGTTTAAGTGACAGAAAAAGTGAGAAAAAGTTTTTAGAACTTTTAGAAAGACAGAAAAAAAAACTTTTGAAACTTTTTAAGAACTTTTTGAAAGTTTAGAAGTACTTTTCAGCACTTTAGAAAAGAGGTGAGAAAAGTAATGCAAAACTTTTTGGCTATGTGTACACACACTGAACTTGTTTTGTATATTTTTCTCTTATGAAAAGTACAATGACAAGAGTGGTAAGTAGTCTCAAAGCACTTATCCCACCGCTGCACAACCAATGTAGGAGGCTGGACTGGCTTGTAGTGAGTACCAAGGGGTACTTACACCTTGTACCAGGCCCAGTTATCCCTTATTAGTGTATAGGGTGTCTAGCAGCATAGGCTGATAGATAATGGTAGCTTAGCAGAGCAGCTTAGGCTGAACTAGGAGACGAGTGAAGCTCCTACAGTACCACTAGTGTCATATGCACAATATCATAAGAAAACACAACACACAGATATACTAAAAATAAAGGTACTTTATTTTTATGACAATATGCCAAAAGTATCTCAGTGAGTACCCTCAGTATGAGGATAGCAAATATACACAAGATATATGTACACAATACCAAAATATGCAGTAATAGTATTAGAAAACAGTGCAAACAATGTATAGTTACAATAGGATGCAATGGAGACACATAGGGATAGGGCAACACAAACCATATACTTCAAAAGTGGAATGCGAACCACGAATGGACCCCAAACCTATGTGACCTTGTAGATGGTCGCTGGGACTATTAGAAAATAGTAAGGGTTAGAAAAATAGCCCACCCCAAGACCCTGAAAAGTGAGTGCAAAGTGCACTAAAGTTCCCCAAAGGACATAGAAGTCGTGATAGGGGAATTCTGCAGGAAAGACACAAACCAGCAATGCAACAACAATGGATTTCCAGTCGAGGGTACCTGTGGAACAAGGGGACCAAGTCCAAAAGTCACAAGCAAGTCGGAGATGGGCAGATGCCCAGGAAATGCCAGCTGTGGGTGCAAAGAAGCTGCTACTGGACAGTAGAAGCTTAGGTTTCTGCAGGAACGACAAGGGCTAGAGACTTCCCCTTTGGAGGACGGATCCCGCACACCGTGGAGAGTCGTGCAGATGTGTTTTCCCGCCGAAAGACCGCCAACAAGCCTTGCTAGCTGCAAATTTTGCGGCAAGGGTTTTTGGATGCTGCTGTGGCCCAGGAGAGACCAGGATGTCGCCAATTGCGTCAGAGGACAGAGAGGGCGTCGAGCAAGACAATGAGCCCTCTCAGCAGCAGGCAGCACCCGCAGAAGTGCCAGAAACAGGCACTACAAGGATGCGTGAAACGGTGCTCACCCGAAGTCGCACAAAGGAGTCCCACGTCGCCGGAGAACAACTTAGGAGGTCATGCAATGCAGGTTAGAGTGCCGTGGACCCAGGCTGGACTGTGCACAAAGGATTTCCACCGGAAGTGCACGGAGGCCGGAGTAGCTGCAAAAGTCGCGGTTCCCAGCAATGCAGTCTGGCGTGGGGAGGCAAGGACTTACCTCCACCAACTGGACTGAAGAGTCACTGGACTGTGGGAGTCACTTGGACAGAGTTGCTGGATTCAAGGGACCTCGCTCGTCGTGCTGAGAGGAGACCCAAGGTACCGGTGATGCAGTTCTTTGGTGCCTGCGGTTGCAGGGGGACGATTCCGTCGACCCACTGGAGATTTCTTCTGAGCTTCTAGTGCAGAGAGGAGGCAGACTACCCCCACAGCATGCACCACCAGGAAAACAGTCGAGAAGGCGGCAGGATCAGCATTACAGAGTTGCAGTAGTCGTCTTCGCTACTATGTTGCAGTTTTGCAGGCTTCCAGCGCGGTCAGCAGTCGATTCCTTGGCAGAAGGTGAAGAGAGAGATGCAGAGGAACTCGGATGAGCTCTTTCATTCGTTATCTAAGGAATCCCAAGAGACAGAGACCCTAAATAGCCAGAAAAGAGGGTTTGGCTACCTAGGAGAGAGGATAGGCTAGCAACACCTGAAGGATCCTATCAGAAGGAGTCTCTGACGTCACCTGATGGCACTGGCCACTCAGAGCAGTCCAGTGTGCCAGCAGCACCTCTGTTTCCAAGATGGCAGAGGTCTGGAGCACACTGGAGGAGCTCTGGTCACCTCCCAAGGGAGGTACAGGTCAGGGGAGTGGTCACTCCCCTTTCCTTTGTCCAGTTTCGCGCCAGAGCAGGGCTAAGGGGTCCCTGAACCGGTGTAGACTGGCTTATGCAGAAATGGGCACCATGTGTGCCCATGAAAGCATTTCCAGAGGCTGGGGGAGGCTACTCCTCCCCTGCCTTCACACCATTTTCCAAAGGGAGAGGGTGTAACACCCTCTCTCAGAGGAAGTCCTTTGTTCTGCCATCCTGGGCCAGGCCTGGCTGGACCCCAGGAGGGCAGAAGCCTGTCTGAGGGGTTAGCAGCAGCAGCAGCTGCAGTGAAACCCCAGGAAAGGCAGTTTGGCAGTACCAGGGTCTGTGCTACAGACCACTGGGATCATGGGATTGTGCCAACTATGCCGGAATGGCATAGAGGGGGCAATTCCATGATCATAGACATGTTACATGGCCATATTCGGAGTTACCATTGTGAAGCTACATATAGGTAGTGACCTATATGTAGTGCACGCGTGTAATGGTGTCCCCGCACTCACAAAGTCCGGGGAATTGGCCCCCAACAATGTGGGGGCACCTTGGCTAGTGCCAGGGTGCCCTCACACTAAGTAACTTTCCACCTAACCTTTACCAGGTAAAGGTTAGACATATAGGTGACTTATAAGTTACTTAACTGCAGTGTAAAATGGCTGTGAAATAACGTGGACGTTATTTCACTCAGGCTGCAGTGGCAGGCCTGTGTAAGAATTGTCAGAGCTCCCTATGGGTGGCAAAAGAAATGCTGCAGCCCATAGGGATCTCCTGGAACCCCAATACCCTGGGTACCTTAGTACCATATACTAGGGAATTATAAGGGTGTTCCAGTAAGCCAATGTAAATTGGTAAAATTGGTCACTAGCCTGTTAGTGACAATTTGAAAGAAATGAGAGAGCATAACCACTGAGGTTCTGATTAGCAGAGCCTCAGTGAGACAGTTAGTCTTAACACAGGTAACACATTCAGGCACACTTATGAGCACTGGGGCCCTGGCTGGCAGGGTCCCAGTGACACATACAACTAAAACAACATATATACAGTGAAAAATGGGGTAACATGCCAGGCAAGATGGTACTTTCCTACATATATTTGCTATCCTCATACTGAGGGTATTCACTGAGATACTTTTGCCATATTGTCATAAAAATAAAGTACCTTTATTTTTAGTATGTCTGTGTACTGTGTTTTCTTATGATATTGTGCATATGACACTAGTGGTAATGTAGGAGCTTCACTCGTCTCCTAGTTCAGCCTAAGCTGCTCTGCTAAGCTATCCTTTTCTATCAGCCTAAGCTGCTAGACACCTCTTCTACACTAATAAGGGATAACTGGACCTGGTACAAAGTGTAAGTACCCCTTGGTACCCACTACAAGCCAGGCCAGCCTCCTACAGTGGGCACCCTGGCACTAGCCAAGGTGCCCCCACAATTGTTCAGGGCAAATTCCCCAGACTTTGTGAGTGCGGGGACACCATTACACATGTGCACTATACATAGGTCACTACTATGTATAGCGTGACAATGGTAACTCTGAACATGGCCATGTAACATGTCTAAGATCATGGAATTGTCACCCCAATGCCATTCTGGCATTGGGGAGACAATTCCATGATCCCCGAGTCTCTAGCACAGACCCGGGTACTGCCAAACTACCTTTCCCAGGGTTTCACTGCAGCTGCTGCTGCTGCCAACCCCTCAGACAGGTTTCTGCCCTCCTGGGGTCCAGCCAGGCTTGGCCCAGGAAGGCAGAAAAAAGGACTTCCTCAGAGAGAGGGTGTTACACCCTCTCCCTTTGGAAAAAGGTGTCAGGGCTGGGGAGGAGTAGCCTCCCCCAGCCTCTGGAAATGCTTTGATGGGCACAGATGGTGCCCATCTCTGCATAAGCCAGTCTACACTGGTTCAGGGATCCCCCAGCCCTGCTCTGGTGCGAAACTGGACAAAGGAAAGGGGAGTGACCACTCCCCTGACCTGCACCTCCCAGGGGAGGTGCCCTGAGCTCCTCCAGTGTGTCCCAGACCTCTGCCATCTTGGATTCAGAGGTGTTGGGGCACAATGGACTGCTCTGAGTGGCCAGTGCCAGCAGGTGACGTTAGAGACCCCTCCTGATAGGTGCTTACCTCGTTCTGTAGCCAAGCCTCGTTTCTTAATAGCCAAACCTCCTTTTCTGGCTATTTAGGGTCTCTCCTCTGGGCTATTTCTCAGATAACGAATGCAAGAGCTCACCAGAGTTCCTCTGCACTTTCCTCTTCGACTTCTGCCAAGGATCGACCGCTGACTGCTCCAGGACGCCTGCAAAACCGCAACAAAGTAGCAAGAAGACTACCAGCAACATTGCAGCAGCCAACCCGCCACACTCATAATGTGATGGTCTGCCCGCCACATTTATCCTGTCGGTCAAAAGACCACCAGGGTCAAAATAAGGGCCTGTGTGTGCCAGGACCTTTGCGGTTCTAGGTGGACTCAACAGATGAAGTACGTAACTTGCTGGGAGGTGTTAACGTGTGGCTATTAAAGATTATGATGTAATCCGAGTGCAGCGTTTGATCGAATGGTGAGGAATAAAGACGTCTGTTATAGCGCTCCGTGTGTGGCGTGGTTATTGTATGCTCCCAGTCTAGGGAGGGTGCTACAAAAAATCTCAAAGTGGGAATTGTTTTTTTTAAACTGTAAACTGAATGGCCCGCACACCATAGGAGCTTTCTTCTGAGGTGGGGGGGTATTGTTTTTTACATTCTCCAATATCCATGGCTATGACGAAGAGCAAATCAAAACAAGCATTTGCAATGCAATGGGTCTCGCATCTGCTCGAGTTAGAGCTATTAACGTTGTAAACTCCTAACCAGACTTTTCTTGCCACACAAATTAAAATGTAAAGAATGAGCGCGATCGTGCTGTGTGGAAAATAAAAAGATAAAGTAGTCCGGAAACTGGGCTGAAAACATGGCACCTCGTATGTTTTCAGTAGTTGTCCGGTGCGCTCGAGGAGGGCTAAACAGCGGAAAAGGCATGCCATATGCATGCATTCGACTAATGAAATCAAGCGGATTTTAAAAGGCAAGCCCATGAACCTGTGAAAGTGACCTGCGTGACATGAGCGTGGGTAGAAGCCCAAAGAGAGATTACATCAGGGATGGAGGGCTTGTGCGCTCGACCCTAAAAAGCCACCCGACAGCCTAATATGAATATGCTGGAGAGTTAGACAGCGGACCTCATTATTTTGTCATCTAACTGTGAAAAAGCCCCGTAAAGACCAAAGGGCTCATCCAGGGTTTTGGTGGGATGAGAGCCCCACTCATCCCTACGTGGGTCTGTGGTCAGGGCCCTGACCTCACGGCCCTTTGGCCGCTGCGCCACCAGGTGATATTATCGGTGCGTGTTGCGCTCGTGTTCCCTGCCCAGGCTTTCCTCTGAAGGCAGTGAGAGCCCTCCTAGCAGCCAGGACAGGACATCACCTTCTCCCAGCGCCTTAGCAAGGGCTGCTTGATGGCGTTTCTTGCAGGAATCCCGAGAGCAGCATCGGATCCGAGCCCTGAGCCCTTTCATGTGGGTGCGCGTCTGGTGAGAGGTACCGCTCACGGGACCTTTGTAAAGTGGCAGCATTAGAAAGTCCAAATGTGCAAAGACCGCGCAGACATGATTTTATAAGTGTAATAGGCTACTCCTTCCCCAGTCTCCTTACGTAAAATTCATTCAGATATTGCAGACGTTTGTTGGACATCTTCATCACAACATGCCGACCCAAAACATACACTTTTCAGATGTCCTTCTGTTCGTGCATTTTGGTTACAAATATGGAAACAAATTAATTCAATTTTTAGCTCAAATGTGCCTTTCTCCATGTCTAATGTGTTTCTAGGGCGTGTATCGGATGATTGGACAAAGTGATAAAATATTGGACTTATTAGTAGCAGTTGGTTTTCAGCAGATCACGAGTCATTGCAAAACGACTGCTCAGTTATCATTCAAAGGGTGGAGGTGCCCAGACTGGACACAGCATATGTGCTCCCTCTGCCCCTTGCCTGAAAGGGAAGGGACCTGTGGACCAGGTGCATCTTTAATCAACAAATCTGCCAGGGCCTCAGGTGCTCCTGCACCTGCCAGACAAGAAGCCCCACCCCCCGACTTCACATGGTCGAAAATATATTGTCGATGTGCCTTATTATTGCTGTGATTATCTTCTGTCTGTACGGATACACCAGGTATACCCTTCTCCCCCTTTTCCTCTCGTCTTCATCCCAAATTTGTTTCACTTTTTAATATATTTTTATATATATTATACTATATTCTGTCTTTTGGATTTGGATTATTTTAAAACCGTATCTCATTATTATAATAGACGTCTATTTTAAAAACTAAAAAAGATAGTTAAAATGTGCACACCTTGCCTGCTGAAGCCTTGTGAGAGAGGGTCTGGGCCTTTCCCTGATGCCCCATTACAGCTGGGAGCCAGTGCGGTTTCTCCAACCAAAGCTGCAGTGTTCTACAGAACTCACCCAGAGTGTGCAGTAGTCTGGTGTCACTGGCATCGAACGTGACGTCATTCTTCAGGTGCATCAGATCTCTGTGTCCTTTCTGGGAATAGATTGAACCTGAAGGTAGGGTGCTGGTGGGGACGTTTGTCCACTGTTTGACCGGCCAGTAACACATAAAGCTGTGCTCTGTTCAGGAAATACCGCCACCGGACACACCATCCGAGAATCTTCAGGGGTGTTATTCAGTCAATCAGTACTTGTAAAGCGCAGCTTATCACCCGAGAGGGTATACAGGCGCTGGGCTGCCGGGTTAGTCGAAGAGCCATGCCTTTAGTCTCTTCCTGAAGCCGGCCATCCAGGGTGATGTTCGGAGGTGGAGAAGGAGGGGAA
Organism: Pleurodeles waltl; assembly: GCF_031143425.1. NCBI lineage: Eukaryota > Metazoa > Chordata > Amphibia > Caudata > Salamandridae > Pleurodeles > Pleurodeles waltl. Next base: position 209,844,779 of record NC_090441.1, read on the forward strand.
ATGCCATTAAAAGTTTCTACCCACCAGTATTCAGCTCAGTAGGACGAAGTGGTCCACAAAAGGGCACGTCAGTCAGTTTGTGATTGGACACTGCCTCCAAGGCTTGAATCATCTAGCGTTTGCTGTGTTGCTGCACCGCAGACTCTCCTAAACCTTACAGGCGCTATCTGCTTGGTGGGCACTAAGCTTGACCCTTGTAGGATACAATTTATGGATATGTTTGAGTTTGCTGTACCATTACCGTGCTAAGAAATCCCCTGGAGAGGGTGATGCACCTCTGGTTCAGCCTTCACAGTTGATCATTGTGCTGAAGGTCATGTCCTTGGAGAATTCTCGGATACCTGTATTGGCCTCTGGAGCCCGATAGGTGTCCAGACTCAATCCTCACTGGGCTCTCATTCGTAAATATTTACAATGTTTGGGGACTTTTTTTCAAGAATCAAGAAGCTCTCCCAGTCAATGGTTAGACAGCCTCTGGATGACAGGGCACCTTTGTAGATACTCTGGGAAGGGAGATTCGTGCATTCGGACGCCCGTTCTTTCACCCCAAAGTTCCCAGTTTGGTTCAGAAAGTGTCCATGTTCATCTGGTGGATTTTTACTCTGAATTCCAGGAGATTATGGAGTAAATCCACCGCCTCTCACTTCCTGGACGTTGGATTGCTAGCAGCCAAGGGGGTGCGATGGACATTTGACAAACATCCCTTACAGAAACCGTGCTTGGACTTCATGTTGCAGACCTCCCCTGTCCATCCGGGTCGGAAAAGGCACCTTGGTCAATTTTTACCAACGCAGTCTGAGAAGGAAGTGAGTCAACACGCGCCAGGAGTTCCATGATCACTAGGGTTATGGTCCTGTCATACTGTCCATCGCTGAGTTCTGTGCCGGGGCCACAGCTAGAAGCAGCTTGGTACCTTGTGCACCAATGGGGAAACACTTCTAGAGGCCTGTGTGTGATCCCATTGGGACCTATGGTTCAACACAATGTGAGCTTCCTGATGCAGTTCACTGAGCTGACTATACTGATATCACTGCTCTTGAAAGAGTAAATATCTCTATTTATCATTGTCCTCTGTAGACCACTTCCATCCATCTTCCATACCTCTACTTCTGGTGGATCCCATGGAGGAGGTCAGACTTCTGCCTTCTCCATCATTTCATACTTATATATCCCAAGTACAACTTGATATCACTTTACTCTCAAGAACTTCCTTCATTCTCTCAAGTACATGTGGTGTTCTGGGGCTCCTTGTCCACTCTCTCTGGGACTACCACATTTGCCAGAGGCTACTACAGCCCCTTCCACATTGCCTGCTCGTCCACTAGAACCGTGCGGATCATGGCTGGTTCGGGGCTTCTTATTGGAGTTTCACTAGATTCTCTATGCCCTTTTTTTGCCCTTAAACTTATGGGGTTCTACTGTTTTGGTTCTTAGTGTCTTGGTACTCACTGCTGAAGGATACTGGAAGTTCCTGGGGTTCCTGTCCTCTGAACCCCTCAACCTACAGTGCTTCCCTTGCTCAATGTACTCATCGCCCAGCTGTTAGAAATGGGGTATCTTGTTGGCAGAGGTATACACCCTTGTCCAAGTAGGGACCACAGTCCTAGTCAGAGTAGGTCACAACACACCCAAATTATCCTGTGCCCACCCTCAGGTAGCTTGGCACTGAGCAGTCAGATGTAACTTAGAAGGCAATGTGTAAAGTATTTGTGCAATAAATCATACAGTAACACAGTGAAAACACCACAAAAATACACCACATAGGTTTAGAAAAATAGGTAATATTTATCTGAATAAAATAAGGTAAAAATGACAAAGATCCAATAAGCACAGTTCAAATATCAGTTTGAAAAGGTTTAAAAGAGTCTCAATCCTTAGAAATAAACAGTTATTTCTTTGTTACACAAAGTACCTGGGATGCATAAAAAATAACAATGCACGGAGACCTCAGAGGAGGAGATGCGTGGAAAAATAAGGTGTTGCGTCAGATTTCCCAGCATGGCATAGACAATGCGTCGTTTCTTTCCACGCTGCAAGGGTTTGCGTTGTTTTTTGGTGCAAAGTCTTGGTTCCAGGGACGAAGCGCTGAAAATCCTTGATGCGCTGGAAGAAGGAGCAAGCGCTGTGTCGATCCGGTAGGCGATGCGTCAAATTTTCCATTGCAAGGCAGGCGATGAGTCAAATTTCCCGTTGGGAAGTCGGTACTGCATTGTTCCGGTCGGCTGTGCTGCAATTTCTTAGCTGGGATGGAGGCTTTGCATCGATGTCTGCAGGTGTTTTGCACCAATTTTCGACGCACAAAGAGTTTCTTGAAGAGGGGAAGACTTTGTTGGCCCTGAGACTTCAGAAATAGGAGGCAAGTTCAATCCAAGCCCTTGGAGAGCACTTCAGGGAAAGGCAAAGTCCTTCCAGCAAAGTCAGAGGCCAGCAGGGCAGCAGGGCATCAGCAAAGCAGTCCATATAAGTCATTTGGGCAGAAAGGCAGCTCTTTTGACTCTTTTGACAGTGTGCAGGCGTAGGTGCAGAAGTGTCTGAGTTGGTGGGGTCAGAGACCCAGTTTATATACCCCAAAATGCATTTGAAGTGGGGGAGACTTCAAAGAGTATTTTTAAAGTGCACAAGTTCCACTTTCATCCCAGTCCTGTCTGCCAGGGTCCCTTTGAGGGATTATCAGTCCTTTTTGTGAGGGCAGGCCACTGGCCTTTGAAATGTAGGTGTCAGACCCTTCACCCTTCCAGCCTAGAAAGGCCCATTCAGTATGCAGATGAATGCAGATGTGACTGAGTGTTCTGTGTTTGTGGTTGTCTGGGTGAAATGCACAAGGGAGCTGTCAACCAGCACAGACCAGATGTTGATTGGAGACAGGCTGTAAGGCACAGATGGTTTTAAGTGAATAAAAATGCCCACTTTCTAAATTTCTGAAAATAGTGATATAAAATCCAACCTCACCAATAAGCAGGATTTTCAATTACCATTCTGGCCATAATAAATATGACCTTGTTACCCCTTTCAGATCAGAATCTACCACTGAAAAAGGTTATGAGGGCAGTCCTAATGCTGGTCTATGAAAGGAGCAGGCCTCACAGTAGTGGAACACGAATTTAGGTATTTTTACTACCAGGACATATAAAACACATAAGTATATGTCCTACCTTTTACCTACATAGCACTCTGCCCTATGGGTTACCTAGGGCCTACCTTAGGGGCGAGTTACATGTAGAAAAAGAGGAGCTTAACACTTGGCAAGTGCCTTTAAATGTCAAGTCGAAGTGGCATGAACTGCACACACAGGCACTGCAGTGGCAGGCCTGAGACAAGGTTAAGGGGCTACTTATGTGGGTGGCACAATCAGTTAAACAGGCCCTCTAGTAGCATTCACTCTATAGGCCCTGGGCACATGTAGTGCACTTTACTAGGGACTAATAGGTAAACCAAATATGCCAATTGGGTGTCAACCAAAGTTGCCATGTTTAAGGGAGAGAGCATACGCACTTTAGCACTGGTTAGCAGAAATAAAATGCAGAGTCCTAAAACCAGCAAAAACAGTGTCAGCAAAGTGGAGGATGGCAGGTAAGAAGTTGGGGGATGACCACCCTACGGCTGTCAGGTTAACACCAGCGGACACCTATTCTCGGAGATCCTGGAACCGCAAACAGCACTCTGCACTATTGTAAGATCTTACGCTACCTGTTCACGTAGCTGAGGAGTGAATACGCTGCATCTGTAGACAATGATCAGAAAAGAAAGAGTGCCTCTAGCACTTAGGCAGTTTCTTCTACCCATCTACATCAATCTGTGCCATATGCCATCCACGGCTGCCTCTGAGCTCTTGAGCTTAGACAGCTCTAAAAGCGATATTGAGCCTATGAAGACCCTGAGACCTGGGTCTGCGACTCCTAAGGAAGCTTCGAGTAGAAGGGTTTCTAAAGGGCGGGAATGTGGCACTTAGTGAACTTAGAAGTGGTTCTCGTCGTGAGGAAGACTGAGTGTCTGGGCCTTATCTGCACACATGCTGGTTAACATCTTGCAGACAGAGGATGGAGACGTCCCATAGGCCACTACGGACTTGCTTAGGGTCTCAGACAGGTGAGGTCTTGTCAGGTAAGCAAGGCACATGATCTTAAGATGCGCACTGTTCTGAACCTGCAACCAGTGCACAGAGTCTGACTGCGGTTCAAAGTCCAGGCAGGGTATTAGAGTCCTCAGTAGTATGTCTCATCCCTCCTTGGTAAAGTTATCAACTTTGCCTCCCATGAGCTCTTCAGTCTATCCAGAGCATGCACTCACGTCCTCCTGTCACCAGGTAGGGGTGTATATGTGATACATTGGGCTACCACCTGCCATGGTCTGTGGACCGCACTCATCTGCACATATTGGTCAGGGGAGGATATGCGATCCCCAAACTTTCTGAGTGTGTGGGTCTTTCGCAGCAGAAGAGATCAGCAGAAGACGCAGAGTGTGGGTGCCGCCTGACGCGAGGTTTTGCATCTATGAAAACCCACAGGTGGAGTAAAGACAGACTTTAATTCCCAGGGTGCCACAGGACTCCCACAAGACTTACAATGGTGGTGGAGGCTTACGTTCCTGATTAGAAGGTCCTGGTGTTTCAGAATGTTCTTTGCAAGCCGATCAAGATACTTTGTTGCCGCCGCTGGACCCATGTTGCCAGAGTCTGGAGCGCTAAGAGTTACACCTGGAGTAGTCAAAGACTTGCTGGATGCAGAGAAGAATTCTGGATTGTTCTTGAGGTCAAGTATCTAGACTTTTGATACTTCACATTATTACTGGCGTCGTTACTCAAAGATTGTGATCTCTAATTGCACGTCCTATTCTACAACACAATCGTTTACATGCACAAGCCGTTTATATTTACTTTTCACTCATGCATGGTGATCAGGGTTTGATTGCTTGCTGTCAAGAGGAAAGGTACACTGCTAGTGTACTCATTATGTTACAGCTGGTGAACGTGTTACATTGAGTCACTCTGATCACAGAATTAATTTATGAATCACTGGAGGTTGTATCAATATAGAAGCAGGTGCTGTTGGTCCGGTACCAGATGCAGAGGTTTCTATTTGTACTTCAGCTAAAGGAAGTCCTAGATTCACTCATCAATAGAGAGTTGGAGATGCAGAGATCGTCACAGGGTTTACCATCTGTCTTATTAAGAATAGGGACTTGGAAATTCAATGAAGCAAGTTACTTCCTGGTTTAGATTCAACGCTCCTGCAGTGCAGGAGGACCCCAGCGTTAAGAGGAGGCGCAGTGAAGTTATCCAGGGTCTCATCTCCTTCATACCTCACAAAGAACCTCTCCTAATGTCTAGGTCTGGGCGGAGTTTGCGGAGTTCTGCTACGCGAAACTCTGCGAAGTGACCCAAAAACTACACTGGAGTACGCGGAGTTCCGCATGCGGTGAAGCACATTAGCTCACACCGGTCGTGCTGATTTTTACCGCCGGGTGTTTGTCCCGCACTGAAAAATCAGCCTGAATGGCACCATGCGCAGTGCAAGAGGGCGCTGCTTCTTTTCTGCCACTCGAGTAGATTTTCTACTCGAGCAGCACCTTCCTCAACTCGAACGGAAGGTTTCTCAACGCGAGTGGTAGCAACCATCCGCGACCGCTCGGGTTGAGAAATCTCACTGGGAGGTGGTCTGAGTAAGAGATTTTCCTCGCTCACCAACTTAATGTTGCAAATGAGCAAAAAACTGCTCTACGCTTTGCAGAGTTTTTCAGAACTCGTGCTCCAAGCGGAGTGGGAAAAACTGCAAACTCCGCAAGCGGAGTGGAGTTCACCGCCCACCCCTACTAATCTCTTCCCACTCAAATGTTGAGTCAGGTTTTACCCACTTCAAATTGTGTGGTCAAGAACCCTCAGGTACACTGCTTGTGTACTACTAAAAAATTATGATTCAGGAGCATACAGGAGTTTGCATCAAAATTGGGATTTATGGCCTTATTGGGATGAGGAAGGGCAGAAAACCTGGTATAAACTTCAAATGAAAGCAACCCGTTTTCACAAATCTTATCACTTGCCGAGCAAGAGCAAGATCTTTGTCCAAGTGTGCAGCAGGTATTTAAGGATGTAGATATCAATAGTGCAGCTGGTGCTGTGGCACCAGGGCCCAGAAAAGAGAGTGGCCCCACCCCACAGCTCTTAGGAGCACAGCAAGCATTCACTCATGCTGCACAGACAGCCTTTGCAGCTGTTGGCTGGGTGTTAGCTCCGAACCCTAACTGAGGGTTTTAGATGCCGAGTAGAAGTGGTGGGAGGCCGGCTTTAGTGTTGGTAGTGCCCGGTGCGACAATATTATTCGGTGCCCCCCAGCCCATGACCTCCTCCTCAGATGCCCTCAATAGCACCCAGCAAAAGTGCCCGCGTCTCTCGATAGCTCCTCTCACATACATTCATTTGTTTTAAAGCGATGGTAAATGCTGGCTTTACTAACCCACTCATCCATCCATGTAAAATACAGATCTCTTCTTTGCAGCAGGTGTATTAACCCTCTGCGCTTCTTTATGACAAAGCTGCTGCTAGACAAACCTCAGATCTCTTTCTCTAGCGGGAACATTCATCACAAGAGTTATGTTGAAATTTTTATTTGTGCCTTAAAGGTGGACACACAAGGAACTCTGTAGCAGGTGCCTTTAAATCTAAAGTTATTGCTGAGCACAACGGCCTTCCTGAGGTTAGCGTCCCCACTCCAGGGCAGCGCACCTGTTGCACTGCCCTAAAGCTAGCCCTGAGTGATGGTGCAGTAAAGCAGTGAAGGAAACACACTCCCTGCAGATTTCCACCTCTTGCAGACGTGTTACATTTCCTCCTCAGCACTGCGCATGCCCGGATTCTTAAAGCAGAGCGGCCGCTTGGATTCTGCAAAGACACGGACAGGATTCTTAGGTAACTGTACATGGAGTTGTCTGTGTTCATTTTGAATGCTCACTCTGTCTTTGCTCTGTTAATTATCAGTCACGGACATTCACGGCACCCATAGAACAAATTTAAAGTGATTTCTTGTGATATTCACTGTTTAGATCAGTGGTTCCCAACCTGTGGTCCGGGGACCCCTGGGGTCCGTGAAGCGTCCTCAGGGGTCCATGACTGCTTGGAAAATTAACTAATATTAACAGATTAATAAAGTGTATATACATAAAGGGGGTCATTACAACATTGGACCGCCAGGGCTGTTGTGACGGAAGCACCGCCAACAGGCTGGCGTGCTTCCCAGGTCATTACTTCCGCCGCGGTCGCACCGCCGGGCCGTCGGTTTCCCACCACAATGGCCCCAGCGGTTGTAATCCGCCAGGGCAGCGCCGCTAGCAGCGCTGCCCAGGGGATTACGAGTCCCCCTACCACCAGCCTTTTCCTGGCCGTTTGACCCGCCAGGAAAAGGCTGGCGGTACAGGGAGTCACGGGGCCCCTGGAGGCCCCTGCACTGCCCATGCCACTGGCATGGGCAGTGCAGGGGCCCCCTGACAGGGCCCCGTGCAGCTTTTCACTGTCTGCTATGCAGACAGTGAAAAGCGCGACGGGTGCAACTGCACCTGTCGCACAGCCGCAACACCGCCCGCTCCATTTGGAGCCAGCTCCTGTGTTGCGGCCGAGATCCCCGCTGGGCCGGCGGGCGGAAACTAGGTTTCCGCCCGACGGCCCAGCAGGGATCTCCAAATGGCTGCGGCGGGGGGTGGCTGCATTGGCGGCCGCCCGGCGGTCCGATGTTGGCAGGCGGCTTCAGCCGCCCGCCAAGGTCGTAATGAGGGCCAAAGTGTCTAAATGTACAATTGAAAATCTAAAACATACTGTAAATGCAAAGTAATTTGAAATTGGAGGCTACAAATTAAATGAGTGTCCTCATATTGATTTGTGGGAGCAGTGTGGGTGCATCAAACAGAACATTGTATGGATGATGTGTGGCTTCAATTGAATTTAGAAAAGCTCCAACCTTCCTATTACATTTTTGTAACTTTATTTGTTTGCAAATTAAATAAAATGTGATATCATTTGTGTATGTGTTTGAAGGATGCTTGTTTTTGTGTATTGTTTTGCGGTTCAAATCATCAACAGTGTTTAGGCTGGGGTCCCCAACTTCCTGTAATCATGCAGTGCGGGGGTCCCCAGGCTCCAGTAATGATTCATGGGGGGGGGAGCTGTCTCTGGATTTCAATAATGATTCAGTAGGGGTCTCCGGATACCAGTAATGACTAGCGGGGGGCTCCCCTGGATTCCAATAATGATTCAGTGGGGGGTCCCTGGGGTCCAGTAGTGATTCAGTGGGGGTCCCTGGGTTCCAATAATGATTCAGTGGGGGTTCCTGGGTTTCAGTATGATTCAATGGGGGTCCCTGGGTTCCTGTAATGATTCAGTGGGGACCCTGGGTTCCAATAATGATTCAGTGGTGGGGTCCCTGGGTTCCAGTAATGATAAAGTAGGGGTCCCTGGGTTCAAGTAATGACTAGTGGGGGGCTCCTCCAGATTCCAATGATGATTCAGGGAGGGTCCCTGGGTTCCAGTAATGATTCAGTGGGGACCCCTGAGTTCCAATAATGATTCAGTGTGGGGTCACTGGGTTCCAGTACTGATAAAGTAGGGGTCCATGGGTTCAAGTAATGGCTAGTGGGGGGCTCCTCCGGATTCCAATAATGATTCAGTGAGGGTCCCTGGGTTCCAGTAATGATTCAGTGGGGGTCCCTGGGTTCAAGTAATGACTAGTGGCGGGGTCCCTGGGTTCCAATAATGATTCAGTGGGGGTCCCCGTTTTCCAGCACTGACTCAGTGGTGGGTTCCCGGTTTCCTGTAATGACTCAGTGGGGGGTCCCCGGTTTCCTGTAATGACTCAATGGGGGGGTCCCTGGATTCCAATAATGACTCAGTGGTGGGTCCTGGCTTCCAGTAATGATAAAGTGGGGGCCACAGACGTCAAAAGGTTGGGAACCACTGGTTTAAAGCGTGTAAAAGATTAGGGGAAATACATGGGTTTTAGGTGATCTTCCTAATTGTTGTACCGCAAGACATTAAATATCCCTCCTGTTGGTAATAAACCTACCAGCAGCAGCCCTAGAGCAGAGAATGAAGTCTCCCTGGACTCTGGCTTCCTGTAAGGGCAGGAGCTCACTCCTGAGCCCTGAGTGCATCAGAGGAGCAGTAACAACCAGGGGAGGGACAACACGGGGAAGACGGGGCGATTGGGCCTCGCTCCATGACCCCCCCTTATTCCTTCAGGCCTCCACTTCCGCTTCCAGTGCACTCAAAGCAAGTCTGGGGTGCTGGGTTTGAAATGCAAACACGAAGGTGAGAGATAGGGGGCGCTGTGGCTGCTGTCAGCTGCCTGGGAATTCCTGCTACTATCAAAAGGAAATCCCAACTCTGCTGTTGGAGTGACACATCCAAAACCATTGCGTTTTCATTCTCAGAAACACTTGTGCTTGTCACTGGAAGCAGAGAAGCAGAGAAGGGAAACGAGGCTTCTAGGAGCTACTGTCCATGTGCCAAGGCTCTGGTGACTGGCTGCCTCTCTGCCACCAGACAGTGCTTCATTTGTAATACTGTAAGTGCCAGGGCCCGAGGTAGTTCCCAGGAGGCCAGAATGGTTGGCACTACCGACTTTCCCTGCCAGCACTGACAAATTCTAACCACCAGACATTATAGGTGCTAAGTGTGGACTATTCCAGGTCACTTAGAGCTGTAAATATGGCCTGGACCCGCTGCTTTTATTTTTCTTAAGTATATAGAATTCGTGACTAGACAGTCAGCGCCACCACGTGATGGGCTGTCTTAAATAAGTGCCAGTGCTAGGCACTGGCAAACACTGGCGCAAATTGAACACTGGTACCAGGGCATTACTGACACTGCCCAGGAGTTTCTTGAAGAGGTGAAATCTTTGTTGGCCCTGAGACTTCAGAAACAGGAGGCAAGTTCAATCCATTATTTGCATTTAATCTTCTTTACTATATACTGCCTCAATTCATTTACCTCTATCTTATCTTTTCTTTGCTATTTTAATATGTTTTCTTTCTCTCTGTCGCAGTTTCTCCTGACTTGCGTTGACCTGTGAGCCCGAGATAAAAGTTAAAAAGGGTCATAAAACAATAGAATCTGCTCAAGTATGACCCTCGCTCAAGCTGGTATGGCGAGTGGTTCACTAGGGTCCTTGTCTGTAAAGGAAGTCATAAATCCCGCACCCCATGAGCTTCCTGGACTTTGAAGAAAAGGCTAAGAGTGAAATAAGATGCCAATTTTTCAGAGACAACGTATCTTCACCTTCTTTCTTTTTCAGCAGAAGGACAATAGTCTCTTTGAAGGATTTGAGAACTATCCCTTGAGACAGGAATTCATTTAGAAGGAAAAGTTGTAAATACTAGCTTTAATCTCGTTTACTTTATCTATAAAATAACCATTCAGCAAGTCACAAAACTCTTATTTGGCTGCGACCGTCGGACCATTTCTATCTGGTGCCAAAAGTTCCTTCACTTTTTTGAAGATTTATTTTTGTCTCTTAGTAGATTCCATGATTTTGTTGGTGAAAAAAAGAGATTTTGGTTTGATTTAATAATGCTTGATATGCAGTCATCCCTTTCATAAATATATTCCTGGCTTCCTCTGTATAATGTTTCCACCATTGGCTTTCAAGATGGCGTAGCTTGAGCTCAGCATTCTTTAGTCTAAACTTAGACTTCAGGTCTAACTTGGACTTCAGATCTAAACTTAGACTTCAGGTCCAAGTTTACTTTTGTGAATCAGGCCACAAGTGTTCAAGTAGTCCACATGTAAGTCGTTTAGGCTACTTGATGAGGGAACACCATTTATCATAAGTTGCTTTGCACTGGGGTAGTGGGTAGATGATGGCGAGTTAGTGGGTGTACCACTGGCCTTCAAATTGGTTATTTTATCATGGTTAATTGGTTATTTTATCATGGTTAATTTAGTAGCTTGACAAGTAAAGGGCTCTCAGTTCTTCTGAGGAATATCGAAATAAATGGGCATAGTGGGTGAAGCTTGTCCTTCCGCCTCTGCTGTACTGTCTGAGTGAAGGAAGCTAACACTGCTGGCTATGCTACATCTGCTGTGTGTGAGGGAAGCTTGTCCTTCTGTCTGTGCTGTATCTGTACTCTACGAGTGCCACAAGCTTGTACTGATGCTGCCCAATCCTTAACTGTATTGTCTGAGTGAAAGATGCTTGCACTGCTGTCTGTGCTGTGTGTGCTCTGTCTGTGAGTGAAGCTTGTCATTACACCTGTGCTGTGCCTGTACTGTCTGAGTGAAGGATGCTTGTCCTGCTGTCTCTGCTGTGCCTGTTCTGTGTGTGAGGGAAGCTTGTCCTTACGCCTGTGTTGTAGTGTCTGAGTGAAGGATGCTTGCACTGCTGTGTGTGAGGGAAGCTTCTCCTTCCACCTGTGTTGTAGTGTCTGAGTGAAGGATGCTTGCACTGCTGTGTGTGAGGGTAGCTTGTCCTTCCGCCTGTGTTGTAGTGTCTGAGTGAAGGATGCTTGCACTGCTGTGTGTGAGGGTAGTTTGTCCTTCCGCCTGTGTTGTAGTGTCGGAGGGAAGGATGCTTGTGCTGCTGTCTCTGTTGCACTTGTTCTGTGTGTGAGGGAAGCTTGTCCTTCCGCCTGTGCTGTGACCTGTACTCGACGAGTGATGTAAGCTTGTACTGATGCTGCCCAATCCTTACCTGTATTATTTGTACCTGCACTGTCTGAGTGAAGGATGCTTGTGCTGCTGCTGTGCTGCACCTGCTGTGTGTGAGGGAAGCTTCTCCTTCCGACTGTGCCGTGTTGTCTGAGTGAAGGATGCTTGCACTGCTGTGTGTGAGGGAAGCTTTTCCTTCTGCCTGTTTGTAGTGTCTGAGTGAAGGATGCCTGCTCTGCTGTGTGCGAGGGAAGCTTCTCCTTCCGCCTGTGTTGTAGTGTCTGAGTGAAGGATGCTTGCTCTGCTGTGTGCGAGGGTAGCTTGTCCTTCCACCTGTGCTGTATTGTGTGAGTGAAGGGTGATTGTGCTGCTGTCTCTGCTGCACTTGTTCTGTGTGTGAGGGAAGCTTGTCCTTCCGCCTGTGCTGTGACCTGTACTCGACGAGTGATGTAAGCTTGTACTGATGCTGCCCAATCCTTACCTGTATTATCTTTACCTGTACTGCCTGAGTGAAGGATGCTTGTGCTGCTGCTGTGCTGCACCAGCTGTGTGTGAGGGAAGCTTCTCCTTCCGCCTGTACCGTGTTGTCTGAGTGAAGGATGCTTGCACTGCTGTGTGTGAGGGAAGCTTTTCCTTCTGCGTGTGTTGTAGTGTCTGAGTGAAGGATGCTTGCTCTGCTGTGTGCGAGGGAAGCTTCTCCTTCCGCCTGTGTTGTAGTGTCTGAGTGAAGGATGCTTGCTCTGCTGTGTGCGAGGGTAGCTTGTCCTTCCACCTGTGCTGTATTGTGTGAGTGAAGGGTGATTGTGCTGCTGTCTCTGCTGCACTTGTTCTGTGTGTGAGGGAAGCTTGTCCTTCCGCCTGTGCTGTGACCTGTACTCGACGAGTGATGTAAGTTTGTACTGATGCTGCCAAATCTTACCTGTATTATCTGTACCTGTACTGTCTGAGTGAAGGATGCTTGTGCTGCTGTCTGTGCTGCACTGCTGTGTGTGAGGGTATCTTGTCCATCCCACTGTGCTGTACTGTCTGAGTGAAGGATGCCTGCACTGCTGTGTGTGAGGGTAGCTTGTCATTCCACCTGTGCTGTATTGTGTGAGTGAAGGATGTTTGGACTGCTGTGTATGAGGGAAGCTTATCCTTCCACCTGTGCTGTAGGGTGAGTGAAGGATGCTTGTGCTGCTGTCTGTGCTGCGCTGCTGTGTGTGAGGAAGCGTGTCCTTCCGCCTTTGTTGTAGTGTCTGAGTGAAGGATGCTTGCTCTGTTGCTGCTGTTCTTTGCTTGCTCTGTGTGAGAGGGAAGCTTGTCCTTCCAACTGTACTGTGACCTGTACTCTATGAGTGATGTAAATTTGTACTGGTGCTTGTCCAATCCTTACCTGTACTGTCTGAGTGAAGGATCGTTGCACTAAGCTGAGCCTCCTTAGTGGGAGGGGAGCTTTTCCTTCTGCCTGTTCTGTATTTTCTCAGTGAAGGATGCTGTCTGTTCTGCTCCTGCTCTGTGTGTGAGGGAAGCTTATCCACCTGTCTGTGCTGTACTGTCTGACAGAAGGATGCTTGCACTGCTGTCTGTGCTGTGCCTGTTCTGTGTGAGGGAAGCTTGTCCTTCTGCCTGTGCTGTGTGTCTGAGTGAAGGATGCTTGCACTGCTGTGTGTGAGGGAAGCTTGTCCTTCTGCCTGTGCTGTGTGTCTGAGTGAAGAATGCTTGCATTGCTGTGTGTGAGGGAAGCTTGTCTTTCCGCCTGTGTCGTGTTGTCTGAGTGAAGGATGCTTGCAATGCTGTGTGTGAGGGAAGCTTGTCCTTCTGCCTGTTTTGTATTGTCTGAGTGAAGGATGCTTGCAATGCTGTGTGTGCTGCGGTACTGTGTATGAGAGAAGCTTGTCTTTCCGCCTGTACTATGTTGTCTGAGTAAAGGATACTTGCATTGCTGTGTGTGAGGGAAGCTTGCCCTTCCGCCTCTGCTGTACTGTATGAGTGAAGGATGCTTGCGCTGCTGTCTGTGCTGCAGCTAATGTGTGCGAGGGAAGCTTGTCCTTCCACCTGTGCTGTACCTGTACTCTACGAATGACACAAGCTTATAATTTTATTTTTTTTATATATCTTTATTGCATTTATATTGGAAAGTTGACATAATATAATGTAAAGGCACATGTAATCCAAGCGTTGCATGCAACTTCAAGTCAGAACAATAAACATACGGGAAGGAAAGTGTGTAGGCATAACATGTCCATGTATCTACAAAGCATAATTATCATAGTTTACAATCATAGGAGTTCGACAAGTTGACTCCATATATGCAGTCTATTTGGCATACATCCGGCAAATCTGTCGCCAAATTGCAGGGGGCGTCCACCTGTACCACCCATATACTCAAATGTGGTGTACAGGATTATGTGCACGCCGTCACGATCATGCATCACTAACAGGGGAGGTGTCGGAGTTTATCTGCGCAGGCCCAAAGGGAGTAGTGAGGTCCATTAACATTAGTTCCCACTGTGGCCCTAAAGGATACGTGCGCAGCCCCAATACATCCTTGTGCTTAAGAGCCGTACACTCTGCTCTCGCCCAGACAGTTAGTGATCGTACCCATGCTTTATGCACTGGTGGTTTGGGGGATTGCCATTTACAGGTGATAAGGCGCTTGGCCACTAAGAATTCCAGATCTAGAAAACAGGATGCTGCTTTCAATTTTTTGCCCCTAGGGAACAATCCCAGAATGCATGCCTTCCATGTCTGAGGCAAGAGTCCGTCTACACAGCACGCTAGGTTCACTAGAACTGAAGACCAGTAATGCCTCAGAGTAGGGCAAGACCATAGCATGTGCAGGAGATCCGCCCCCAAAGTTTGACAACGCGGACAAGCAGAATCCGTGCAGTATCTGTTATTTTTCTCGGGTGTGAGGTAGGCTCTTTACACTATATATTATTGTATTAGGCGAAATCGCAAACTGCATGGGACATGCACAGGGGTTACTAATATGGTCTCCCATTCCTTGTCCGTGAAATGTCCCCCCAATCCCCCTCCCTTCTCTCACGGAGGGTCTCAAGTGGGCTGGATATGTGTGTGCCTAAAGAGTCTGCCATCCAGTGTATTAAGTGCTGTCTGTAAGGAAATGGCTCCCTGTTGCAGTTACCCCCCACCTTTTGCCTGATACTGATGCTGACTTAACTGAGAAGTGTGCTGGGACCCTGCTAACCAGGCCCCAGCACCAGTGTTCTTTCACCTAAAATGTACCACTGTTTCCACAATTGGCACACCCCTGGCACACAGATAAGTCCCTTGTAAAAGGTACCAGCGGTACCAGGGGCCCTGTGTCCAGGGAAGGTCCCTAAGGGCTGCAGCACATGTTGTGCCACCCTAAGGGCTGCAGCACATGTTGTGCCACCCTAAGGGACCCCTCACCTAACACATGCACACTGCCATTGCAGATTGTGTGTGTTGGTGGGGAGAAAAAGGCAAAGTCGACATGGCATACCCCTCAGGATGCCATGCACACAAAATACTGCCTGTGGCATAGGTAAGTCACCCCTCTAGCAGGCCTTACAGCCTTAAGGCAGGGTGCACTATACCACAGGTGAGGGCATAGCTGCATGAGGAATATGCCCCCACAGTGTCTAAGTCTATTCTTAGACATTGTAAGTACAGTGTGGCCATATTAAGTATATGGTCTGGGAGTTTGTCAAAAACGAACTCCACAGCTCCATAATGGCAACACTGAATACTGGGATGTTTGGTATCAAACATCTCAGAATAATAAACCCACGCTGATGCCAGTGTTGGATTTATTAAAAAATGCACACAGAAGGCATCTTAGAGATGCCCCCTGTATTTTACCCAATTGTTCAGTGCAGGACTGACTGGTCTGTGCCAGCCTGCTGCTGAGAGACAAGTTTCTGACCCCATGTGGTGAGGGCCTTTGTGCTCGCTGAGGACAGAAACAAAAGCCTGCTCTGGGTGGAGGTGCTTCACACCTCCCCCCTTCAGGAACTGTAACACCTAGCAGTGAGCCTCAAAGGCTCAGGCTTCGTGTTACAATGCCCCAGGGCACTCCAGCTAGTGGAGATGCCCGCCCCCTGGACACAGCCCCCACTTTTGGCGGCAAGTCCAGGGGAGATAATGAGAAAAACAAGGAGGAGTCACTGGACAGTCAGGACAACCCCTAAGGTGTCCTGAGCTGAGGTGACTCTGACTTTTAGAAATCCTCCATCTTGCAGATGGAAGATTCCCCCAATAGGATAAGGGATGTGCCCCCCTCCCCTCAGGGAGGAGGCACAAAGAGGGTTTAGCCACCCTCAGGGCTAGTAGCCATTAGATACTAACCTCCCAGACCTAAACACACCCCTAAATTGAGTATTTAGGGCCCCCCAGAACCAAGCAAGATAGATTCCTGCAACGTTAAGACAAAGAAGGACTGCTGACCTGAAGCCCTGCAGAGAAGACGGAGACACCAACTGCTTTGGCCCCAGCCCTAGCGGCCTGTCTCCCCACTTCAAGAAAAACTGCAACAGCGCCACGTCCCCCAGGGTCCAGCAACCTCTGAAGCCTCAGAGGACTACCCTGCATCTAAAAGGACCAAGAACTCCCAAGGACAGCGGCCCTGTTCCAAAGAAACAGCAACTTTGCAACAAAGAAGCAACTTTTAAAGACCACACGTTTCCCGCCAGAAGTGTGAGACTTTCCACTCTGCACCCGACGCCCCCGGCCGACCTGCGGAAAACTAATTCTACAGGGAGGACTCCCCGGTGACTGCGAGCCCGTGAGTAGCCAGAGTTGACCCCCCTGATCCCCCACAGCGACGCCTGCAGAGGGAATCCAGAGGCTCCCCCTGACTGCGACTGCCTGCTTCCAAAAACCCGACGCCTGGGAAACACACTGCACCCGCAGCCCCCAGGACCTGAAGGATCCGACCTCCAGTGCAGGAGCGACCCCCAGGTGACCCTCTCCCTTGCCCAGGTGGTGGCTACCCCGAGGAGCCCCCCCCCCGCCTGCCTGCACCGCTGAAGAGACCCCTGGGTCTCCCATTGAAACCTATTGCAAACCCGACGCCTGTTTGCACTCTGCACCCGGCCACCCCTGTGCCGCTGAGGGTGTACGTTTTGTGCTGACTTGTGTCCCCCCGGTGCCCTACAAACCCCCCCTGGTCTGCCCTCCGAAGTCACGGGTACTTACCTGCTGACAGACTGGAACCCGGGCGCCCCCTTCTCCATTGAAGCCTATGTGTTTTGGGCACCACTTTGACCTCTGCACCTGACCGGCCCTGAGCTGCTGGTGTGGTAACTTTGGGGTTGCCCTGAACCCCCAATGGTGGGCTACCCTGTACTCAACTTTGAACCCTGTAGGTGGTTTACTTACCTGCAAAACTAACCAATACTTACCTCCCCCAGGAACTGTTGAAATTTGCACAGTGTGTAGTTTTAAAATAGCTTATTGCCATTTTTGCCAAAACTGTACATGCTATTTTGCTGATTCAAAGTTCCTATGATACCTGAGTGAAGTACCTTTCATTTAAAGTATTGGTTGTAAATCTTGAACCTGTGGTTCTTAAAATAAACTAAGAAAATATATTTTTCTATATAAAAACCCATTGGCCTGGAATTGTCTTTGAGTGTGTGTTCCTCATTTATTGCCTGTGTGTGTACAACAAATGCTTAACACTACCCTCTGATAAGCCTACTGCTCGACCACACTACCACAAAATAGAACATTAGAATTATCTCTTTTTGCCACTATCTTACCTCTAAGGGGAACCCTTGGACTCTGTGCATGCTATTTCTTACTTTGAAATAGTACATACAGAGCCAACTTCCTATATTGGTGGCAGCGGTGGGATACAAGACTTTGCATTTGCTGGACTACCCAGCCGATACCTGATCACACGACTAAATTCCAAAAATTATCATTAGAAACTGATTTTTGAAATTTGAGCTATTTTTCTAAATTTTTAAACGTCCTGCTAGGGCCTTGTGTTAGTCCCTGTTAGCATTTCTTTTAGAGTTTGAAAGTTTTGGAAAAGTTTGAATTAAGTTCTAGAGATAGTTTTAGATTCTTAAAAAGTATTCCAACTTTTAGAAACAAAATGTCTGCTGCAGAAGAGATAGTGATGGAACTCAACCTCACCCCTTACCTGCATCTTTGGATGTCAGGGTTAAGGTCTCTCTGCAAAATCAAAAAGATAAAAACTGGTTCAAACCCTACCAAGGTACAGCTCCAGGAGCTTTTGGCAGAGTTTGCTAAAAACAACCCCTCTGATGATGGCCTCACAGAGGGGGATGCTAGTGATGTGGAAGAACTTCCACTTCCAGTCCTAGTTAGGGAGCCCAGGGTTTCTCCAACCCTGACTCCAGAAGTGATAGTCAGAGATGTTGCTTCTCTCACAGGAGAGTCCAACAGCTCTGGAAGCATTGAGGGGAGCCTCAATGAAGATGACCTCCTGTTAGCCAGGATGGCCAAAAGATTGACTTTGGAGAGACAGCTCCTAGCCATAGAAAGGGAAAGACAAGAGATGGGCTTAGGTCCCATCAATGGTGGCAGCAATTTAAATAGGGTCAGAGATTCTCCTGACATGCTAAAAATCCCCAAAGGGATTGTAAGTAAATATGAAGATGGTGATGACATCACCAAATGGTTCACAGCTTTTGAGAGGGCTTGTGCAACCAGAAAAGTAAACAGATATCACTGGGGAGCTCTCCTTTGGGAAATGTGTTAGAAAGTAGCCTCTTTCTAGCCTTGTTACCCCCACTTTTGGCCTGTTTGTGAGTGTATGTCAGGGTGTTTTCACTGTCTCACTGGGATCTTGCTAGCCAGGGCCCAGTGCTCATAGTGAAAACCCTATGTTTTCAGTATGTTTGTTATGTGTTACTGGGACCCTGCTAGCCAGGACCCCAGTGCTCATAAGTTTGTGGCCTATATGTATGTGTTCCCTGTGTGGTGCCTAACTGTCTCACTGAGTGTAGGAAAGTACCATCTTGCCTGGCATGTTACCCCCATTTTTCACTGTATATATGTTGTTTTAGTTGTATGTGTCACTGGGATCCTGTCATCCAGGGCCCCAGTGCTCATAAGTGTGCCTGAATGTGTTACCTGTGTAGTGACTAACTGTCTCACTGAGGCTCTGCTAATCAGAACCTCAGTGGTTATGCTCTCTCATTTCTTTCAAATTGTCACTAACAGGCTAGTGACCAATTTTACCAATTTACATTGGCTTACTCGAACACCCTTATAATTCCCTAGTATATGGTACTGAGGTACCCAGGGTATTGGGGTTCCAGGAGATCCCTATGGGCTGCAGCATTTCTTTTGCCACCCATAGGGAGCTCTGTCAATTCTTACACAGGCCTGCCACTGCAGCCTGAGTGAAATAACGTCCACGTTATTTCACAGCCATTTTACACTGCACTTAAGTAACTTATAAGTCACCTATATGTCTAACCTTTACCTGGTAAAGGTTGGGTGCTAAGTTACTTAGTGTGTGGGCACCCTGGCACTAGCCAAGGTGCCCCCACATTGTTCAGGGCCAATTCCCCGGACTTTGTGAGTGCGGGGACACCATTACACGCGTGCACTACATATAGGTCACTACCTATATGTAGCTTCACAATGGTAACTCCGAATATGGCCATGTAATATGTCTATGATCATGGAATTGCCCCCTCTATACCATCCTGGCATAGTTGGCACAATCCCATGATCCCAGTGGTCTGTAGCACAGACCCTGGTACTGCCAAACTGCCTTTCCCGGGGTTTCACTGCAGCTGCTGCTGCCAACCCCTCAGACAGGCATCTGCCCTCCTGGGTTCCAGCCAGGCCTGGCCCAGGATGGCAGAACAAAGGACTTCCTCTGAGAGAGGGTGTTACACCCTCTCCATTTGGAAAATGGTGTGAAGGCAGGGGAGGAGTAGCCTCCCCCAGCCTCTGGAAATGCTTTCCTGGGCACATTTGGTGCCCATTTCTGCATAAGCCAGTCTACACCGGTTCAGGGACCCCTTAGCCCTGCTCTGGCGCGAAACTGGACAAAGGAAAGGAGAGTGACCACTCCCCTGACCTGTACCTCCCCTGGGAGGTGCCCAGATCTCCTCCAGTGTGCTCCAGACCTCTGCCATCTTGGAAACAGAGGTGCTGCTGGCACACTGGACTGCTCTGAGTGGCCAGTGCCACCAGGTGACGTCAGAGACTCCTCCTGATAGGCTCCTTCAGGTGTTGCTAGCCTATCCTCTCTCCTAGGTAGCCAAACCCTCTTTTCTGGCTATTGAGGGTCTCTGTCTCTTGGGATTCTTTAGATAACGAGTGCAAGAGCTCATCCGAGTTCCTCTGCATCTCTCTCTTCACCTTCTGCCAAGGAATCGACTGCTGACCGCGCTGGAAGCCTGCAAAACTGCAACATAGTAGCAAAGACGACTACTGCAACTCTGTAATGCTGATCCTGCCGCCTTCTCGACTGTTTTCCTGGTGGTGTATGCTGTGGGGGTAGTCTGCCTCCTCTCTGCACTAGAAGCTCCGAAGAAATCTCCCGTGGGTCGACGGAATCGTCCCCCTGCAACCGCAGGCACCAAAGAACTGCATCACCAGTACCTTGGGTCTCCTCTCAGCACGACGAGCGAGGTCCCTTGAATCCAGCAACTCTATCCAAGTGACTCCCACAGTCCAGTGACTCTTCAGTCCAAGTTTGGTGGAGGTAAGTCCTTGCCTCCCCACGCCAGACTGCATTGCTTGGAACCGCGACTTTTGCAGCTACTCCGGCCTCCGTGCACTTCCGGCGGAAATCCTTTGTGCACAGTCCAGCCTGGGTCCACGGCACTCTAACCTGCATTGCACGACCTCCTAAGTTGTTCTCCGGCGACGTGGGACTCCTTTGTGTGACTTCAGGTGAGCACCGTTTCACGCATCCTTGTAGTGCCTGTTTCAGGCACTTCTCCGGGTGCTACCTGCTGCTGAGAGGGCTCCTTGTCTTACTCGACATCCCCTCTGTCTCCTGACTCAATTTGCGACATCCTGGTTCCTCCTGGGCCACAGCAGCATCCAAAAACGCTTACCGTACGATTTGCAGCTAGCAAGGCTTGTTGGCGGTCTTTCGGCGGGAAAATACTTCTGCACAACTCTCCACGGCGTGAGGGATCCGTCCTCCAAAGGGGAAGTCTCTAGCCCTTGTCGTTCCTGCAGAAACCTAAGCTTCTTCTGTCCAGTAGAAGCTTCTTTGCACCCACAGCTGGCATTTTCTGGGCATCTGCCCATCTCCGACTTGCTTGTGACTTTTGGACTTGGTCCCCTTGTTCCACAGGTACCCTCGACTGGAAATCCATCGTTGTTGCATTGCTGGTTTGTGTCTTTCCTGCAGAATTCCCCTTTCACGACTTCTATGTCCTTTGGGGAACTTTAGTGCACTTTGCACTCACTTTTCAGGGTCTTGGGGTGGGCTATTTTTCTAACCCTTACTATTTTCTAATAGTCCCAGCGACCCTCTACAAGGTCACATAGGTTTGGGGTCCATTCGTGGTTCGCATTCCACTTTTGGAGTATATGGTTTGTGTTGCCCCTATCCCTATGTGTCCCCATTGCATCCTATTGTAACTATACATTGTTTGCACTGTTTTCTAAGACTATACTGCATATTTTTGGTATTGTGTACGTATATCTTGTGTATATTTCGTATCCTCTCACTGAGGGTACACTCTAAGATACTTTGGCATATTGTCATAAAAATAAAGTACCTTTATTTTTAGTATAACTGTGTATTGTGTTTTCTTATGATATTGTGCATATGACACTAAGTGGTACTGTAGTAGCTTCACACGTCTCCTAGTTCAGCCTAAGCTGCTCTGCTAAGCTACCATTATCTATCAGCCTAAACTGCTAGACACCCTATACACTAATAAGGGATAACTGGGCCTGGTGCAAGGTGCAAGTACCCCTTGGTACTCACTACAAGCCAGTCCAGCCTCCTACACATCCCCATTAGCCTGTTTGACAGCTTGCTGTCTTAGACCCTCTAGTGTGGGACAGGTTTGCTGTGCCACACTCAGCTCCTCCCTGGCAGGCCCCCCTTCACCCAAAAGCTCAGCAGTGTCTGCTTCCAGCTCCTCTGGTGTAGGTTCTGCACAGAGTGGAAATTCTTCTTCCTCAGAAAAAAAAAAGGTATTATGGACAGCAAACTGTCAGAAAGCTTTTGAGGAGCTGAAGCAGGCCATGTGCTCTGCACCTGTCCTGAAAAGCCCTTGTTACTCTAAAAAATTCTATGTCCAAACTGATGCATCTGAATTAGGAGTAGGGGCAGTCCTATCACAACTTAATTCTGAGGGCCAGGATCAACCTGTTGCTTTTATTAGTAGGAGGTTGACCCCTAGAGAAAAGCGTTGGTCTGTCATTGAGAGGGAGGCCTTTGCTGTGGTCTGGGCTCTGAAGAAGTTGAGGCCATACTTGTTTGGCACTCACTTCATTGTTCAGACAGACCACAAACCTCTACTTTGGCTAAAGCAAATGAAAGGTGAAAATCCTAAATTGTTGAGGTGGTCCATATCCCTACAGGGAATGGACTATACAGTGGAACATAGACCTGGGAGTAGCCACTCCAATGCAGATGGACTCTCCAGATATTTCCACTTAGACAATGAAGACTCATCAGGTCATGGCTAGTCTTATTGTCCTTCGTTTGGGGGGGTTTGTGTAGGAAAGTACCATCTTGCCTGGCATGTTACCCCCATTTTTTCACTGTATATATGTTGTTTTAGTTGTATGTGTCACTGGGACCCTGTTCACCAGGGCCCCAGTGCTCATAAGTGTGCCTGAATGTGTTACCTGTGTAGTGACTAACTGTCTCACTGAGGCTCTGCTAATCAGAACCTCAGTGGTTATGCTCTCTCATTTCTTTCTAAATTGTCACTAACAGGCTAGTGACCAATTTTACCAATTTACATTGGCTTACTGGAACACCCTTATAATTCCCTAGTATATGGTACTGAGGTACCCAGGGTATTGGGGTTCCAGGAGATCCCTATGGGCTGCAGCATTTCTTTTGCCACCCATAGGGAGCTCTGACAATTCTTACACAGGCCTGCCACTGCAGCCTGAGTGAAATAACGTTCACGTTATTTCACAGCCATTTTACACTGCACTTAAGTAACTTATAAGTCACCTATATGTCTAACCTTTACCTGGTAAAGGTTAGGTGCAAAGTTACTTAGTGTGAGGGCACCCTGGCACTAGCCAAGGTGCCCCCACATTGTTCAGAGCCAATTCCCTGAACTTTGTGAGTGCGGGGACACCATTACACGCGTGCACTACATATAGGTCAATACCTATATGTAGCTTCACAATGGTAACTCCGAATATGGCCATGTAACATGTCTAAGATCATGGAATTGCCCCCTCCATGCCATCCTGGCATTGTTGGCACAATTCGATGATCCCAGTGGTCTGTAGCACAGACCCTGGCACTGCCAAACTACCTTTCCTGGGGTTTCACTGCAGCTGCTGCTTCTGCCAACCCCTCAGACAGGTTTCTGCCCTCCTGGGGTCAAGCCAGGCTTGTCCCAGGATGGCAGAACAAAGGACTTCCTCTGAGAGAGGGTGTTACACCCTCTCCCTTTTGAAAATGGTGTGAAGGCAGGGGAGGGGTAGCCTCCCCCAGCCTCTGGAAATGTTTTCTTGGGCACAGATGTGCCCAATTCTGCATAAGCCAGTCTACACCGGTTCAGGGACCCCTTAGCCCCTGCTCTGGCGCGAAACTGGACAAAGGAAAGGGGAGTGACCACTCCCCTGACCTGCACCTCCCCTGGGAGGTGTCCAGAGCTCCTCCAGTGTGCTCCAGACCTCTGCCATCTTGGAAACAGAGGTGCTGCTGGCACACTGGACTGCTCCGAGTGGCCAGTGCCACCAGGTGACGTCAGAGACTCCTTGTGATAGGCTCCTTCAGGTGTTGCTAGCCTATCCTCTCTCTTAGGTAGCCAAACCCTCTTTTCTGGCTATTTAGGGTCTCTGTCTCTGGGGAAACTTTAGATAACGAATGCAAGAGCTCAGCCGAGTTCCTCTGCATCTCTCTCTTCACCTTCTGATAAGGAATCGACTGCTGACCGCGCTGGAAGCCTGCAAACCTGCAACAAAGTAGCAAAGACGACTACTGCAACTCTGTAACGCTGATCCTGCCGCCTTCTCGACTGTTTTCTTGGTGGTGCATGCTGTGGGGGTAGTCTGCCTCCTCTCTGCACCAGAAGCTCCGAAGAAATCTCCCGTGGGTAGACGGAATCTTCCCCCTGCAACCGCAGGCACCAAAAAGCTGCATTACCGGTCCCTTGGGTCTCCTCTCAGCACGACGAGCGAGGTCCCTCGAATCCAGCGACTCTGTCCAAGTGACCCCCACAGTCCAGTGACTCTTCAGTCCAAGTTTGGTGGAGGTAAGTCCTTGCCTCACCTCGCTGGGCTGCATTGCTGGGAACCGCGACTTTTGCAGCTACTCCGGCCTCCGTGCACTTCCGGCGGAAATCCTTTGTGCACAGTCCAGCCTGGGTCCACGGCACTCTAACCTGCATTGCACGACCTCCTAAGTTTTTCTCCAGCGACGTGGGACTTCTTTGTGCGACTTCGGGTGAGCACCATTTCACGCATCCTTGTAGTGCCTGTTTTTGGCACTTCTCCGGGTGCTACCTGCTGCAGAGAGGGCTCCTTGTCTTGCTCGACGTCCCCTCTCTCTCCTGGTCCAATTTGCGACCTCCTGGTCCCTCCAGGGCCACAGCAGCGTCCAAAAACGCTAACCGCACGATTTGCAGCTAGCAAGGCTTGTTGGCGTTCTTTCGGCGGGAAAACACTTCTGCACGACTCTCCACTGCGATGGGGATCCGTCCACCAAAGGGGAAGTCTCTAGCCCTTTTCGTTCCTGCAGAAACCGCAGCTTCTTCTGTCCAGTAGAAGCTTCTTTGCACCCGCAGCTGGCATTTCCTGGGCATCTGCCCATCTCCGACTTGCTTGTGACTTTTGGACTTGGTCCCCTTGTTCCACAGCTACCCTAGATTGGAAATCCACAGTTGTTGCATTGTTGGTTTGTGTCTTTCCTGCATTATTCCTCTAACACGACTTCTTTGTCCTTAGGGGAACTTTAGTGCACTTTGCACTCACTTTTCAGGGTCTTGGGGAGGGTTATTTTTCTAACTCTCACTATTTTCTAATAGTCCCAGCGACCCTCTACAAGGTCACATAGGTTTGGGGTCCATTCGTGGTTCGCATTCCACTTTTGGAGTATATGGTTTGTGTTGCCCCTATCCCTATGTTTCCCCATTGCATCCTATTGTAACTATACATTGTTTGCACTGTTTTCTAAGACTATACTGCATATTTTTGCTATTGTGTATATATATCTTGTGTATATTTCCTATCCTCTCACTGAGGGTACACTCTAAGATACTTTGGCATATTGTCATAAAAATAAAGTACCTTTATTTTTAGTATAACTGTGTATTGTGTTTTCTTATGATATTGTGCATATGACACTAAGTGGTACTGTAGTAGCTTCACACGTCTCCTAGTTCAGCCTGAGCTGCTCTGCTAAGCTACCATTATCTATCAGCCTAAGCTGCTAGACACCCTATACACTAATAAGGGATAACTGGGCCTGGTGCAAGGTGCAAGTACCCCTTGGTACTCACTACAAGCCAGTCCAGCTTCCTACAACCTCCTACTAATAAAAGCAACAAGTTGATCCTGGCCCTCAGAATTAAGTAGTGATAGGACTGCCCCTACTCCTAATTCAGATGCATCAGTTTGGACATAGAATTTTTTAGAGTAACAAGGGCTTTTCAGGACAGGTGCAGAGCACATGGCCTGCTTCAGCTCCTCAAAAGCTTTCTGACAGTTTGCTGTCCATAATACCTTTTTAGGCATTTTCTTGGATGTGAGGTCATTAAGAGGGGCTGCAATGGAGCCATAGTTCTTAATGAACCTCCTATAATACCCAGTGAGGCCTAGGAAGGCTCTCACCTGAGTCTGAGTAGTAGGGGGAACCCAATCAATAATTGTTTGGATTTTCCCCTGAAGTGGTGCAATCTGTTCCCCACCAACAAGGTGTCCCAGATAAACCACCTTACCCTGCCCTATCTGGCACTTTGAAGCCTTGATAGTGAGGCCTGCCTTTTGCAGGGCCTCTAAAACTTTCCATAGGTGGACCAGGTGATCATCCCAGCTGGAGCTAAAGACAGCTATATCGTCCAAATATGCTGCACTAAAAGCTTCCAGCCCTTGCAGGACTGTGTTCACCAACCTCTGAAAAGTGGCAGGTGCATTTTTCAATCCAAAAGGCATTACTGTGAACTGGTAATGGCCTCCAATGGTTGAAAATGCAGTTTTAGGTTTAGCATCTTCTGATAATTTGATCTGCCAATACCCTGCAATCAAATCAAAAGTGCTTAGATACTTGGCAGATGCCAGTGTATCTATGAGCTCATCTGCCCTGGGTATAGGGTGAGCATCAGTTTTGGTTACCAAGTTGTGACCTCTATAGTCTACACAAAACCGCATTTCCTTCTTTCCATCTTTGGAATGGGGTTTTGGTACCAGTACCACAGGAGAAGCCCATGGACTGTCAGAGTGCTCAACCACTCCTAGTTCTTACATTTTCTGGACCTCTTGCTTTATGCAGTCCCTGACATGGTCAGGCTGCCTATAGATCTTACTTTTGACAGGTAAACTGTCTCCAGTATCTATAGTGTGCTCACACCAAGAAGTGGTACCTGGCACAGTAGAGAAGAGTTCAGAGAATTGATCTAGGAGGTTTATGCAATTGTCTTTCTGCTCAGCAGTAAGACAATCAGCCAAAACTACACCTTCCACAAGAGCATCTTGTTCTGTGGAAGAGAAGAGATCAGGTAGAGGATCACTGTCTTCTTCCGGTCCCTCATCAGTTGCCATGAGCAGGGTGAGATCAGCCCTGTCATAGTAGGGTTTTAGGCGGTTTACATGGAGTACCCTAAGGGGACTCCTTGCAGTGCCTAAGTCAACTAAATAGGTGACTTCACCCTTTTTCTCAACAATTGTGTGGGGACCACTCCATTTATCTTGGAGTGCTCTTGGGGCCACAGGCTCCAAGACCCACACTTTCTGCCCTGGTTGGTACTGAACCAAAACAGTCTTCTGATCATGCCATTGCTTCTGGAGCTCTTGGCTGGCCTGAAGGTTTTTACTGGCCTTTTTCATGTACTCAGCCATTCTTGATCTGAGGCCAAGTACATAATCCACAATATCCTGCTTAGGAGCTTTTAAAGGTTGTTCCCAACCCTCCTTTACAAGTGTGAGTGGACCCCTAACAGGGTGTCCAAAAAGAAGTTCAAAGGGGCTGAAGCCCACTCCTTTCTGGGGTACCTCCCTGTAGGCAAAAAGGAGGCATGGTAGAAGGATATCCCATCTCCTGCGGAGTTTTTCAGGGAGTCCCATAATCATGCCTTTGAGAGTTTTATTAAATCTCTCCACCAGTCCATTTGTTTGTGGATGATAGGGTGTTGTGAACTTGTAAGTTACACCACACTCCTTCCACATGGCCTTTAAGTATGCAGACATGAAATTGCCTTCCCTGTCTGATACTACTTCCTTTGGGAAGCCCACCCTAGAAAATATTCCTAGGAGGGCCTTTGCCACTGCAGGTGCTGTAGTGGTCCTTAAAGGAATTGCTTCAGGGTATCTTGTGGCATGGTCCACTACCACCAAGATAAATATATTGCCTGAAGCAGTAGGAGGGTCAAGGGGGCCAACTATGTCAACCCCTACCCTTTCAAAGGGAACCCCAACCACAGGCAGTGGGATAAGGGGTGCCTTTGGGGTGCCACCTGTCTTGCCACTGGCTTGACAGGTTTCACAGGACTTACACAATTCCTTTGTGTCCTCAGACATTCTAGGCCAATGAAACAGGGGAACAAGCCTGTCCCAAGTTTTCATTTGTCCTAGATGCCCAGCTAGGGGAATGTCATGTGCCAGGGTTAGGAGGAACTTTCTGTACTCCTGAGGAATCACTAATCTCCTGGCAGCTCCAGGTTTAGGATCTCTATGCTCAGTGTACAAGAGGTTGTCCTCCCAGTAAACTCTGTGAGAGTCACTGACATCCCCATTAGCCTGTTTGACAGCTTGCTGTCTGAGACCCTCTAATGTGGGACAGGTTTGCTGTGCCACACTCAGCTCCTCTCTGGCAGGCCCCCCTTCACCCAAAAGCTCAGCAGTGTCTGCTTGAAGCTCCTCTGGTGTAGGTTCTGCACAGGGAGGGAATTCTTCTTCCTCAGAAGTTGAATCCACTGTAGAGGGAGGGATAGTAGGAAGTGGTTTGCTTCTACTAGCCCTAGCTTTAGGGAGCACTTGGTCCATTTTTCCCGGATCCAAGCTTCCCTGTCCTTTTTGCTTTTTGGCCTGAGCCCTTGTCAAAGCAAAAATATGCCCTGGAATGCCCAGCATTGCTGCATGGGCCTCCAACTCCACATCTGACCAAGCTGATGTCTCCAAATCGTTCCCTAATAGACAGTCTACAGGTAAATCTGAAGCTACCACAACTTTCTTTGGACCAGTAACCCCCCCCCCCCCCCCCCAGTTGAGATTATCAACAGCCATGGGGTGGCTAAGTGTGTTGTTGTGAGCATCGGTTACTTGGTACTGGTGACCAAGTAGGTGTTGTTCAGGGTGGACCAGTTTCTCTATGACCATAGTCACACTGGCACCAGTGTCCCTGTAGGCCTGAACCTCAACACCATTTATTAGGGGTAGCTGCTTGTACTTATCCATATTAAGGGGACAAGCAACTAAGGTGGCTAAATCAATAGCCCCCTCAGAGACTAACACAGCCTCTGTGGCCTCCCTAACAAGGCCAACCCCAACTAAGTTACCAATAGTGAGCCCAGCTACTCCCTTGGATTGGCTATTAGTAGGTTTGCTCCCACCACCACTGCTATTAGTAGGGACACTAGGGGTAGCAGTAGGGGTGGTAGTGGTAGGAGCATTGGTGCCTTTCTTTGGACAACTGGGATCTGTTGTCCAATGGCCTTTTATTTTACATAAATAGCACCATGGTTTCTTTTCCTTGTTCTGATTAAAAGAGGATTTGGGCCCACCACCCCCACCAGAGTGTTTTTGTGGGCCTGATGAAGACTCATTTTTAGATTTGTCCCCACCCTTGTCAGACTTACCATCCTTCTTTTTGTTGCCATCTTTGTCACCCCCTGTATGAACTTTTCTGTTCACTCTTGTTCTGACCCATTTGTCTGCCTTCTTTCCCAATTCTTGGGGAGAGGTCAGATCAGAGTCCACCAAGTACTGGTGCAACAAATCAGACACACAATTATTAAGAATATGCTCTCTCAGGATCAAGTTATACAGGCTGTCATAATCAGTAACTTTACTGCCATGTAACCACCCCTCCAAGGCCTTCACTGAATGGTCAATTAAATCAACCCAGTCTTCTGAAGACTCCTTTTTGGTCTCTCTGAACTTTATCCTGTATTGTTCAGTGGTTAAGCCATAACCATCCAGGAGTGCATTCTTAAGAACTTTGAAATTATTAGCATCATTTTCTTTCACAGTAAGGAACCTATCCCTACCTTTTCCACTAAATGATAGCCATAGGATAGCAGCCCACTGCCTTTGAGGGACATCCTGTACAACACAGGCCCTCTCAAGTGCAGCAAACCACTTGTTAATGTCATCCCCCTCCTTATAAGGGGGAACTATCTTATGCAGATTCCTGGAATCATGCTCTTTTGCAGGATGACTATGGGGAATACTGCTGCTGCCACCATGGGTTTCTAAACCCAACTTCTGTCTTTCCTTCTCTAGTTCAAAAGACTGTCTATCCAAATCCAGCTGTTGCTTCTTAAGCTTCAGTCTGGTTTGTTCCACCCTCAACTTATTGAGTTCCCTCTCTAACATTCTGTCATCAGGGTTGGTGGGAGGGACATTCCTAGATACAGAGGTATGATGGGAATGAACAGAAGGAGACCTGTCCCTTACAGAAGCCACCCTAACAGCTTGGCTAACAGAAACATTACTACCAGTATGGTGAGAATAAATGCTTTTGCTATGATGTGAGACAACACTATTTGTATGGTGTGGCTCATCATCATTACCAACTATGCTAGACTGTCTAGTAATGGGCAGGCTAGGAAGTTTCTTTCCTGAATCTTTTCCTGGGGGAGTCCCTGAATCAGATTGGGAACTATTAGGTACTTTTTCAACAGATGGGGCACCTATAGCCTTATCTTGTTCTCTAAGCATGTTAATTAACAGTTCCAAGGAAGGATTCTTCCCTACACTCAAACCTCTCTCTATGCAGAGACTCCTTGCTCCTTTCCAGCTAAGGTGATCATATGCAAGTTTGGACAGATCAACATTTTGGCGTGTGCCAGACATTTTTAGAGAGAGTTAAAGTGATAGAAGAAGAGAAAAAAGTTTTCAGAACTTTTTAGAAAGACAGAAAAAAACTTTTAAAACTTTTAAGAACTTTTTGAAAGTTTAGAAGTACTTTTCAGCACTTAGAAAAGAGTGAAAAGAGGAAATGCAAAACTTTTTGGCTATGTGTATATACACTGACCTTGTTTTGTATATTTTTCTCTTATGAAAAGTACAATGACAAGAGTGGTAAGTAGTCTCAAAGCACTTATCCCACCGCTGCACAACCAATGTAGGAGGCTGGACTGGCTTGTAGTGAGTACCAAGGGGTACTTGCACCTTGCCCAGGCCCAGTTATCCCTTATTAGTGTATAGGGTGTCTAGCAGCTTAGGCTGATAGATAATGGTAGCTTAGCAGAGCAGCTCAGGCTGAACTAGGAGACGTGTGAAGCTACTACAGTACCACTTAGTGTCATATGCACAATATCATAAGAAAACACAATACACAGTTATACTAAAAATAAAGGTACTTTATTTTTATGACAATATGCCAAAGTATCTTAGAGTGTACCCTCAGTGAGAGGATAGGAAATATACACAAGATATATATACACAATAGCAAAAATATGCAGTATAGTCTTAGAAAACAGTGCAAACAATGTATAGTTACAATAGGATGCAATGGGGAAACATAGGGATAGGGGCAACACAAACCATATACTCCAAAAGTGGAATGCGAACCACGAATGGACCCCAAACCTATGTGACCTTGTAGAGGGTCGCTGGGACTATTAGAAAATAATGAGAGTTATAAAAATAACCCTCCCCAAGACCCTGAAAAGTGAGTGCAAAGTGCACTAAAGTTCCCCTAAGGACAAAGAAGTCGTGTTAGAGGAATAATGCAGGAAAGACACAAACCAACAATGCAACAACTGTGGATTTCCAATCTAGGGTACCTGTGGAACAAGGGGACCAAGTCCAAAAGTCACAAGCAAGTCGGAGATGGGCAGATGCCCAGGAAATGGCAGCTGCGGGTGCAAAGAAGCTTCTACTGGACAGAAGAAGCTGCGGTTTCTGCAGGAACTAAAATGGCTAGAGACTTCCCCTTTGGTGGACGGATCCCTCTCGCCGTGGAGAGTCGTGCAGAAGTGTTTTCCCGCCGAAAGAACGCCAACAAGCATTGCTAGCTGCAAATCGTGCAGTTAACGTTTTTGGACGCTGCTGTGGCCCTGGAAGGACCAGGAAGTCGCAAATTGGACCAGGAGAGAGAGGGGACGTCGAGCAAGACAAGGAGCCCTCTCAGCAGCAGGTAGCGCCCAGAGAAGTGCCAGAAACAGGCACTATGAAGATGCATGAAACAGTGCTCACCCGAAGTTGCACAAAGAAGTCCCACGTCGCCGGAGAACAACTTAGGAGGTCGTGCAATGCAGGTTAGAGTGCCGTGGACCCAGGCTGGACTGTGCACAAAGGATTTCCACCGGAAGTGCACGGAGGCCGGAGTAGCTGCAAAAGTCGCGGTTCCCAGCAATGCAGCCCAGCGAGGTGAGGCAAGGACTTACCTCCACCAAACTTGGACTGAAGAGTCACTGGACTGTGGGGGTCACTTGGACAGAGTCGCTGGATTCGAGGGACCTCGCTCGTCGTGCTGAGAGGAGACCCAAGGGACCGGTAATGCAGCTTTTTGGTGCCTGCGGTTGCAGGGGGAAGATTCCGTCGACCCACGGGAGATTTCTTCGGAGCTTCTGGTGCAGAGAGGAGGCAGACTACCCCCACAGCATGCACAGACAGGAAAACAGTCGAGAAGGCGGCAAGATCAGCGTTACAGAGTTGCAGTAGTCGTCTTTGCTACTTTGTTGCAGGTTTGCAGGCTTCCAGCGCGGTCAGCAGTCGATTCCTTATCAGAAGGTGAAGAGAGAGATGCAGAGGAACTCGGCTGAGCTCTTGCATTCGTTATCTAAAGTTTCCCCAGAGACAGAGACCCTAAATAGCCAGAAAAGAGGGTTTGGCTACCTAGGAGAGAGGATAGGCTAGCAACACCTGAAGGAGCCTATCACAAGGAGTCTCTGACGTCACCTGGTGGCACTGGCCACTCAGAGCAGTCCAGTGTGCCAGCAGCACCTCTGTTTCCAAGATGGCAGAGGTCTGGAGCACACTGGAGGAGCTCTGGACACCTCCCAGGGGAGGTGCAGGTCAGGGGAGTGGTCACTCCCCTTTCCTTTGTCCAGTTTCGCGCCAGAGCAGGGGCTAAGGGGTCCCTGAACCGGTGTAGACTGGCTTATGCAGAATTGGGCACATCTGTGCCCAAGAAAACATTTCCAGAGGCTGGGGGAGGCTACCCCTCCCCTGCCTTCACACCATTTTCCAAAGGGAGAGGGTGTAACACCCTCTCTCAGAGGAAGTTCTTTGTTCTGCCATCCTGGGACAAGCCTGGCTTGACCCCAGGAGGGCAGAAACCTGTCTGAGGGGTTGGCAGCAGCAGCAGCTGCAGTGAAACCCCAGGAAAGGTAGTTTGGCAGTGCCAGGGTCTGTGCTACAGACCACTGGGATCATCGAATTGTGCCAACAATGCCAGGATGGCATGGAGGGGGCAATTCCATGATCTTAGACATGTTACATGGCCATATTCGGAGTTACCATTGTGAAGCTACATATAGGTATTGACCTATATGTAGTGCACGCGTGTAATGGTGTCCCCGCACTCACAAAGTTCAGGGAATTGGCTCTGAATAATGTGGGGGCACCTTGGCTAGTGCCAGGGTGCCCTCACACTAAGTAACTTTGCACCTAACCTTTACCAGGTAAAGGTTAGACATATAGGTGACTTATAAGTTACTTAAGTGCAGTGTAAAATGGCTGTGAAATAACGTGGACGTTATTTCACTCAGGCTGCAGTGGCAGGCCTGTGTAAGAATTGTCAGAGCTCCCTATGGGTGGCAAAAGAAATGCTGCAGCCCATAGGGATCTCCTGGAACCCCAATACCCTGGGTACCTCAGTACCATATACTAGGGAATTATAAGGGTGTTCCAGTAAGCCAATGTAAATTGGTAAAATTGGTCACTAGCCTGTTAGTGACAATTTAGAAAGAAATGAGAGAGCATAACCACTGAGGTTCTGATTAGCAGAGCCTCAGTGAGACAGTTAGTCACTACACAGGTAACACATTCAGGCACACTTATGAGCACTGGGGCCCTGGTGAACAGGGTCCCAGTGACACATACAACTAAAACAACATATATACAGTGAAAAAATGGGGGTAACATGCCAGGCAAGATGGTACTTTCCTACAGAGGTTGACCCCTAGAGAAAAGCGTTGGTCTGCCATTGAGAGGGAGGCCTTTGCTGTGGTCTGGGCACTGAAGAAGTTGAGGCCATACCTGTTTGGCACTCACTTCATTGTTCAGACAGACCACAAACATCTACTTTGGCTAAAACAAATGAAAGGTGAAAATCCTAAATTGTTGAGGTGGTCCATATCCCTACAGGGAATGGACTATACAGTGGAACATAGACCTGGGAGTAGCCACTCCAATGCAGATGGACTCTCCAGATATTTCCACTTAGACAATGAAGACTCATCAGGTCATGGCTAGTCTTATTGTCCTTCGTTTGGGGGGGGGGGGGGTTTTGCCTGCTTCTGAGAGGGCTCCTTGTCTTGCTCGACGCCCCCTCTGTCCCCAGACGCAATTGGCGACATCTTGGTCCCTCCTGGGCCACAGCAGCATCCGAAAACCGTAACCACACGATTTGCAGCTAGCAAGGTTTTTTGGTGGTCTTTCTTCAGGAAATTACTTCTGCACGACTCTCCATGGCGTGTGGGATCCGTCCTCCAAAGGGGAAGTTCCTAGCCCTTGTCGTTCTTGCAGAATCTTCAGCTTCTACTGTCCAGTAGAAGCTTCTTTGCACCCACAGCTGGCATTTCCTGGGCATCTGCCCATCTCCGACTTGCTTGTGACTTTTGGACTTGGTCCTCTTGTTCCACAGGTACGCTCGTTTGGAAATCCATCATTGTTGCATTGCTGATTTTTGTCTTTCCGGCAGAATTCCCCTATCACGACTTCTATGTCCTTTGGGGAACTTTAGTGCCCTTTGCACTCACTTTTCAGGGTCTTGGGGTGGGCTATTTTTCTAACCCTAACTGTTTTCTTACAGTCCCAGCGACCCTCTACAAGGTCACATAGGTTTGGGGTCCATTCGTGGTTCGCATTCCACTTTTGGAGTATATGGTTTGTGTTGCCCCTATCCCTATGTGTCCCCATTGCATCCTATTGTAACTATACACTGTTTGCACTGTTTTCTAACACTATTACTGCATATTTTGGTATTGTGTACATATATCTTGTGTATATTTGCTATCCTCATACTGAGGGTACTCAATGAGATACTTTTGGCATATTGTCATAAAAATAAAGTGGTACTGTAGGAGCTTCACTCGTCTCCTAGTTCAGCCTAAGCTGCTCTGCTAAGCTACCATTATCTATCAGCCTAAGCTGCTAGACACCCTATACACTAATAAGGGATAACTGGGCCTGGTGCAAGGTGTAAGTACCCCTTGGTACTCACTACAAGCCAGTCCAGCCTCCTACATTGGTTGTGCAGTGGTGGGATAAGTGCTCTGTAACTACTTACCACTTTTGTCATTGTACTTTTCATAAGAGAAAAATATACAAAACAAGTTCAGTGTATGTACACCTAACCAAAAAGTTTTGCATTTCTTTTCTCACTTCTTTTCTAAAGTGCTGAAAAGTACCTCTAACTTTCTAAAAAGTTCTTAAAAAGTTTTTAAAGTTTTTTTTTCTGTCTTTCCAAAAGTTCTGAAAAACTTTTTCTTCACTTTTTCTGTCACTTAAACACTGTCTAAAAGGTCTGGCACAGGCCAAACTGTTGATCTGTCCAAACTTGCTTATGATAAGCTTAGCTGGAAAGAAGCAAGGAGTCTCTGCATAGAAAGAGGTTTAAGTGTAAGGAAGAATCCTTCTAGAGAACTGTTAGTGAATATGCTTGTTGAACAGGATAAGGCCACAGCTGGCACTCCTGTTGAAAAGTTAGCTGCTGGTTCCCACTCTGACTCTGGGGCTCCCCTAGCTAAAGAAGTGGGAGGGAAACTTCCAAGCCTGCCCCCTAGCAGACAACCTAGCATAGTTGGAACTGATGTTGAGTCACATCATACAGATAGTGTGGTCTCACATCCCAGTAAGAGTATTCCTTCTCATCATAGTAGAAGTGCTGTTTCTGTGAGCCAAGCTGTTAGGGTGCCTTCTGTTAGGGACAGGTCTCCTTCTGTCCTTTCACATCATACTTCTGTTTCTAGACATGTCCCTCCCACCCACCCTGATGACAGATTGTTAGAAAGGGAGCTCAATAGATTGAGAGTGGAACAAACCAGACTGAAGCTCAAGAAGCAACAGCTGGATTTGGATAGACAGTCCTTAGAAGTAGAGAAGGAGAGACAGAAATTGGGTTTAGAAACCCATGGTGGCAGCAGCAGTATTCCCCATAGTCATCCTGCAAAAGAGCATGATTCCAGGAATCTGCTCAAGATAGTTCCCCCTTATAAGGAGGGGGATGACATTAAGAAGTGGTTTGGTGCACTTGAGAGGGCCTGTGCTGTACAGGATGTCCCTCAAAGGCAGTGGGCTGCTATCCTATGGCTATCATTTAGTGGAAAGGGTAGGGATAGGCTCCTTACTGTGAAAGAAAATGAAGCCAATGATTAAAAAGTCTTAAGAATGCACTCCTGGATGGTTATGGCTTAACCACTGAACAGTACAGGATGAAGTTCAGAGAGACCAAAAAGGAGTCTTCACAAGACTGGGTTGATTTTATTGACCATTCAGTGAAGGCCTTGGAGGGGTGGTTACATGGCAGTAAAGTTACTGATTATGAATGCCTGTATAACTTGATCCTGAGAGAGCATATACTTAATAACTGTGTGTCTGATTTGTTGCACCAGTACTTGGTGGACTCTGATCTGACCTCTCCCCAGGAATTGGGAAAGAAGGCAGACAAATGGGTCAGAACAAGGGTGAACACAAAAGTTCCTACAGGTGGTGACAAAGATGGCAATAAGAAGAAAGATGGTGAAAAATCTCAAGATAAGCATGGGGATAAGGGTAAAACCAAAGATCCCACTTCAAATCTTAAACACTCTTCAGAGGGTGGGGATAAAACAAATTCTTCCTCTTCTTCTCAACCCACACACATTAAAAAGCCTTGGTGCTTTGTGTGTAAAAACAGAGGCCATAGGCCAGGGGATAAGTCCTGTCCAGGTAAACCCCCTGAGCCTACCACCACTAATACATCAAGCTCTAGTGCCCCTAGCAGTAGTGGTACTAGTGGTGGGACTGCTGGCAACAGTCAAGCAAAGGGTATAGTTGAGTTCACTTATGGGTCCATAATAGAAACTGGGGTAGTCAGTCCCAAGACAGTTTCTGTCACACCTAGTGGCATTGGCCTTGCCACACTGGCTGCTTGTCCCCTTACAATGGATAAGTACAGGCAGACAGTTTCAATAAATGGTGTTGAGGCCTTGGCCTACAGGGACACAGGTGCCAGTATCACTTTGGTGACTGAAAACCTAGTGCATCCTGAACAACACATCATTGGACAACAGTATAAGATTATTGATGTCCATAACTCCACTAAGTTTCTTCCCTTAGCTATAATTCAGTTTAGTTGGGGTGGAGTTACTGGCCCTAAGCAGGTGGTGGTATCACCTAGCTTACCTGTAGACTGTCTCTTAGGTAATGACCTAGAGGCCTCAGGTTGGGCTGATGTAGAGTTTTATGCCCATGCAGCCATGCTGGGCATCCCTGAGGAATTGTTCCCTCTCATTTCTACTGAAATGAAAAAGCAAAGGAGAGAAAGCCTGAAAACCCAGGATCCCTCTCCATCAACAGGTAAAAAGGGTATCACAGTATCCCCTAACCACCCTACCATTCAGGATACCATTCCTGTGGTGGGAGAAACCTCTCCTGGGGTGGCACCTGTTCCAAGGGAATCATCAGCTGGCAAAGCTGGACTCCCTGAGGTAGAAGTACCTCTCTGTGGGATAACTAACATTGGTGAGAAAAAGAGCACCATTTTAGTTAACATGGAGCATCCCTCCAACCCTCCCAGAGAAACTTTAGTGCAGAAACCCTGCACTGCCTCACAACACTTAGGACAGCATCCCTGCCCTAGTGTGGAGCTCATAGGACAGCATCCCTGCCCTGCTCCAACTCAAGAGAAACAGCATCCCTGTTCTCTCTTCCAGCCATATGGACAAAGTTTTTGCCCAGCTATGGCTTTACTGAGACAGCATCCCTGTCTGGCATTTTCATCACTACAAATAGGTTCAGTGGATAATTCCCACTGCTCTAAACTAAACCTTACTGATAGAAACTCTGAAAATACATCTTCACATTGTTGCTTAGCTAAAAAACTTCAAACAGGGTGGTTTACATCCCCACAGGGAAGTAACCATATAGTGGATGATAAAGGGAGTAACCAGTCTATTGCAGAGCTACTCTCTACTTATCACCACTTAGACAATAAAGTCTCAACTGGCCAAGGTTAGCCTTATTGTCCTTCGTTTGGGGGGGGGGGGGTTATGTGAGAAAGTAGCCTCTTTCTAGCCTTGTTACCCCCACTTTTGGCCTGTTTGTGAGTGTATGTCAGGGTGTTTTCACTGTCTCACTGGGATCCTGCTAGCCAGGGCCCAGTGCTCATAGTGAAAACCCTATGTTTTCAGTATCTTTGTTATGTGTCACTGGGACCCTGCTAGCCAGGACCCCAGTGCTCATAAGTTTGTGGCCTATATGTATGTGTTCCCTGTGTGGTGCCTAACTGTCTCACTGAGGCTCTGCTAACCAGAACCTCAGTGGTTATGCTCTCTCTGTACAAATTGTCACTAACAGGCTAGTGACCAATTTCACCAATTTACATTGGCATACTGGAACACCCTTATAATTCCCTAGTATATGGTACTGAGGTACCCAGGGTATTGGGGTTCCAGGAGATCCCTATAGGCTGCAGCATTTCTTTTGCCACCCATAGGGAGCTCTGACAATTCTTACACAGGCCTGCCACTGCAGCCTGAGTGAAATAACGTCCACGTTATTTCACAGCCATTTTACACTGCACTTAAGTAACTTATAAGTCACCTATATGTCTAACCTTTACCTGGTAAAGGTTGGGTGCTAAGTTACTTAGTGTGTGGGCACCCTTGCACTAGCCAAGGTGCCCCCACATTGTTCAGGACCAATTCCCCGGACTTTGTGAGTGCGGGGACACCATTACATGCGTGCACTACATATAGGTCACTACCTATGTGTAGCTTCACAATGGTAACTCCGAATATGGCCATGTAACATGTCTAAGATCATGGAATTGCCTCCTCTATGCCATCCTGGCTTTGTTGGCACAATCCCATGATCCCACGGGTCTCTAGCACAGACCCGGGTACTGCCAAACTGCCTTTTCAGGGGTTTCACTGCAGCTGCTGCTGCTGCCAACCCCTCAGACAGGTTTCTGTCCTCCTGGGGTCCAGCCAGGCTTGGCCCAGGATGGCAAAACAAAGGACTTCCTCAGAGAGAGGGTGTTACACCCTCTCCCTTTGGAATAAGGTGTTAAGGCAGGGGAGGAGTAGCCTCCCCCAGCCTCTGGAAATGCTTTCATGGGCACAGATGTGCCCATTTCTGCATAAGCCAGTCTACACCGGTTTAGGGACCCCTCAGCCCTTCTCTGGCGCGAAACTGGACAAAGGAAAGGGGAGTGACCACTCCCCTGACCTGCACCTCCCCTGGGAGGTGCCCAGAGCTCCTCCAGTGTGCTCCAGACCTCTGCCATCTTGGAAACAGAGGTGCTGCTGGCACACTGGACTGCTCTGAGTGGCCAGTGCCAGCAGGTGACGTCAGAGACTCCTTCTGATAGGCTCCTTCAGGTGTTGCTAGCCTATCCTCTCTCCTAAGTAGCCAAACCCCCTTTTCTGGCTATTTAGGGTCTCTGTCTTTGGGGATTCCTTAGATAACGAATGCAAGAGCTCATCCGAGTTCCTCTGCATCTCTCTCTTGACCTTCTGCCAAGGAATCGACTGCTGACCGCGCTGGAAGCCTGCAAAACTGCAACAAAGTAGCAAAGACGACTACTGCAACTCTGTAACGCTGATCCTGCCGCCTTCTCGACTGCTTTCCTGGTGGTGCATGCTGTGGGGGTAGTCTGCCTCCTCTCTGCACTACAAGCTCCGAAGAAATCTCCTGTGGGTCAACGGAATCATCCCCCTGCAATCGCAGGCACCAAAGAACTGCATCACCGGTACCCTGGGTCTCCTCTCAGCACGATGAGCGAGGTCCCTTGAATCCAGCAACTCTGTCCAAGTGACTCCCACAGTCCAGTGACTCTTCAGTCCAAGTTTGGTGGAGGTAAGTCCTTGCCTCCCCACGCCAGACTGCATTGCTGGGAACCGCGACTTTTGCAGCTACTCCGGCCTCCGTGCACTTCCGGTGGAAATCCTTTGTGCACAGTCCAGCCTGGGTCCACGGCACTCTAACCTGCATTGCACGAGCTCCTAAGTTGTCCTCCGGCGACGTGGGACTCCTTTGTGCGACTTCGGGTGAGCACCGTTTCACTCCACTTCGTAGTGCCTGTTCCGGCACTTCTGTGGGTGCTGTCTGCTTCTGAGACGGCTCCTTGTCTTGCTCGACGCCCCCTCTGTCCCCAGACGCAATTGGCGACATTCTGGTCCCTCCTGGGCCACAGCAGCATCTAAAAACCCTAACCGCACGATTTGCAGCTAGCAAGGCTTGTTGGCGGTCTTTCTTCAGAAAAACTTCTGCACGACTCTCCACTGCGTGCCGGATCCGTCCTCCAAAGGGGAAGTTCATAGCCCTTGTCGTTCCTGCAGAATCTTCAGCTTCTACTGTCCAGTAGCAGCTTCTTTGCACCCACAGCTGGCATTTCCTGGGCATCTGCCCATCTCCGACTTGCTTGTGACTTTTGGACTTGGTCCCCTTGTTCCACAGGTACCCTCGTTTGGAAATCCATCGTTGTTGCATTGCTGATTTGTGTCTTTCCTGCAGAATTCCCCTATCACGACTTCTATGTCCTTTGGGGAACTTTAGTGCATTTTGCACTCACTTTTCAGGGTCTTGGGGTGGGCTATTTTTCTAACCCTAACTGTTTTCTTACAGTCCCAGCGACCCTCTACAAGGTCACATAGGTTTGGGGTCTATTCGTGGTTCGCATTCCACTTTTGGAGTATATGGTTTGTGTTGCCCCTATCCCTATGTGTCCCCATTGCATCCTATTGTAACTATACACTGTTTGCACTGTTTTCTAACACTATTACTGCATATTTTGGTATTGTGTACATATATCTTGTGTATATTTGCTATCCTCATACTGAGGGTACTCACTGAGATACTTTTGGCATATTGTCATAAAAATAAAGTACCTTTATTTTTAGTATATCTGTGTATTGTGTTTTCTTATGATATTGTGCATATGACACTAGTGGTACTGTAGGAGCTTCACTCGTCTCCTAGTTCAGCCTAAGCTGCTCTGCTAAGCTACCATTATCTATCAGCCTAAGCTGCTGGACACCCTATACACTACAAAAGGGATAACTGGGCCTGGTGCAAGGTGTAAGTACCCCTTGGTACTCACTACAAGCAAGTCCAGCCTCCTACAAAATGTTCACTTGAAAGTGTAGGGATAGACTCCTCACACTCTCTGGTAAAGATGCAGACTCCTATGACCTCATGAAGGCTACCCTGATTGAGGGCTTTGGATTCTCCACTGAGGAGTACAGGATTAGGTTCAGGGTGGCTCAAAAATCCTCGAGCCAGACCTGGGTTGATTTTGTAGACTACTCAGTGAAAACACTGGATGGTTGGGTAACTGGAAATGAAGTGCATGACTATGTTGGGATTTATAATTTGTTTATGAAAGAACACATTTTAAGTAACTGCTTCAATGAAAAGTTGCATCAGTATCTGGTACACCTAGGTCCAATTTCTCCCCAAGAACTGGGTCAAGACTAGTATAACCAAAACTTCCACTGGGGGTGACCCAAAGAAAGGGGTTACAAAGCCTCCCCAGGAGAAAGTGGGTGACACTACAAACAAAGAAAAAGAGTCCTCTACAGGCCCCCAAAAACCAGACCAAGTCGGTGGGCCCCAAGACACAACCCACAACAAAGGTGGGTACCAGGGTAAGAACTGGGATGCCGCTAAGGCATGGTGCCAAAACTGTAGACAGACAGGGCACGACACCAAGGACACTTCTTGTCCCAAAAACAAACCCCCTAGCAAAATCCCAGGGGTGACCAGTGTAGCCATTGGGGATGACTCCTCAGATGAGGTCTTCATAGCCTTCAACTGTAAAAAGGGCCCAACAGGTGAGTTGGATATTCCAGAGGGAAGTAGACACTTCCACCACCTACTGGTAAATGGAATCCTAGCCACTGCCCTGAGAGACACATGTGCCAGTCACACTATTGTGCATGACGGGCTGGTGTTCTCAAACCAGTGCATCCCAGGTGAGACTGCTAGAGTAAGAGTTAGCCCAGACCGGGTCACTGATAGGCCTGTGGCTTTTGTGCCCATAGAAGTGGGTGGGACTTTTAGCTGGAGAAGGGTGGTAGTCAGTACAGACCTCCCTCTTGATTGTCTCCTTGGAAATGACCACCCAGAGGTTAGTCAGAGCCCAAGAGAGGAACTGGTCCAGTGCCAGCCCTCTCCCAAGGATTCTGGAGGTGCTACCCCTGTGGTAACTGCAAGTAGGCCCCAGAAGAAAAAGAAAAGAAAACAGAGTAGGAAGGGTGGACAACCTTTAGCCAAGGTTCCAGCAAGCCAAGGAGATTCTGCTCCAGTAGGGGAGAACTCCAAAAGTGGCAATGGTAAAGTCCAACCTGACCCACAAGAAGTCCTGGCTAGTCAGGCAACTGTTAAACCTGAGTGGGTGGCTCCTCAGTTAACAGAAGAAAGAGTGGAAGAAGGGTGTTTACTACAAGATGTAGTAACCCCCCGCTCTTACACAGCAGACAGGCACCCTGAACCTAAAGAAGCCTGTAACTTAGCTCCTTCCCTTGCAGGTGAAGAGCTGAAGGTGTGGTTCTGGGCACTGACAGCTGTCAGTGGCCTCTGCTGGGTGTTAGCCTTTATGGCTGCGCTATCCTTGGAATGGTGGTCTGACCCCCTGCCAAATAGCAAGTTAGGCCCCCTGACCCTGTTGGTCATGGTGGGGTTACTCCAGCTCTGGGTAACGTCTTTGGGTAAGCTAGGGGTGACCCTGGCTAAGATATGATTAGCAGAGGTGGATACCTCTAACCCCAAAATAGAGAGAATGGGTGAAGACAGTAAAAGCACAGACAAGAGGCAATTCAGACTAGGTCCTGTGACTGTGGAAGTGGGTCAGTTCCCCAGAGGGAATGACCTGAACAGGAGGATGTAAGGCAGAGTAGGCCCTGCAACAAACCAGCCTATATCCTCTACTCTTCCTCGCCTGACAGACTAGGAAGACTCTCCCAGCTTTGGCTGAGTCTCCTGGCCTGTGGGCTGGGGGCTATACAGTAGAAAGGTACCTGAGTGTAGGCCAGTGTCCTTCATCAGTGTATCGTGAGTGCAGAAGGTTCCTGCGGAATAGAGATCCCCTAAAGTATATATTCCTACTTCGTGGCAGGCGGTCAGTTCGGCAGATGTTGTGACGCTTGCGCCTCATGGTGTCCCCAATAATGGTACAGCTGATGCATAGTCAGGTAACAGCATCTGCAGTAGCAGCAGTAAGCTAGCTTCCGGTGTAGCAGATTTGGCACTGGGGTAAAATAACTGTAGTAATTGACCACGCGACCATCCCGGATATTCAGTGGCCGTGTCTACCATGTGTCACAATGAGAACCAACGAGCTATTCACTGCATCTGTGCTGCTAGGTAGTAATGTTCCAGATTTGGTAATGACAGACCTCCCAGATGCAGTGGACGGTAAAGTTTAGAGATGGCTACCCTATGTCGGGAGTTGTTCCAGATTAAATTACGGATTTCCTGCTCCATGGATCGAAAAAAGGAGGCCGGGACATATAGTGGTAAATTTACAAAATAATATAGGAGCCTTGGCAGTACTACCATTTTGACAAGGGCTACCCTGCCCATGACTGTTGGCGGCAATGTCCGCCAGAACGTCATCTGCCGACACAATTCCGACATGGCATATGTCAGATTTCCATCAAACAGATCAGGGTCTGCGTGATATACCTGTATGCCAAGGTACCTAAAGGTACTGGGCTGCCAGGCCATGGGCCGTTGATGTGAGGTTCGGCTCAGGCACAGAAAATGACAGTGGAAAAACACAAGACTTGGCCCGGTTCACTTGCAAACCAGAGAGTTTTGTATGTACGTTGAATAATGGTATGATATCGCTGGGGAACTCTATTATGGGGGTCATTACAACATTGGCGGTAAAAGCCGCTTACCGCCATGCAGAAGACCGCCAACACACCGCCGCGCCCGCGGAAATCCGCCACAGCTATTATGACCCACATCCCGAAATCCGACAAAATTCAGACACCCACACAAGTCCGCCACACCAAAGGTCAGTGATAAACTGGCGAAAACAAAACCGACACCGTCACGCCAACAGAAATACGCTCATTCTATCACGACCCACGAATGCACGTGGCGGTCTTTCAACCGTGGTATTCCATTGGCGGTACACACCGCTGCGCTCAAAATACACACACATCTCCAAAACACCACCACATTGGATAATTTGAAAGACACACATCTGATACACATAAACACAC
Organism: Pleurodeles waltl; assembly: GCF_031143425.1. NCBI lineage: Eukaryota > Metazoa > Chordata > Amphibia > Caudata > Salamandridae > Pleurodeles > Pleurodeles waltl. The sequence goes on from NC_090441.1 coordinate 209,888,513, forward strand.
CACTCCCACACACAATACTATATAAAACACACACCCACATCACCCACAAACCCCTACGACCACAATTGCGACAGAAGGCCAGAGAGAGACACTACAATCTACAACCAAGCATCCACAGGCACACAACACCATCACCCACATAACATCCACGCACAAAACACCACACACCACTACATATCACCACACTTATCACCACATACACCACCCCACACATCACCTACACCACCCCATGGCAGGGCAAAGACACCCCAGGTTCTCGGAGGAGGAGCTCAGGGTCATGGTGGAGGAAATCGTACGGGTAGAGCCACAGCTATTTGGCTCACAGGTGCAGCACATCTCCATTGCTAGGAAGATGGAGCTATGGAGAACAATAGTCGACAGGGTCAACGTAGTGGGACAGCACCCAAGAAATCGGGACGACATCAGGAAGAGGTGGAACGACCTACAGGGGAAGGTGCGTTCCGTGGTCTCCAGACACAACATCGCGGTACAGCGGACAGGCGGCGGACCCCCACCTCCTCCCCCACAACTAACAACATGGGAGGAGCAGGTCTTGTCAACAATGCATCCTGAGGGCCTCGCAGGAGTCGGTGGAGGAATGGACTCTGGTAAGTCAAATCTTAAGTATCATATCCCCCACCCTACCTGCATGCTATCACAGACCCCCACCCTCGCCCCCACCCATATCACTCCAACTCCTCACAAATGTACCAATATCACCAACCGCCCATCCCAACACCAAGCCCTGCATGCAAAAACAAAGCATGGACACCCATCACTAAAGCATGCCCACTGCACATACCCATAACACCCCCCTCAACCATCATCACACAAGCCCCACACAGGAATGCCAGCACTGGGGTACACGGTCACCCACCCATTGCACACCATGAAACACACAGATGCAATAATCATGCAGGACCACTACCCAACGTCACCAGACAGGAGGATCCAGACATCTCCACCCCACCCACAGAAGAGGCCCACAGTGATGACAGCAGCTCTGTCCAACTGGACCTAGATGACCAGCCCGGACCATCGTGGGCCTCGGGACAGTCGGTTCCCCTCACACAGGCACAGCCCACCACAGACCTTCCACCCTCTGGTAACACCAGCACAGCACCCACCCAGCGGGCCCATACCTCCGTCCCCAGGACACGTCAATCAGCTGTGTGTCCACCACTACCGGGAACCCAGGATAACCCACCACCCCAACAACAACAGGTACCTGGGGGCAGTGGTAGTGGGCACATGGTCCAGGGGACGGAGGCACAGGAACACAGGGGAACTGGGAGGGCTGCCGTGTGACAGGGGGCGGACAGGCCTAGGGAACCCACTCTCCACAAGGCCCTCTCCTCCATCATGGGAGCATACCACCACTCCCAGGAGACGATGGCGACGGTCCTGGCCAAGTTTCAGGAGACCCAGCGCCTGCAGGAGGAACAGTATATGGGCTTCAGGGAGGAACTCAGAACCATCAGCACCGCCCTGGGCACCATCGTAGGGGTGCTGAAGGAGATACTCAACACTAGGAGGGACACTGTGGCACTCCAAGGGGCCCCTGACACTAGCCAGGACGATTAACTGCCCACCACCTCCGCCGGCGCTAGTGGACAGGAGGCACCACCACAGGACCACCACACCAGCACCCCACCCCCTGCAGAGGGAGAACCACCCAGCAAGCGGTCCCTGAGAACCAGGAACAAGACAGAGCACGATGGCAAGACCCCCGCCAAGAAATAAGACCACCCTGATTGTCATCCACTTTGTAACCCTGTCCATATTGGAACTGCCCCAGCTCCACTTCCTATGCCCATATGGGCAATGCACCTGTGAGACTCATAGACTGGACTCTGCCATGGACAGTCCTCCACCATCACCCCTCACCATTTTACAACCCCCCTCCAATATTTAGCACTTAAATAAACACCCTTGAAGCACAAAACAACCTGGAGTCAGTCTGTGATTTAGAAAATGTATTATAGCAATGACAGTGACAAAATGCGTTCTCAATTGTAATGTCAACATACCTATGTCACACATCTCAAGTCCATGAGGAATCTAAGCAGATGACACACGTTGGAAACCATACCTGTGAAACCGTAATGGAAATTTACAACTCAGTTACCATATACTGGTTGAAATCGACAGACAGGAAAGAGGTAGAAGTGTGAAAGTACTTGTAGTAGGCAGGAATGTTTTCTCACCTGTGTGTCACTGGAAATATTGCTGGATAACTGAGTCCCTGTTGTCAATGTCTTCTTCCTCTGCTTCCTCCTCATCACTGTCCACAGGCTCCACAGCTGCCACAACACCGTCATCTGGACCATCCTCCTGCAGAAAAGGCACCTGGTGTCGCAAAGCCAAATTGTGAAGCATACAGCAGGCCACGATGATCTGGCACACCTTCCTTGGTGAGTAGAATAGGGAACCCCCTGTCATATGGAGGCACCTGAACCTGGCCTTCAGGAGGCCGAAAGTGCGTTCTATCACCCTCCTAGTCCGCCGATGGGCCTCATTGTAGCGTTCCTCTACCCTGGTCCTGGGATTCCTCACTGGGGTCAGTAGCCATGACAGGTTGGGGTAACCAGAGTCCCCTAATAGCCACACCCGGTGCCTCTGGAGTTGACCCATCACATAAGGGATGCTGCTATTCCGCAGGATGTAGGCGTCATGCACTGAGCCAGGGAACATAGCATTTACCTGGGAGATGTACTGGTCTGCCAAACATACCATCTGTACATTCATGGAATGATAACTCTTCTGATTCCTGTACACCTGTTCACTCCTGTGGGGGGGGAGGCCAGAGCTACATGGGTCCCATCAATGGCACCTATTATGTTAGGGATATGTCCAAGGGCATAGAAGTCACCTTTCACTGTAGGCAAATCCTCCACCTGAGGGAAAACGATGTAGCTCCGCATCTGTTTCAGAAGGGCAGACAACACTCTGGACACCACGTTGGAAAACATAGGCTGGGACATCCCTGATGCTATGGCCACTGTTGTTTGAAATAACCCACTTGCAAGGAAATGGAGCACTGATGGCACCTGCACTTGAGGGGGGATTCCTGTGGGATGGCGGATTGCTGACATCAGGTCAGGCTCCAACTGGATACACAGTTCCTGGATTGTGGCAAGGTCAAACCTGTAGGTGATGATTAAATGTTGCTCCTCCATTGTCAACAGGTACACCAGCGGTTGGTACACCGGAGGATTCCGCCATCTCCTCACATGTCCCAGCGGACGGTGCCTAGGAAGGACAACAGCGACCACAGACTCAAACAACTCAGAGGTATGTACCCACAGTCTACACAGAACACGAAACATAATCCAAAAAGTTGCCTGTATGTGTGTTGAGTCTAGGCCTAGGTATGTGTGACGCAGTTGAAAATGAAGCCATGTGGGCCCCTGAAATGTGTAGGAAAGTACCATCTTGCCTGGCATGTTACCCCCATTTTTCACTGTATATATGTTGTTTTAGTTGTATGTGTCACTGGGACCCTGGTATTCCAGGGCCCCAGTGCTCATAAGTGTGCCTGAATGTGTTACCTGTGTAGTGACTAACTGTCTCACTGAGGCTCTGCTAATCAGAACCTCAGTGGTTAGGCTCTCTCATTTCTTTCAAATTGTCACTAACAGGCTAGTGACCAATTTTACCAATTTACATTGGCTTACTGGAACACCCTTATAATTCCCTAGTATATGGTACTGAGGTACCCAGGGTATTGGGGTTCCAGGAGATCCCTATGGGCTGCAGCATTTCTTTTGCCACCCATAGGGAGCTCTGACAATTCTTACACAGGCCTGCCACTGCAGCCTGAGTGAAATAACGTCCACGTTATTTCACAGCCATTTTACACTGCACTTAAGAAACTTATAAGTCACCTATATGTCTAACCTTTACCTGGTAAAGGTTAGGTGCAAAGTTACTTAGTGTGAGGGCACCCTGGCACTAGCCAAGGTGCCCCCACATTGTTCAGGGCCAATTCCCCGGACTTTGTGAGTGCGGGGACACCATTACACGCGTGCACTACATATAGGTCACTACCTATATGTAGCTTCACAATGGTAACTCCGAATATGGCCATGTAACATGTCTATGATCATGGAATTGCCCCCTCTATGCCATCCTGGCATAGTTGGCACAATCCCATGATCCCAGTGGTCTGTAGCACAGACCCTGGTACTGCCAAACTGCCCTTCCTGGGGTTTCACTGCAGCTGCTGCTGCTGCCAACCCCTCAGACAGGCTTCTGCCCTCCTGGGGTCCAGCCAGGCCTGGCCCAGGATGGCAGAACAAAGGACTTCCTCTGAGAGAGGGTGTTACACCCTCTCCCTTTGGAAAATGGTGTTAAGGCAGGGGAGGAGTAGCCTCCCCCAGCCTCTGGAAATGCTTTCTTGGGCACAGATGTGCCCAATTCTGCATAAGCCAGTCTACACCGGTTCAGGGGACCCCTTAGCCCTGCTCTGGCGCGAAACTGGACAAAGGAAAGGGGAGTGACCACTCCCCTGACCTGTACCTCCCCTGGGAGGTGCCCAGAGCTCCTCCAGTGTGCTCCAGACCTCTGCCATCTTGGAAACAGAGGTGCTGCTGGCACACTGGACTGCTCTGAGTGGCCAGTGCCACCAGGTGACATCAGAGACTCCTTCTGATAGGCTCCTTCAGGTGTTGCTAGCCTATCCTCTCTCCTAGGTAGCCAAACCCTCTTTTCTGGCTATTTAGGGTCTCTGTCTCTGGGGAAACTTTAGATAACGAATGCAAGAGCTCATCCGAGTTCCTCTGCATCTCTCTCTTCACCTTCTGCCAAGGAATCAACTGCTGACCGCGCTGGAAGCCTGCAAACCTGCAACATAGTAGCAAAGACGACTACTGCAACTCTGTAACGCTGATCCTGCCGCCTTCTCGACTGTTTTCCTGGTGGTGCATGCTGTGGGGGTAGTCTGCCTCCTCTCTGCACTAGAAGCTCCGAAGAAATCTCCCGTGGGTCGACGGAATCGTCCCCCTGCAACCGCAGGCACCAAAGAACTGCATCACCGGTCCCTTGGGTCTCCTCTCAGCACGACGAGCGAGGTCCCTCGAATCCAGCAACTGTGTCCAAGTGACCCCCACAGTCCAGTGACTCTTCAGTCCAAGTTTGGTGGAGGTAAGTCCTTGCCTCCCCACGCCAGACTGCATTGCTGGAAACCGCGACTTTTGCTGCTACTCCGGCCCCTGTGCACTTCCGGTGGAAATCCTTTGTGCACAGCCAAGCCTGGGTCCACGGCACTCTAACCTGCATTGCACGACTTTCTAAGTTGATCTCCGGCGACGTGGGACTCCTTTGTGGAACTTCGGGTGAGCACCGTTTCACGCATCCTTGTAGTGCCTATTTCTGGCACTTCTCCGAGTGCTAGCTGCTGCTAAGAGGGCTCCTTGTCTTGCTCGACGTCCCCTCTACCCCCTGGTCCAAATTGCGACCTCCTGGTCCCTCCTGGGCCACATCAGCATCAAAAAACGCTAACCGCACGATTTGCAGCTAGCAAGGCTTGTTGGCGTTCTTTCGGCGGGAAAACACTTCTGCACGACTCTCCACGGCAAGGGGGACCCGTCCACCAAAGGGGAAGTCTCTAGCCCTTTTCGTTCCTGCAGAAACCTCAGCTTCTTCTGTCCAGTAGATGCTTCTTTGCATCCACAGCTGGCATTTCCTGGGCATTCCACAGGTACCCTAGATTGGAAATCCATCGTTGTTGCATTGTTGGTTTGTGTCTTTCCTGCATTATTCCTCTAACACGACTTCTTTGTCCTTAGGGGAACTTTAGTGCACTTTGCACTCACTTTTCAGGGTCTTGGGGAGGGTTATTTTTCTAACTCTCACTATTTTCGAATAGTCCCAGCGACCCTCTACAAGGTCACATAGGTTTGGGGTCCGTTCGTGGTTCGCATTCCACTTTTGGAGTATATGGTTTGTGTTGCCCCTATCCCTATGTGTCCCCATTGCATCCTATTGTAACTATACATTGTTTGCACTGTTTTCTAAGACAATACTGCATATTTTTGGTATTGTGTACATATATCTTGTGTATATTTCCTATCCTCTCACTGAGGGTACACTCTAAGATACTTTGGCATATTGTCATAAAAATAAAGTACCTTTATTTTTAGTATAACTGTGTATTGTGTTTTCTTGTGATATTGTGCATATGACACTAAGTGGTACTGTAGTAGCTTCACACGTCTCCTAGTTCAGCCTAAGCTGCTCTGCTAAGCTACCATTATCTATCAGCCTAAGCTGCTAGACACCCTATACACTAATAAGGGATAACTGGGCCTGGTGCAAGGTGCAAGTACCCCTTGGTACTCACTACAAGCCAGTCCAGCCTCCTACATTGGTTGTGCAGCGGTGGGATAAGTGCTTTGAGACTACTTACCACTCTTGTCATTGTACTTTTCATAAGAGAAAAATATAAAAAACAAGTTCAGTGTGTGTACACATAGCTAAAAAGTTTTGCATTTCCTCTTTTCACTCTTTTCTAAGTGCTGAAAAGTACTTCTAAATTTCTAAAAAGTTCTAAAAAGTTTAAAAAGTTTTTTTTCTCTGTCTTTCTAAAAGCTCTGACAAACTTTTTTCACTTTTTCTATCACTTTAACTCTCTCTAAAAATGTCTGGCACAGGCCAAAATGTTGATCTGTCCAAACTTGCATATGATCACCTTAGCTGGAAAGGAGCAAGGAGGCTCTGCATAGAGAGAGGTTTGAGTGTAGGGAAGAATCCTTCCTTGGAATTGTTACTTAACATGCTTAGAGAACATGATAGGGCTAAAAGTGCCCCATCTGTTGAAAAAGTAGCTAATGGTTCCCAATCTGATCCAGGGACTCCCCCAGGAAAAGATTCAGGAAAGAAACTTCTTAGCCTGCCCATTACTAGACAGTCTAGCATAGTTGGTACTGAGGTGGAGTCACATCATACAGATGGTGTGCTCTCACATTACACTGTCAGCCAAGCTGTTAGGGTGTCCTCTGTAAGGGACAGGTCTCCTTCTGTTCATTCTCATCATACTTCTGTGTCTAGGAATGTCCCTCCCACCCACCCTGATGACAGATTGTTAGAAAGGGAGCTCAATAGATTGAGAGTGGAACAAACCAGACTGAAGCTCAAGAAGCAACAGCTGGATTTGGATAGACAGACCTTAGAAGTAGAGAAGGAGAGACAGAAACTGGGTTTAGAAACCCATGGTGGCAGCAGCAGTATTCCCCATAGTCATCCTGCAAAAGAGCATGATTCCAGGAATCTGCACAAGATAGTTCCCCCTTATAAGGAGGGGGATGACATTAACCAGTGGTTTGCTGCACTTGAGAGGGCCTGTGCTGTACAGGATGTCCCTCAAAGGCAGTGGGCTGCTATCCTATGGCTATCATTTAGTGGAAAAGGTAGGGATAGGCTCCTTAATGTGAAAGAAAATGAAGCTAATGATTACAAAGTTCTTAAAAATGCACTCCTGGATGGTTATGGCTTAACCACTGAACAATACAGGATAAAGTTCACAGAGACCAAAAAGGAGTCTTCACAAGACTGGGTTGATTTCATTGACCATTCAGTGAAGGCCTTGGAGGGGTGGTTACATGGCAGTAAAGTTACTGATTATGACAGCCTGTATAACTTGATCCTGAGAGAGCATATTCTTAATAATTGTGTGTCTGATTTGTTGCACCAGTACTTGGTGGACTCTGGTCTGACCTCTCCCCAAGAATTGGGAAAGAAGGCAGACAAATGGGTCAGAACAAGGGTGAACAGAAAAGTTCATACAGGGGGTGACAAAGATGGCAACAAGAAGAAGGATGGTAAGTCTTCAGACAAGGGTGGGGACAAATCTAAAAATGAGTCTTCATCAGGCCCACAAAAACACTCTGGTGGGGGTGGTGGGCCCAAATCCTCTTCTAATCAAAATAAGGAAAATAAACCATGGTGCTATTTATGTAAAATAAGAGGCCATTGAACAACAGATCCCAGTTGTCCAAAGAAAAGCACCAAGCCTCCTACCACTACAACCCCTACTGCTACACCTAGTGTCCCTACTAATAGCAGTGGTGGTGGGAGCAAACCTACTAATAGCCAATCCAAGGGAGTAGCTGGGCTCACTATTGGTAACTTAGTTGGGGTTGGCCTTGTTAGGAAGGCCACAGAGGCTGTGTTAGTCTCTGAGGGGGCTATTGATTTCACCACCTTAGTTGCTTGTCCCCTTAATATGGATAAGTACAAGCAGCTACCCCTAATAAATGGTGTTGAGGTTCAGGCCTACAGGGACACTGGAGCCAGTGTGACTATGGTCATAGAGAAACTGGTCCACCCTGAACAACACCTACTTGGTCACCAGTACCAAGTAACCGATGCTCACAACAACACACTTAGCCACCCCATGGCTGTTGTAAATCTCAACTGGGGGGGTTACTGGTCCAAATAAAGTTGTGGTAGCCACAGATTTACCTGCAGACTGTCTACTAGGAAATGATTTGGAGACATCAGCTTGGTCAGATGTGGAGTTGGAGGCCCATGCAGCAATGCTGGGCATCCCAGGGCATATTTTTGCTTTAACCAGGGCTCAGGCCAAAAAGCAAAAAGGACAGGGAAGCTTGGATCCTGGAACAATGGACCAAGTGCTCCCTAAAGCTAGGGCTAGTAGAAGCAAACCACTTCCTACTATCCCTCCCTCTACAGTGGATTCAACTTCTGAGGAAGAAGAATTCCCTCCCTGTGCAGAACCTACACCAGAGGAGCTTGAAGGAGACACTGCTGAGCTTTTGGGTGAAGGGGGGCCTGCCAGGGAGGAGCTGAGTGTGGCACAGCAAACCTGTCCCACACTAGAGGGTCTAAGACAGCAAGCTGTCAAACAGGCTAATGGGGATGTCAGTGACTCTCACAGAGTTTACTGGGAGGACAACCTCTTGTACACTGAAGCAAGGGATCCTAAACCTGGAACTGCCAGGAGATTAGTGATTCCTCAGGAGTACAGAACGTTCCTCCTAACTCTAGCCCACGACATTCCCTTAGCTGGACACCTGGGACAATTGAAAACTTGGGACAGACTAGTCCCCTTGTTTCATTGGCCTAGGATGTCTGAGGACACAAAGGAATTTTGTAAGTCCTGTGAAACCTGTCAACCAGTGGCAAGACAGGTGGCACTCCAAAGGCACCCCTTATCCCACTGCCTGTGGTTGGGGTTCCCATTGAAAGGGTAGGGGTTGACATAGTTGGCCCCCTTGACCCTCCTACTGCTTCAGGCAATAGGTTTAACTTGGTGGTAGTGGACCATGCCACAAGATATCCTGAAGCAATTCCTTTAAGGACCACTACAGCACCTGCAGTGGCAAAGGCCCTCCTAGGAATATTTTCTAGGGTGGGCTTCCCAAAGGAAGTAGTATCAGACAGGGGAAGCAATTTCATGTCTGCATACTTAAAGGCCATGTGGAAGGAGTGTGGTGTGACTTACAAGTTCACTACACCCTATCATCCACAAACAAATGGACTGGTGGAGAGATTTAACAAAACTCTCAAAGGCATGATTATGGGTCTCCCAGAAAAACTCCGCAGGAGATGGGATATCCTGTTACCATGCCTCCTTTTTGCCTACAGGGAGGTACCCCAGAAAGGAGTGGGCTTCAGCCCCTTTGAACTCCTCTTTGGTCACCCTGTTAGGGGTCCACTCACACTTGTCAAGGAGGTTTGGGAACAACCTTTAAAAGCTCCAAAGCAAGATATTGTGGATTATGTACTTGGCCTCAGATCAAGGATGGCTGAGTATATGAAAAAGGCCAGTAAAAACCTTCAGGCAAGCCAAGAGCTCCAGAAGCAATGGCATGATCAGAAGGCTGTTTTGGTTCAGTACAAACCAGGGCAGAAAGTGTGGGTCTTGGAGCCTGTGGCCCCAAGAGCACTCCAAGATAAATGGAGTGGACCCCACACAATTGTTGAGAAAAAGGGTGAAGTCACCTATTTAGTTGACTTAGGCACTCCCAGGAGTCCCCTTAGGGTGCTCCATGTCAACCGCCTGAAACCCTACTATGACAGGGCTGATCTCACCCTGCTCATGGCAACTGATGAGGGACAGGAAGAAGACAGTGATCCTCTACCTGATCTCTTCTCTTCCACAGAACAAGATGCTCTTGTGGAAGGTGTAGTTTTGGCTGATTGTCTTACTGCTGAGCAGAAAGACCATTGCATAAATCTCCTGGGTCAGTTTTCTGAACTCTTCTCTACTGTGCCAGGTACCACTTCTTGGTGTGAGCACACTATAGATACTGGAGACAGTTTACCTGTCAAAAGTAAGATCTATAGTGTAGGAAAGTACCATCTTGCCTGGCATGTTACCTCCATTTTTCACTGTATATATGTTGTTTTAGTTGTATGTGTCACTGGGACCCTGGTTACCCAGGGCCCCAGTGCTCATAAGTGTGCCTGAATGTGTTACCTGTGTAGTGACTAACTGTCTCACTGAGGCTCTGCTAATCAGAACCTCAGTGGTTATGCTCTCTCATTTCTTTCCAAATTGTCACTAACAGGCTAGTGACCATTTTTACCAATTTACATTGGCTTACTGGAACACCCTTATAATTCCCTAGTATATAGTACTGAGGTACCCAGGGTATTGGGGTTCCAGGAGATCCCTATGGGCTGCAGCATTTCTTTTGCCACCCATAGGGAGCTCTGACAATTCTTACACAGGTCTGCCACTGCAGCCTGAGTAAAATAACGTCCACGTTATTTCACAGCCATTTTTACACTGCACTTAAGTAACTTATAAGTTACCTATATGTCTAACCTTTACCTGGTAAAGTTTAGGTGCAAAGTTACTTAGTGTAAGGGCACCCTGGCACTAGCCAAGGTGCCCCCACATTGTTCAGGGCCAATTTCCCTGACTTTGTGAGTGCGGGGACACCATTACACGCGTGCACTACATATAGGTCACTACCTGTAGGAAAGTACCATCTTGCCTGGCATGTTACCCCCATTTTTCACTGTATATATGTTGTTTTAGTTGTATGTGTCACTGGGACCCTGGTAACCCAGGGCCCCAGTGCTCCTAAGTGTGCCTGAATGTGTTACCTGTGTAGTGACTAACTGTCTCACTGAGGCTCTGCTAATCAGAACCTCAGTGGTTATGCTCTCTCATTTCTTTCCAAATTGTCACTGACAGGCTAGTGACCATTTTTACCAATTTACATTGGCTTACTGGAACACCCTTATAATTCCCTAGTATATGGTACTGAGGTACCCAGGGTATTGGGGTTCCAGGAGATCCCTATGGGCTGCAGCATTTCTTTTGCCACCCATAGGGAGCTCTGACAATTCTTACACAGGCCTGCCACTGCAGCCTGAGTGAAATAACGTCCACGTTATTTCACAGCCATTTTACACTGCACTTAAGTAACTTATAAGTCACCTATATGTCTAACCTTTACCTGGTAAAGGTTAGGTGCAAAGTTACTTAGTGTGAGGGCACCCTGGCACTAGCCAAGGTGCCCCCACATTGTTCAGAGCCAATTCACTGAACTTTGTGAGTGCGGGGACACCATTACACGCGTGCACTACATATAGGTCACTACCTATATGTAGCTTCACCATGGTAACTCCGAATATGGCCATGTAACATGTCTATGATCATGGAATTGCCCCCTCTATGCCATCCTGGCATTGTTGGTACAATTCCATGATCCCAGTGGTCTGTAGCACAGACCCTGGTACTGCCAGACTGCCCTTCCTGGGGTTTCTCTGCAGCTGCTGCTGCTGCCAACCCCTCAGACAGGCAGCTGCCCTCCTTGGGTCCAGCCAGGCCTGGCCCAGGATGGCAGAACAAAGAACTTCCTCTGAGAGAGGGTGTGACACCATCTCCCTTTGGAAAATGGTGTGAAGGCAGGGGAGGAGTAGCCTCCCCCAGCCTCTGGAAATGCTTTGTTGGGCACAGATGTGCCCAATTCTGCATAAGCCAGTCTACACCGGTTCAGGGACCCCTTAGCCCCTGCTCTGGCACGAAACTGGACAAAGGAAAGGGGAGTGACCACTCCCCTGACCTGCACCTCCCCTGGGAGGTGTCCAGAGCTCCTCCAGTGTGCTCCAGACCTCTGCCATCTTGGAAACAGAGGTGCTGCTGGCACACTGGACTGCTCTGAGTGGTCAGTGCCACCAGGTGACGTCAGAGACTCCTGCTGATAGGCTCCTTCAGGTGTTAGTAGCCTTTCCTCTCTCCTATGTAGCCAAACCCTCTTTTCTGGCTATTTAGGGTCTCTGTCTCTGGGGAAACTTTAGATAACGAATGCATGAGCTCAGCCGAGTTCCTCTGCATCTCCCTCTTCACCTTCTGATAAGGAATCGACCGATGACCGCGCTGGAAGCCTGCAAACCTGCAACATAGTAGCAAAGACGACTACTGCAACTCTGTAACGCTGATCCTGCCGCCTTCTCGACTGTTTTCCTGCTTGTGCATGCTGTGGGGGTAGTCTGCCTCCTCTCTGCACCAGAAGCTCCGAAGAAATCTCCCGTGGGTCGACGGAATCTTCCCCCTGCAACCGCAGGCACCAAAAAGCTGCATTACCGGTCCCTTGGGTCTCCTCTCAGCACGACGAGCGAGGTCCCTCGAATCCAGCGACACCGTCCAAGTGACCCCCACAGTCCAGTGACTCTTCAGCCCAAGTTTGGTGGAGGTAAGTCCTTGCCTCACCTCGCTGGGCTGCATTGCTGGGAACCGCGACTTTGCAAGCTACTCCGGCCCCTGTGCACTTCCGGCGGAAATCCTTCGTGCACAGCCAAGCCTGGGTCCACGGCACTCTAACCTGCATTGCACGACTTTCTAAGTTGGTCTCCGGCGACGTGGGACTCCTTTGTGCAACTTCGGCGAGCACCGTTTCACGCATCCTCGTAGTGCCTGTTTCTGGCACTTCTCCGGGTGCTACCTGCTTCAGTGAGGGCTCTTTGTCTTGCTCGATGTCCCCTCTCTCTGCAGGTCCAATTTGCGACCTCCTGGTTCCTCCTGGGCCCCAGCAGCGTCCAAAAACGCCAAACGCACGATTTGCGTGTAGCAAGGCTTGTTGGCGTCCTTCCGGCGGGAAAGCACTTCTGCACGACTCTCCAAGGCGAGGGGGATCCGTCCACCAAAGGGAAAGTCTCTAGCCCTTTTCGTTCCTGCAGAAACCTCAGCTTCTTCTGTCCAGTCGAAGCTTCTTTGCACCCGCAGCTGGCATTTCCTGGGCATCTGCCCATCTCCGACTTGCTTGTGACTTTTGGACTTGGTCCCCTTGTTCCACAGGTACCCTAGATTGGAAATCCACAGTTGTTGCATTGCTGGTTTGTGTCTTTCCTGCATTATTCCTCTAACACGACTCTTTTGTCCTTAGGGGAACTTTAGTGCACTTTGCACTCACTTTTCAGGGTCTTGGGGAGGGTTATTTTGCTAACTCTCACTATTTTCTAATAGTCCCAGCGACCCTCTACAAGGTCACATAGGTTTGGGGTCCATTCGTGGTTCGCATTCCACTTCTGGAGTATATGGTTTGTGTTGCCCCTATCCCTATGTTTCCCCATTGCATCCTATTGTAACTATACATTGTTTGCACTGTTTTCTAAGACTATACTGCATATTTTTGCTATTGTGTATATATATCTTGTGTATATTTCCTATCCTCTCACTGAGGGTACACTCTAAGATACTTTGGCATATTGTCATAAAAATAAAGTACCTTTATTTTTAGTATAACTGTGTATTGTGTTTTCTTATGATATTGTGCATATGACACTAAGTGGTACTGTAGTAGCTTCACACGTCTCCTAGTTCAGCCTAAGCTGCTCTGCTAAGCTACCATTATCTATCAGCCTAAGCTGCTAGACACCCTATACACTAATAAGGGATAACTGGGCCTGGTGCAAGGTGTAAGTACCCCTTGGTACTCACTACAAGCCAGTCCAGCCTCCTACATTGGTTGTGCAGCTGTGGGATAAGTGCTTTGAGACTACTTACCACTCTTGTCATTGTACTTTTCATAAGAGAAAAATATACAAAACAAGGTCAGTGTATATACACATAGCCAAAAGGTTTTGCATTTCCTCTTTTCACTCTTTTCTAAGTGCTGAAAAGTACTTCTAAACTTTCAAAAAGTTCTTAAAAGTTTAAAAAGTTTTTTTCTGTCTTTCCAAAAAGTTCTGAAAACTTTTTTATCTTTTGCTATCACTTTAACTCTCTCAAAAAAAATGTCTGGCACAGGCCAAAAAGTTGAACTGTCCAAACTTGCATATGATCACCTTAGCTGGAAAGGAGCAAGGAGTCTCTGCATAGAGAGAGGTTTGAGTGTAGGGAAGAATCCTTCCTTAGAACTGTTAATTAATATGCTTAGAGTACAGGATAAGGCCATAAGTGCCCAATCTGTAGAAAAAGTAGCTAATGGTTCTCAATCTGATCCAGGGACTCCCCCAGGAAAAGGTTCAGGAAAGAAACTTCTCAGCCTGCCCATTACTAGACAGTCTAGCATAGTTGGTACAGAGGTTGAATCACATCATACTGATGATGTGCTCTCACATTATGCTGGTAGCCAAGCTGTTAGGGTGCCCTTTGTAAGGGACAGGTCTCCTTCTGTTCATTCCCATCATACCTCTGTATCTAGAAATGTCCCTCCCACCCACCCTGATGACAGATTGTTAGAAAGGGAGCTCAATAGATTGAGAGTGGAACAAACCAGACTGAAGCTCAAGAAGCAACAGCTGGATTTGGATAGACAGTCTTTAGAAATAGAGAGGGAAAGACAGAAAATGGGTTTAGATACCCATGGTGGCAGCAGCAGTATTCCCCATAGTCATCCTGCAAAAGAGCATGATTCCAGGAATCTGCATAAGATAGTTCCCCCTTACAAGGAGGGGGATTACATTAACAAGTGGTTTGCTGCACTTGAGAGGGCCTGTGCTGTACAGGATGTCCCTCAAAAGCAGTGGGCTGCTATCCTATGGCTATCATTTACTGGAAAAGGTAGGGATAGGCTCCTTACTGTAAAAGAAAATGATGCTAACAATTTCCAAGTTCTTAAGAATGCACTCCTGGATGGTTATGGCTTAACCACTGAACAGTACAGGATAAAGTTCAGAGATACCAAAAAGGAGTCTTCACAAGACTGGGTTGATTTCATTGACCAGGCAGTGAAGGCCTTGGAGGGGTGGTTACATGGCAGTAAAGTTACTGATTATGACAGCCTGTATAACTTGATCCTGAGAGAGCATATTCTTAATAATTGTGTGTCTGATTTGTTGCACCAGTACTTGGTGGACTCTGATCTGACCTCTCCCCAAGAATTGGGAAAGAAGGCAGACAAATGGGTCAGAACAAGAGTGAACAGAAAAGTTCATACAGGGGGTGACAAAGATGGCAACAAAAAGAAGGATGGTAAGTCTTCTGACAAGGGTGGGGACAAATCTAAAAATGAGTCTTCATCAGGCCCACAAAAACACTCTGGTGGGGGTGGTGGGCCCAAATCCTCCTTTAATCAGAACAAGGAAAAGAAACCATGGTGCTATTTATGTAAAATAAAAGGCCATTGGACAACAGATCCCAGTTGTCCAAAGAAAGGCACCACAGCTCCTACCACTACAACCCCTACTGCTACACCTAGTGTCCCTACTAATAGCAGTGGTGGTGGGAGCAAACCTACTAATAGCCAATCCAAGGGAGTAGCTGGGCTCACTTTTGGTAATTTAGTTGGGGTTGGTCTGATTAGGGAGACCACAGAGGCTACTTTAGTCTCTGAAGGGGCTATTGACTTAGCCACTTTGGTTGCTTGCCCCCATAACTTGGAGAAGTACAAGCAACTAACCCTAATAAATGGTGTTGAGGTCCAGGCCTACAGGGACACAGGTGCCAGTGTCACAATGGTGATTGAGAAACTGGTGCACCCTGAACAACACATACTTGGACACCAGTACCAAGTAACCGATGCTCACAACATAACACAAAGCCACCCCATGGCTGTTGTAAATCTCAACTGGGGGGGGGTATCTGGTCCAAAGAAAGTTGTGGTAGCTTCAGATTTACCTGTAGACTGTCTATTAGGGAATGATTTGGAGACATCAGCTTGGTCAGATGTGGAGTTGGAGGCCCATGCAGCAATGCTGGGCATCCCAGGGCATATTTTTGCTTTGACAAGGGCTCAGGCCAAAAAGCAAAAAGGACAGGGAAGCTTGGATCCTGGAACAATGGACCAAGTGCTCCCTAAAGCTAGGGCTAGTAGAAGCAAACCACTTCCTACTATCCCTCCCTCTACAGTGGATTCTACTTCTGAGGAAGAAGAATTCCCTCCCTGTGCAGAACCTACACCAGAGGAGCTGGAAGCAGACACTGCTGAGCTTTTGGGTGAAGGGGGGCCTGCCAGAGAGGAGCTGAGTGTGGCACAGCAAACCTGTCCCACATTAGAGGGTCTCAGACAGCAAGCTGTCAAACAGGCTAATGGGGATGTCAGTGACTCACACAGAGTTTACTGGGAGGACAACCTCTTGTACACTGAGCATAGGGATCCTAAACCTGGAGCTGCCAGGAGATTAGTGATTCCTCAGGAGTACAGAAAGTTCCTCCTAACACTGGCACATGACATTCCCTTAGCTGGGCACCTGGGTCAAATGAAAACTTGGGACAGATTGGTACCATTGTTTCATTGGCCTAGGATGTCTGAGGACACAAAAGAATTTTGTAAGTCCTGTGAAACCTGTCAAGCCAGTGGCAAGACAGGTGGCACTCCAAAGGCACCCCTTATCCCACTGCCTGTGGTTGGGGTTCCCTTTGAAAGGGTAGGGGTTGACATAGTTGGCCCCCTTGACCCTCCTACTGCTTCAGGCAATAGGTTTATCTTGGTGGTAGTGGACCATGCCACAAGATATCCTGAAGCTATTCCTTTAAGGACCACTACAGCTCCTGCAGTGGCAAAGGCCCTCCTGGGAATATTTTCCAGGGTGGGCTTCCCAAAGGAAGTAGTATCAGACAGAGGAAGCAATTTCATGTCTGCATACTTAAAGGCCATGTGGAAGGAGTGTGGTGTAACTTACAAGTTCACAACACCCTATCATCCACAAACAAATGGACTGGTGGAGAGATTTAATAAAACTCTCAAAGGCATGATTATGGGACTCCCTGAAAAACTCCGCAGGAGATGGGATATCCTTCTACCATGCCTCCTTTTTGCCTACAGGGAGGTACCCCAGAAAGGAGTGGGCTTCAGCCCCTTTGAACTTCTTTTTGGACACCCTGTTAGGGGTCCACTCACACTTGTAAAGGAGGGTTGGGAACAACCTTTAAAAGCTCCTAAGCAGGATATTGTGGATTATGTACTTGGCCTCAGATCAAGGATGGCTGAGTACATGAAAAAGGCCAGTAAAAACCTTCAGGCCAGCCAAGAGCTCCAGAAGCAATGGCATGATCAGAAGGCTGTTTTGGTTCAGTACCAACCAGGGCAGAAAGTGTGGGTCTTGGAGCCTGTGGCCCCAAGAGCACTCCAAGATAAATGGAGTGGACCCCACACAATTGTTGAAAAGAAGGGTGAAGTCACCTACTTGGTTGACTTAGGCACTGCCAGGAGTCCCCTTAGGGTGCTCCATGTCAACCGCCTGAAACCCTACTATGACAGGGCTGATCTCACCCTGCTCATGGCAACAGATGAGGGACAGGAAGAAGACAGTGATCCTCTACCTGATCTCTTCTCTTCCACAGAACAAGATGCTCTTGTGGAAGGTATAGTTTTGGCTGATTGTCTTACTGCTGAGCAGAAAGATAATTGCATAAATCTCCTAGGACAATTTTCAGAACTCTTCTCCATTGTGCCAGGCACCACTTCTTGGTGTGAGCACACTATAGATACTGGAAACAGTTTACCTGTCAAAAGTGAGATCTATAGGCAGCCTGACCATGTCAGGGACTGCATAAAGCAAGAAGTTCAGAAAATGTTGGAACTAGGAGTGGTTGAGCACTCTGACAGTCCATGGGCTTCTCCTGTGGTACTGGTACCAAAACCCAATTCTAAAGATGGAAAGAAGGAAATGAGGTTTTGTGTAGACTATAGAGGTCTCTACTTGGTAACCAAAACTGATGCTCACCCTATACCCAGGGCAGATGAGCTCATAGATACACTGGCATCTGCCAAGTATCTAAGCACTTTTGATTTGACTGCAGGGTATTGGCAGATCAAATTGTCAGAAGATGCTAAACCTAAGACTGCATTTTCTACCATTGGAGGACATTACCAGTTTACTGTAATGCCTTTTGGTTTGAAAAATGCACCTGCCACTTTTCAGAGGTTGGTGAACACAGTCCTGCAAGGGCTGGAAGCTTTCAGTGCAGCATATTTGGATGATATAGTTGTCTTTAGCTCCAGCTGGGATGATCACCTGGTCCACCTATGGAAAGTTTTGGAGGCCCTGCAAAAGGCAGGCCTCACTATCAAGGCTTCAAAGTGCCAGATAGGGCAGGGTAAGGTGGTTTATCTGGGACACCTTGTTGGTGGGGAACAGATTGCACCACTTCAGGGGAAAATCCAAACTATTATTGATTGGGTTCCCCCTACCACTCAGACTCAGGTGAGAGCCTTCCTAGGCCTCACTGGGTATTACAGGAGGTTCATTAAGAACTATGGCTCCATTGCAGCCCCTCTTAATGACCTCACATCCAAGAAAATGCCTAAAAAGGTATTATGGACAGCAAACTGTCAGAAAGCTTTTGAGGAGCTGAAGCAGGCCATGTGCTCTGCACCTGTCCTGAAAAGCCCTTGTTACTCTAAAAAATTCTATGTCCAAGCTGATGCATCTGAATTAGGAGTAGGGGCAGTCCTATCACAACTTAATTCTGAGGGCCAGGATCAACCTGTTGCTTTTATTAGTAGAAGGTTGACCCCTAGAGAAAAGCGTTGGTCTGCCATTGAGAGGGAGGCCTTTGCTGTGGTCTGGGCTCTGAAGAAGTTGAGGCCATACCTGTTTGGCACTCACTTCATTGTTCAGGCAGACCACAAACCTCTACTTTGGCTAAAACAAATGAAAGGTGAAAATCCTAAATTGTTGAGGTGGTCCATATCCCTACAGGGAATGGACTATACAGTGGAACATAGACCTGGGAGTAGCCACTCCAATGCAGATGGACTCTCCAGATATTTCCACTTAGACAATGAAGACTCATCAGGTAATGGCTAGTCTTATTGTCCTTCGTTTGGGGGGGGGTTGTGTAGGAAAGTACCATCTTGCCTGGCATGTTACCCCCATTTTTCACTGTATATATGTTGTTTTAGTTGTATGTGTCACTGGGACCCTGGTAACCCAGGGCCCCAGTGCTCATAAGTGTGCCTGAATGTGTTACCTGTGCAGTGACTAACTGTCTCACTGAGGCTCTGCTAATCAGAACCTCAGTGGTTATGCTCTCTCATTTCTTTCCAAATTGTCACTGACAGGCTAGTGACCATTTTTACCAATTTACATTGGCTTACTGGAACACCCTTATAATTCCCTAGTATATGGTACTGAGGTACCCAGGGTATTGGGGTTCCAGGAGATCCCTATGGGCTGCAGCATTTCTTTTGCCACCCATAGGGAGCTCTGACAATTCTTACACAGGCCTGCCACTGCAGCCTGAGTGAAATAACGTCCACGTTATTTCACAGCCATTTTACACTGCACTTAAGTAACTTATAAGTCACCTATATGTCTAACCTTTACCTGGTAAAGGTTAGGTGCAAAGTTACTTAGTGTGAGGGCACCCTGGCACTAGCCAAGGTGCCCCCACATTGTTCAGAGCCAATTCACTGAACTTTGTGAGTGCGGGGACACCATTACACGCGTGCACTACATATAGGTCACTACCTATATGTAGCTTCACCATGGTAACTCCGAATATGGCCATGTAACATGTCTATGATCATGGAATTGCCCCCTCTATGCCATCCTGGCATTGTTGGTACAATTCCATGATCCCAGTGGTCTGTAGCACAGACCCTGGTACTGCCAGACTGCCCTTCCTGGGGTTTCTCTGCAGCTGCTGCTGCTGCCAACCCCTCAGACAGGCAGCTGCCCTCCTGGGGTCCAGCCAGGCCTGGCCCAGGATGGCAGAACAAAGAACTTCCTCTGAGAGAGGGTGTGACACCCTCTCCCTTTGGAAAATGGTGTGAAGGCAGGGGAGGAGTAGCCTCCCCCAGCCTCTGGAAATGCTTTGTTGGGCACAGATGTGCCCAATTCTGCATAAGCCAGTCTACACCGGTTCAGGGACCCCTTAGCCCCTGCTCTGGCGCGAAACTGGACAAAGGAAAGGGGAGTGACCACTCCCCTGACCTGCACCTCCCCTGGGAGGTGTCCAGAGCTCCTCCAGTGTGCTCCAGACCTCTGCCATCTTGGAAACAGAGGTGCTGCTGGCACACTGGACTGCTCTGAGTGGCCAGTGCCACCAGGTGACGTCAGAGACTCCTGCTGATAGGCTCCTTCAGGTGTTAGTAGCCTTTCCTCTCTCCTAGGTAGCCAAACCCTCTTTTCTGGCTATTTAGGGTCTCTGTCTCTGGGGAAACTTTAGATAACGAATGCATGAGCTCAGCCGAGTTCCTCTGCATCTCCCTCTTCACCTTCTGATAAGGAATCGACCGCTGACCGCGCTGGAAGCCTGCAAACCTGCAACATAGTAGCAAAGACGACTACTGCAACTCTGTAACGCTGATCCTGCCGCCTTCTCGACTGTTTTCCTGCTTGTGCATGCTGTGGGGGTAGTCTGCCTCCTCTCTGCACCAGAAGCTCCGAAGAAATCTCCCGTGGGTCGACGGAATCTTCCCCCTGCAACCGCAGGCACCAAAAAGCTGCATTACCGGTCCCTTGGGTCTCCTCTCAGCACGACGAGCGAGGTCCCTCGAATCCAGCGACACCGTCCAAGTGACCCCCACAGTCCAGTGACTCTTCAGCCCAAGTTTGGTGGAGGTAAGTCCTTGCCTCACCTCGCTGGGCTGCATTGCTGGGAACCGCGACTTTGCAAGCTACTCCGGCCCCTGTGCACTTCCGGCGGAAATCCTTCGTGCACTGCCAAGCCTGGGTCCACGGCACTCTAACCTGCATTGCACAACTTTCTAAGTTGGTCTCCGGCGATGTGGGACTCCTTTGTGCAACTTCAGCGAGCACCGTTTCACGCATCCTCGTAGTGCCTGTTTCTGGCACTTCTCCGGGTGCTACCGGCTTCAAATAGAGCTCCTTCTCTTGCTCGACGTCCCCTCTCTCTGCTGGTCCAATTTGCGACCTCCTGGTCCCTCCTGGGCCTCAGCAGCGTCCAAAAATGCTAACTGCACGATTTGCAGCTAGCAAGGCTTGTTGGCGTTCTTTCGGCGGGAAAACACTTCTGCACGACTCTCCACGGCGAGTGGGATCCGTCCACCAAAGGGGAAGTCTCTAGCCCTTTTCGTTCCTGCAGAAACCTCAGCTTCTTCTGTCCAGTAGAAGCTTCTTTGCACCCGCAGCTGGCATTTCCTGGGCATCTGCCCATCTCCGACTTGCTTGTGACTTTTGGACTTGGTCCCCTTGTTCCACAGGTACCCTAGATTGGAAATCCACAGTTGTTGCATTGCTGGTTTGTGTCTTTCCTGCATTATTCCTCTAACACGACTTCTTTGTCCTTAGGGGAACTTTAGTGCACTTTGCACTCACTTTTCAGGGTCTTGGGGAGGGTTATTTTTCTAACTCTCACTATTTTCTAATAGTCCCAGCGACCCTCTACAAGGTCACATAGGTTTGGGGTCCATTCGTGGTTCGCATTCCACTTCTGGAGTATATGGTTTGTGTTGCCCCTATCCCTATGTTTCCCCATTGCATCCTATTGTAACTATACATTGTTTGCACTGTTTTCTAAGACTATACTGCATATTTTTGCTATTGTGTATATATATCTTGTGTATATTTCCTATCCTCTCACTGAGGGTACACTCTAAGATACTTTGGCATATTGTCATAAAAATAAAGTACCTTTATTTTTAGTATAACTGTGTATTGTGTTTTCTTATGATATTGTGCATATGACACTAAGTGGTACTGTAGTAGCTTCACACGTCTCCTAGTTCAGCCTAAGCTGCTCTGCTAAGCTACCATTATCTATCAGCCTAAGCTGCTAGACACCCTATACACTAATAAGGGATAACTGGGCCTGGTGCAAGGTGTAAGTACCCCTTGGTACTCACTACAAGCCAGTCCAGCCTCCTACAATACTATTACTGCATATTTTGGTATTGTGTACATATATCTTGTGTATATTTGCTATCCTCATACTGAGGGTACTCACTGAGATACTTTTGGCATATTGTCATAAAAATAAAGTACCTTTATTTTTAGTATATCTGTGTATTGTGTTTTCTTATGATATTGTGCATATGACACTAGTGGTACTGTAGGAGCTTCACTCGTCTCCTAGTTCAACCTAAGCTGCTCTGCTAAGCTACCATTATCTATCAGCCTATGCTGCTAGACACCCCATACACTAATAAGGGATAACTGGGCCTGGTGCAAGGTGTAAGTACCCCTAGGTACTCACTACAAGCCAGTCCAGCCTCCTACACATGGTGCCCTCGTTCCTCGTGGAGTGTATAGAGGTGAGCGTTTTCCCTTTGAAATGGCTGTTTCCGCCGTGTTTTTATCCGCGGTGAATCCGCCCCGGAAAAGGTGGCGGATTGGTAGGTTGTGATACTGTGGGTGGTACATTGTCTCCCGCCTGTCTGTTGGCGGTGACCGCTGCGCTGTTTGTTTGTACCGCCATGGTGGTCGGAGTGTTAAAGTGGCTGTCTTTGTTGTCGGTTTCCGCCACGGTCATAATTCCAATTTCTTTACCGCCGGCCTGTTTGCGGTCTTACCGCCGCTTTAACACCGTCCACCAGGGTTGTAATGACCCCCTACATCTCTTATGTACACCAGAAAGTTGTCCGCATATAAAGAGACCACATGTTTCCCATCACCCAGTGGTTGGCCCCAAGATCGCAGTGCACTGCGGAGTGTAACTGCCAGTGGCTCCACCGCCAAAGCGTAAAGTAATGGGGAGAAAGGGCACCCTTGCCGTGTGCCCCTCCTAATACAGATAGAAGGCGACATTAGGTGTCCCATTTTGGTTCCAGCCGATGGGAGTGTGTAGAGCAATTTCACTAATTGTATAAAATGTGGGCCTAAACCATATTTGGCAAAACTGCAAAAAGGTAAGGCCATTCCAGCGAGTCGAATGCTTTCTCAAGGTCTATCACTAGGCAGCCCGCTCATGGCCAGCAGATGGGAGTGTATCGCATCACCTGAAAAAATCTACGCAGGTCGTGCGGCCCGGTACAAAGCCATTCTGGTCTTTGTGCACCACTGCAGGCACCAGTGGGGCCAGTCACATTGCAACAATTTTGGCTAATATTTGATAGTCCGTATTGAGGAGCGCCAGCGGCCTATAGGAGTGCAGGCTGGTAGGGTCCTTATGCGGTTTCAGGAGGGAAACCAGTGTGGCCTCTCTCAATGTGTGGGGCAAGCGTGCCTGCACCAATGCTTCCTCATATAAAGTGAGTAATTTGGGCGCTAGTTGAGCTGAGTATGCCTTATGGAAGTCGGCCGGTAGCCGATCTGGGCCCGGTGCTTTACCATTGGCAAGGGATCAAATGACATCCCGCATCTCGGGTAGTAGGAGAGGGCCATCTTGTTCTGAACACTGCTTAGCAGTGATCCAGGACAGGGGCAATTCTGCGAGGAATTAGTTAATCTCATTCAGAGGAGGATGAGATACTGCGTTGTACAGGGACTCATAATTTGCGTGAAATACTGCATGGATGGAATCCTGTGTGCACAGCAAACCATCTGCTGATGTCTGGCCAGACATTACTGTGTTGTGGGGAGTGTCTTGACGTATCAGTCGGGCAAGTAGTGTACCAGCTCTGTCCGTCCGGGCATGTGTATTGGCTGAGTGCGTTGCATAGTTAAGGCACCTCAAGCACTCGAGGAGCTCTGAGTGAGTTTTACGGACTGCTTGCAGTTCAAATAGGGTACTGGGGTTCTGGACCGCTTCTGATTCATGCCGTAACAGTTGACGCTCCACAGCAGACACTTCCTGGTCAGGCTGCCGGCGTATACTAAGGCTAAGTCCCATGCAGTGACCTTGTAGCGTGGCATTGAATGCGTCCCACTCAATTGAACGAGATGAGGCCATACCTACATTGAGTTCAAAGTAACTGTTTATCTGTTGGCAAATCGACTCACGGAATGATGGGTCCTCTAACGATGCAGGCTGTAACCTCCACTCAGGGGCAGGGGGGCGGGAGGCCCCATCTCAGTCGAGCTGGAGATACTGGGGATTGTGTTCTGAGTGAGTACGTCAAAGATAATCGGTCTGTACAACTGCTGAGACCAGATTGGCCGTGCATAGTGTAGGAGGCTGGACTGGCTTGTAGTGAGTACCAAGGGGTACTTGCACCTTGCACCAGGCCCAGTTATCCCTTATTAGTGTATAGGGTGTCTAGCAGCTTAGGCTGATAGGTAATGGTAGCTTAGCAAAGCAGCTCAGGCTGAACTAGGAGACGTGTGAAGCTACTACAGTACCACTTAGTGTCATATGCACAATATCATAAGAAAACACAATACACAGTTATACTAAAAATAAAGGTACTTTATTTTTATGACAATATGCCAAAGTATCTTAGAGTGTACCCTCAGTAAGAGGATAGGAAATATACACAAGATATATATACACAATAGCAAAAATATGCAGTATAGTCTTAGAAAACAGTGCAAACAATGTATAGTTACAATAGGATGCAATGGGGAAACATAGGGATAGGGGCAACACAAACCATATACTCCAGAAGTGGAATGCGAACCACGAATGGACCCCAAACCTATGTGACCTTGTAGAGGGTCGCTGGGACTATTAGAAAATAGTGAGAGTTAGAAAAATAACCCTCCCCAAGACCCTGAAAAGTGAGTGCAAAGTGCACCAAAGTTCCCCTAAGGACAAAATAGTCGTGTTAGAGGGAGAATGCAAGGAAAACACAAATCAGCAATGCAACAACGATGGATTCCTGTCTGAAGGTACCTGTGGAACAAGGGGACCAAGTCCAAAAGTCACAAGCAGCTCGGAGATGGGCAGATGCCCAAGAAATGCCAGCGGTTGGTGCAAAGAAGCTCTTACTAGGCTGAAGAACTGTGAATACTGCAGGAACGACAAGGGCTAGAGACTTCCCCTTTGGAGGATGGATCCCCCACGCCTTGGAGAGTCGTGCAGAAGTGTTTTCCCGCCGGATGGACGCCAACAAGCCTTGCTACACGCAAATCGTGCGTTTGGCGTTTTTGGACGCTGCTGGGGCCCAGGAGGGACCAGGAGGTCGCAAATTGGACCTGCAGAGAGAGGGGACGTCGAGCAAGACAAAGAGCCCTCACTGAAGCAGGTAGCACCCGGAGAAGTGCCAGAAACAGGCACTACGAGGATGCGTGAAACGGTGCTCGCCGAAGTTGCACAAAGGAGTCCCACGTCGCCGGAGACCAACTTAGAAAGTCGTGCAATGCAGGTTAGAGTGCCGTGGACCCAGGCTTGGCTGTGCACACAGGATTTCCGCCGGAAGTGCACAGGGGCCGGAGAAGCTTGCAAAGTCGCGGTTCCCAGCAATGCAGCCCAGCGAGGTGAGGCAAGGACTTACCTCCACCAAACTTGGGCTGAAGAGTCACTGGACTGTGGGGGTCACTTGGACGGTGTCGCTGGATTCGAGGGACCTCGCTCGTCGTGCTGAGAGGAGACCCAAGGGACCGGAGATGCAGCTTTTTGGTGCCTGCGGTTGCAGGGGGAAGATTCCGTCGACCCACGGGAGATTTCTTCGGAGCTTCTGGTGCAGAGAGGAGGCAGACTACCCCCACAGCATGCACAAGCAGGAAAACAGTCGAGAAGGCGGCAGGATCAGCGTTACAGAGTTGCAGTAGTCGTCTTTGCTACTATGTTGCAGGTTTGCAGGCTTCCAGCGCGGTCAGCGGTCGATTCCTTATCAGAAGGTGAAGAGGGAGATGCAGAGGAACTCGGCTGAGCTCATGCATTCGTTATCTGAAGTTTCCCCAGAGACAGAGACCCTAAATAGCCAGAAAAGAGGGTTTGGCTACCTAGGAGAGAGGAAAGGCTACTAACACCTGAAGGAGCCTATCACAAGGAGTCTCTGACGTCACCTGGTGGCACTGGCCACTCAGAGCAGTCCAGTGTGCCAGCAGCACCTCTGTTTCCAAGATGGCAGAGGTCTGGAGCACACTGGAGGAGCTCTGGACACCTCCCAGGGGAGGTGCAGGTCAGGGGAGTGGTCACTCCCCTTTCCTTTGTCCAGTTTCGCGCCAGAGCAGGGGCTAAGGGGTCCCTGAACCGGTGTAGACTGGCTTATGCAGAATTGGGCACCTCTGTGCCCAACAAAGCATTTCCAGAGGCTGGGGGAGGCTACTCCTCCCCTGCCTTCACACCATTTTCCAAAGGGAGAGGGTGTCACACCCTCTCTCAGAGGAAGTTCTTTGTTCTGCCATCCTGGGCCAGGCCTGGCTGGACCCCAGGAGGGCAGATGCCTGTCTGAGGGGTTGGCAGCAGCAGCAGCTGCAGAGAAACCCCAGGAAGGGCAGTCTGGCAGTACCAGGGTCTGTGCTACAGACCACTGGGATCATGGAATTGTACCAACAATGCCAGGATGGCATAGAGGGGGCAATTCCATGATCATAGACATGTTACATGGCCATATTCGGAGTTACCATGGTGAAGCTACATATAGGTAGTGACCTATATGTAGTGCACGCGTGTAATGGTGTCCCCGCACTCACAAAGTTCAGTGAATTGGCTCTGAACAATGTGGGGGCACCTTGGCTAGTGCCAGGGTGCCCTCACACTAAGTAACTTTGCACCTAACCTTTACCAGGTAAAGGTTAGACATATAGGTGACTTATAAGTTACTTAAGTGCAGTGTAAAATGGCTGTGAAATAACGTGGACGTTATTTCACTCAGGCTGCAGTGGCAGGCCTGTGTAAGAATTGTCAGAGCTCCCTATGGGTGGCAAAAGAAATGCTGCAGCCCATAGGGATCTCCTGGAACCCCAATACCCTGGGTACCTCAGTACCATATACTAGGGGATTATAAGGGTGTTCCAGTAAGCCAATGTAAATTGGTAAAAATGGTCACTAGCCTGTCAGTGACAATTTGGAAAGCAATGAGAGAGCATAACCACTGAGGTTCTGATTAGCAGAGCCTCAGTGAGACAGTTAGTCACTACACAGGTAACACATACAGGCACACTTATGAGCACTGGGGCCCTGGGTTACCAGGGTCCCAGTGACACATACAACTAAAACAACATATATACAGTGAAAAATGGGGGTAACATGCCAGGCAAGATGGTACTTTCCTACACAACCCCCCCCCAAACGAAGGACAATAAGACTAGCCATTACCTGATGAGTCTTCATTGTCTAAGTGGAAATATCTGGAGAGTCCATCTGCATTGGAGTGGCTACTCCCAGGTCTATGTTCCACTGTATAGTCCATTCCCTGTAGGGATATGGACCACCTCAACAATTTAGGATTTTCACCTTTCATTTGTTTTAGCCAAAGTAGAGGTTTGTGGTCTGTCTGAACAATGAAGTGAGTGCCAAACAGGTATGGCCTCAACTTCTTCAGAGCCCAGACCACAGCAAAGGCCTCCCTCTCAATGGCAGACCAACGCTTTTCTCTAGGGGTCAACCTTCTACTAATAAAAGCAACAGGTTGATCCTGGCCCTCAGAATTAAGTTGTGATAGGACTGCCCCTACTCCTAATTCAGATGCATCAGTTTGGACATAGAATTTTTTAGAGTAACAAGGGCTTTTCAGGACAGGTGCAGAGCACATGGCCTGCTTCAGCTCCTCAAAAGCTTTCTGACAGTTTGCTGTCCATAATACCTTTTTAGGCATTTTCTTGGATGTGAGGTCATTAAGAGGGGCTGCAATGGAGCCATAGTTCTTAATGAACCTCCTGTAATACCCAGTGAGGCCTAGGAAGGCTCTCACCTGAGTCTGAGTGGTAGGGGGAATCCAATCAATAATAGTTTGGATTTTCCCCTGAAGTGGTGCAATCTGTTCCCCACCAACAAGGTGTCCCAGATAAACCACCTTACCCTGCCCTATCTGGCACTTTGAAGCCTTGATAGTGAGGCCTGCCTTTTGCAGGGCCTCCAAAACTTTCCAAAGGTGGACCAGGTGATCATCCCAGCTGGAGCTAAAGACAGCTATATCATCCAAATATGCTGCACTGAAAGCTTCCAGCCCTTGCAGGACTGTGTTCACCAACCTCTGAAAAGTGGCAGGTGCATTTTTCAAACCAAAAGGCATTACAGTAAACTGGTAATGTCCTCCAATGGTAGAAAATGCAGTCTTAGGTTTAGCATCTTCTGACATTTTGATCTGCCAATACCCTGCAGTCAAATCAAAAGTGCTTAGATACTTGGCAGATGCCAGTGTATCTATTAGCTCATCTGCCCTGGGTATAGGGTGAGCATCTGTTTTGGTTACCAAGTTGAGACCTCTATAGTCTACACAAAACCTCATTTCCTTCTTTCCATCTTTAGAATTGGGTTTTGGTACCAGTACCACAGGAGAAGCCCATGGACTGTCAGAGTGCTCAACCACTCCTAGTTCCAACATCTTCTGAACTTCTTGCTTTATGCAGTCCCTGACATGGTCAGGCTGCCTATAGATCTTACTTTTGACAGGTAAACTGTCTCCAGTATCTATAGTGTGCTCACACCAAGAAGTGGTGCCTGGCACAATGGAGAAGAGTTCTGAAAATTGTCCTAGGAGATTTATGCAATTATCTTTCTGCTCAGCAGTAAGACAATCAGCCAAAACTACCCCTTCCACAAGAGCATCTTGTTCTGTGGAAGAGAAGAGATCAGGTAGAGGATCACTGTCTTCTTCCTGTCCCTCATCTGTTGCCATGAGCAGGGTGAGATCAGCCCTGTCATAGTAGGGTTTCAGGCGGTTGACATGGAGCACCCTAAGGGGACTCCTGGCAGTGCCTAAGTCAACCAAGTAGGTGACTTCACCCTTCTTTTCAACAATTGTGTGTGGACCACTCCATTTATCTTGGAGTGCTCTTGGGGCCACAGGCTCCAAGACCCACACTTTCTGCCCTGGTTGGTACTGAACCAAAACAGCCTTCTGATCATGCCATTGCTTCTGGAGCTCTTGGCTGGCCTGAAGGTTTTTACTGGCCTTTTTCATGTACTCAGCCATCCTTGATCTGAGGCCAAGTACATAGTCCACAATATCCTGCTTAGGAGCTTTTAAAGGTTGTTCCCAACCCTCCTTTACAAGTGTGAGTGGACCCCTAACAGGGTGTCCAAAAAGAAGTTCAAAGGGGCTGAAGCCCACTCCTTTCTGGGGTACCTCCCTGTAGGCAAAAAGGAGGCATGGTAGAAGGATATCCCATCTCCTGCGGAGTTTTTCAGGGAGTCCCATAATCATGCCTTTGAGAGTTTTATTAAATCTCTCCACCAGTCCATTTGTTTGTGGATGATAGGGTGTTGTGAACTTGTAAGTTACACCACACTCCTTCCACATGGCCTTTAAGTATGCAGACATGAAATTGCTTCCTCTGTCTGATACTACTTCCTTTGGGAAGCCCACCCTGGAAAATATTCCCAGGAGGGCCTTTGCCACTGCAGGAGCTGTAGTGGTCCTTAAAGGAATTGCTTCAGGATACCTTGTGGCATGGTCCACTACCACTAAGATAAACCTATTGCCTGAAGCAGTAGGAGGGTCAAGGGGGCCAACTATGTCAACCCCTACCCTTTCAAAGGGAACCCCAACCACAGGCAGTGGGATAAGGGGTGCCTTTGGAGTGCTACCTGTCTTGCCACTGGCTTGACAGGTTTCACAGGACTTACAAAAATCTTTTGTGTCCTCAGACATCCTAGGCCAATGAAACAGTGGTACCAATCTGTCCCAAGTTTTCATTTGACCCAGGTGCCCAGCTAAGGGAATGTCATGTGCCAGTGTTAGGAGGAACTTTCTGTACTCCTGAGGAATCACTAATCTCCTGGCAGCTCCAGGTTTAGGATCCCTTTGCTCAGTGTACAAGAGGTTGTCCTCCCAGTAAACTCTGTGTGAGTCACTGACATCCCCATTAGCCTGTTTGACAGCTTGCTGTCTGAGACCCTCTAATGTGGGACAGGTTTGCTGTGCCACACTCAGCTCCTCTCTGGCAGGCCCCCCTTCACCCAAAAGCTCAGCAGTGTCTGCTTCCAGCTCCTCTGGTGTAGGTTCTGCACAGGGAGGGAATTCTTCTTCCTCAGAATTAGAATCCACTGTAGAGGGAGGGATAGTAGGAAGTGGTTTGCTTCTACTAGCCCTAGCTTTAGGGAGCACTTGGTCCATTGTTCCAGGATCCAAGCTTCCCTGTCCTTTTTGCTTTTTGGCCTGAGCCCTTGTCAAAGCAAAAATATGCCCTGGGATGCCCAGCATTGCTGCATGGGCCTCCAACTCCACATCTGACCAAGCTGATGTCTCCAAATCGTTCCCTAATAGACAGTCTACAGGTAAATCTGAAGCTACCACAACTTTCTTTGGACCAGATACCCCCCCCCAGTTGAGATTTACAACAGCCATGGGGTGGCTTTGTGTTATGTTGTGAGCATCGGTTACTTGGTACTGGTGTCCAAGTATGTGTTGTTCAGGGTGCACCAGTTTCTCAATCACCATTGTGACACTGGCCCCTGTGTCCCTGTAGGCCTGGACCTCAACACCATTTATTAGGGTTAGTTGCTTGTACTTCTCCAAGTTATGGGGGCAAGCAACCAAAGTGGCTAAGTCAATAGCCCCTTCAGAGACTAAAGTAGCCTCTGTGGTCTCCCTAATCAGACCAACCCCAACTAAATTACCAAAAGTGAGCCCAGCTACTCCCTTGGATTGGCTATTAGTAGGTTTGCTCCCACCACCACTGCTATTAGTAGGGACACTAGGTGTAGCAGTAGGGGTTGTAGTGGTAGGAGCTGTGGTGCCTTTCTTTGGACAACTGGGATCTGTTGTCCAATGGCCTTTTATCTTACATAAATAGCACCATGGTTTCTTTTCCTTGTTCTGATTAGAGGAGGGTTTGGGCCCACCACCCCCACCAGAGTGTTTTTGTGGGCCTGATGAAGACTCATTTTTAGATTTGTCCCCACCCTTGTCAGAAGACTTACCATCCTTCTTTTTGTTGCCATCTTTGTCACCCCCTGTATGAACTTTTCTGTTCACTCTTGTTCTGACCCATTTGTCTGCCTTCTTTCCCAATTCTTGGGGAGAGGTCAGATCAGAGTCCACCAAGTACTGGTGCAACAAATCAGACACACAATTATTAAGAATATGCTCTCTCAGGATTAAGTTATACAGGCTGTCATAATCAGTAACTTTACTGCCATGTAACCACCCCTCCAAGGCCTTCACTGCCTGGTCAATGAAATCAACCCAGTCTTGTGAAGACTCCTTTTTGGTATCTCTGAACTTGATCCTGTACTGTTCAGTGGTTAAGCCATAACCATCCAGGAGTGCATTCTTAAGAACTTGGAAATTGTTAGCATCATTTTCTTTTACAGTAAGGAGCCTATCCCTACCTTTTCCAGTAAATGATAGCCATAGGATAGCAGCCCACTGCCTTTGAGGGACATCCTGTACAGCACAGGCCCTCTCAAGTGCAGCAAACCACTTGTTAATGTCATCCCCCTCCTTGTAAGGGGGAACTATCTTATGCAGATTCCTGGAATCATGCTCTTTTGCAGGATGACTATGGGGAATACTGCTGCTGCCACCATGGGTATCTAAACCCATTTTCTGTCTTTCCCTCTCTATTTCTAAAGATTGTCTATCCAAATCCAGCTGTTGCTTCTTGAGCTTCAGTCTGGTTTGCTCCACTCTCAATCTATTGAGCTCCCTTTCCAACAATCTGTCATCAGGGTGGGTGGGAGGGACATTTCTAGATACAGAGGTATGATGGGAATGAACAGAAGGAGACCTGTCCCTTACAGAGGGCACCCTAACAGCTTGGCTACCAGTATAATGTGAGAGCACATCATCAGTATGATGTGATTCAACCTCTGTACCAACTATGCTAGACTGTCTAGTAATGGGCAGGCTGAGAAGTTTCTTTCCTGAACCTTTTCCTGGGGGAGTCCCTGGATCAGATTGAGAACCATTAGCTACTTTTTCTACAGATTGGGCACTTATGGCCTTATCCTGTACTCTAAGCATATTAATTAACAGTTCTAAGGAAGGATTCTTCCCTACACTCAAACCTCTCTCTATGCAGAGACTCCTTGCTCCTTTCCAGCTAAGGTGATCATATGCAAGTTTGGACAGTTCAACTTTTTGGCCTGTGCCAGACATTTTTTAGAGAGAGTTAAAGTGATAGACAAAGAGAAAAAAGTTTTCAGAACTTTTTGGAAAGACAGAAAAAACTTTTTAAACTTTTTAAGAACTTTTTGAAAGTTTAGAAGTACTTTTCAGCACTTAGAAAAGAGTGAAAAGAGGAAATGCAAAACTTTTTGGCTATGTGTATATACACTGACCTTGTTTTGTATATTTTTCTCTTATGAAAAGTACAATGACAAGAGTGGTAAGTAGTCTCAAGCACTTATCCCACCACTGCACAACCAATGTAGGAGGCTGGACTGGCTTGTAGTGAGTACCAAGGGGTACTTGCACCTTGCACCAGGCCCAGTTATCCCTTATTAGTGTATAGGGTGTCTAGCAGCTTAGGCTGATAGGTAATGGTAGCTTAGCAAAGCAGCTCAGGCTGAACTAGGAGACGTGTGAAGCTACTACAGTACCACTTAGTGTCATATGCACAATATCATAAGAAAACACAATACACAGTTATACTAAAAATAAAGGTACTTTATTTTTATGACAATATGCCAAAGTATCTTAGAGTGTACCCTCAGTAAGAGGATAGGAAATATACACAAGATATATATACACAATAGCAAAAATATGCAGTATAGTCTTAGAAAACAGTGCAAACAATGTATAGTTACAATAGGATGCAATGGGGAAACATAGGGATAGGGGCAACACAAACCATATACTCCAGAAGTGGAATGCGAACCACGAATGGACCCCAAACCTATGTGACCTTGTAGAGGGTCGCTGGGACTATTAGAAAATAGTGAGAGTTAGAAAAATAACCCTCCCCAAGACCCTGAAAAGTGAGTGCAAAGTGCACCAAAGTTCCCCTAAGGACAAAAATAGTCGTGTTAGAGGGAGAATGCAAGGAAAACACAAATCAGCAATGCAACAACGATGGATTCCTGTCTGAAGGTACCTGTGGAACAAGGGGACCAAGTCCAAAAGTCACAAGCAGCTCGGAGATGGGCAGATGCCCAAGAAATGCCAGCGGTTGGTGCAAAGAAGCTCTTACTAGGCTGAAGAACTGTGAATACTGCAGGAACGACAAGGGCTAGAGACTTCCCCTTTGGAGGATGGATCCCCCACGCCTTGGAGAGTCGTGCAGAAGTGTTTTCCCGCCGGATGGACGCCAACAAGCCTTGCTACACGCAAATCGTGCGTTTGGCGTTTTTGGACGCTGCTGGGGCCCAGGAGGGACCAGGAGGTCGCAAATTGGACCTGCAGAGAGAGGGGACGTCGAGCAAGACAAAGAGCCCTCACTGAAGCAGGTAGCACCCGGAGAAGTGCCAGAAACAGGCACTACGAGGATGCGTGAAACGGTGCTCGCCGAAGTTGCACAAAGGAGTCCCACGTCGCCGGAGACCAACTTAGAAAGTCGTGCAATGCAGGTTAGAGTGCCGTGGACCCAGGCTTGGCTGTGCACACAGGATTTCCGCCGGAAGTGCACAGGGGCCGGAGAAGCTTGCAAAGTCGCGGTTCCCAGCAATGCAGCCCAGCGAGGTGAGGCAAGGACTTACCTCCACCAAACTTGGGCTGAAGAGTCACTGGACTGTGGGGGTCACTTGGACGGTGTCGCTGGATTCGAGGGACCTCGCTCGTCGTGCTGAGAGGAGACCCAAGGGACCGGAGATGCAGCTTTTTGGTGCCTGCGGTTGCAGGGGGAAGATTCCGTCGACCCACGGGAGATTTCTTCGGAGCTTCTGGTGCAGAGAGGAGGCAGACTACCCCCACAGCATGCACAAGCAGGAAAACAGTCGAGAAGGCGGCAGGATCAGCGTTACAGAGTTGCAGTAGTCGTCTTTGCTACTATGTTGCAGGTTTGCAGGCTTCCAGCGCGGTCAGCGGTCGATTCCTTATCAGAAGGTGAAGAGGGAGATGCAGAGGAACTCGGCTGAGCTCATGCATTCGTTATCTGAAGTTTCCCCAGAGACAGAGACCCTAAATAGCCAGAAAAGAGGGTTTGGCTACCTAGGAGAGAGGAAAGGCTACTAACACCTGAAGGAGCCTATCACAAGGAGTCTCTGACGTCACCTGGTGGCACTGGCCACTCAGAGCAGTCCAGTGTGCCAGCAGCACCTCTGTTTCCAAGATGGCAGAGGTCTGGAGCACACTGGAGGAGCTCTGGACACCTCCCAGGGGAGGTGCAGGTCAGGGGAGTGGTCACTCCCCTTTCCTTTGTCCAGTTTCGCGCCAGAGCAGGGGCTAAGGGGTCCCTGAACCGGTGTAGACTGGCTTATGCAGAATTGGGCACCTCTGTGCCCAACAAAGCATTTCCAGAGGCTGGGGGAGGCTACTCCTCCCCTGCCTTCACACCATTTTCCAAAGGGAGAGGGTGTCACACCCTCTCTCAGAGGAAGTTCTTTGTTCTGCCATCCTGGGCCAGGCCTGGCTGGACCCCAGGAGGGCAGATGCCTGTCTGAGGGGTTGGCAGCAGCAGCAGCTGCAGAGAAACCCCAGGAAGGGCAGTCTGGCAGTACCAGGGTCTGTGCTACAGACCACTGGGATCATGGAATTGTACCAACAATGCCAGGATGGCATAGAGGGGGCAATTCCATGATCATAGACATGTTACATGGCCATATTCGGAGTTACCATGGTGAAGCTACATATAGGTAGTGACCTATATGTAGTGCACGCGTGTAATGGTGTCCCCGCACTCACAAAGTTCAGTGAATTGGCTCTGAACAATGTGGGGGCACCTTGGCTAGTGCCAGGGTGCCCTCACACTAAGTAACTTTGCACCTAACCTTTACCAGGTAAAGGTTAGACATATAGGTGACTTATAAGTTACTTAAGTGCAGTGTAAAATGGCTGTGAAATAACGTGGACGTTATTTCACTCAGGCTGCAGTGGCAGGCCTGTGTAAGAATTGTCAGAGCTCCCTATGGGTGGCAAAAGAAATGCTGCAGCCCATAGGGATCTCCTGGAACCCCAATACCCTGGGTACCTCAGTACCATATACTAGGGGATTATAAGGGTGTTCCAGTAAGCCAATGTAAATTGGTAAAAATGGTCACTAGCCTGTCAGTGACAATTTGGAAAGCAATGAGAGAGCATAACCACTGAGGTTCTGATTAGCAGAGCCTCAGTGAGACAGTTAGTCACTACACAGGTAACACATACAGGCACACTTATGAGCACTGGGGCCCTGGGTTACCAGGGTCCCAGTGACACATACAACTAAAACAACATATATACAGTGAAAAATGGGGGTAACATGCCAGGCAAGATGGTACTTTCCTACACATAGTAGTCTGTCGAGTCGGACATGCAGATCATGAGGGGCCAAGTAGAAGGAGTATACTCTAGTTGTTGCATTATAGTGACACCAGACATCTGTCAATTGCCAGTGGTGTAGCCAGGATACTAAAGAACGGGCATTAGCGGTGGCTGTGGTGTGCTGCAATAGTGGAAAGTACCTGTCCAGATATGTATCTAGTACACAATTAAAGTCCCTGCCAATCAGCCAGGGGACATAATTCCATCGCGCCAGTAATCGATTGAGTGCACTTAAAAATTAGACCTGGTCTACATTTGGAGTGTAAATGTTGCCAAGGAGAATGTGGCGGCCACTTAGTCGCCCTTGAACGAACATATACCGGCCCTCTGTGTCTGCAAATTGTTCTATCAGGTCGAATGGGACCCCTGACCTAATCCATATTAACACACCCTGCGCATAAGACGAGTAGTTTGTAGAATATACCTGACGCCTCTACCTCTGAGCTT
Organism: Pleurodeles waltl; assembly: GCF_031143425.1. NCBI lineage: Eukaryota > Metazoa > Chordata > Amphibia > Caudata > Salamandridae > Pleurodeles > Pleurodeles waltl. The sequence continues at coordinate 209,924,620 of NC_090441.1, forward strand.
ATTAGGTGCAACTCTTGTAGCATAGATTTGTTAGCGTTGTTGCGCTTCAGATAAGAGTATATGGCATGGCGACGCACGGGGTGTGCATGCCACGAACATTCCATGTCACCACATTAATGTGCGCCATTATATGGAGAATGAACAACCAAGGGCGCCGTACATGGTCGCCACACAGTGGGCAATGCTTCTAGTGCATGTGAGGGAGTAGAGTAGTGTGTGGTAAGTAACTTTATGAATCGCCTAGTGATGGGTAGATTGTTGGGTGGGTAACACGGAACAACATATGGTAACAATAACATTGCAAATACCATAACAGCAGCACACCAAAACAAGTGGCCACCCAAACTGGATGATAGTAACTGTAGCCGGGCGTCCCCAGCAGCCGCGGCTCGGCATGACGCATCGGAGCAGGCCGATGCGTCATGTCCGCGTCTCCCTGTTGTCGGGGCAACGCGCTCCGACCGAGGCAGGGGGCAGGCCGTTGCCCGGGAAACCGGATGGGTTTCCCGGCGCGGTAGAATCAAAAGGGAGGACGGCACCGGAAGAAGGACGGAGGGGAGGAGACCGGAGACGAAGGAGAGGAGAGCCGAGGAGGAGAGACAGGAGACAGCGGAGGAGGAGAGGAGAACCAAGGAGGAGAGACAGGAGGCAGAGGAGCAGGAGAGGAGTGCCCAGGAGAAGGAGCAGGAGCAGGAGAGGAGAGCCCAGGAGAAGGAGAGGAGAGCCCAGGAGAAGGAGCAGGAGCAGGAGAGGAGAGCCCAGGAGAAGGAGCAGGAGAGGAGAGCCCAGGAGAGGGAGACCAAACAAAAGACGGAAGGAGAAGAGACCACATCAGAGGAACGCCACAACGCCAGCCACGACCCAGGAGGGTCGTGGCTCACCAAGGTACGGTCCTTGTGGACCAAAACAAAGGCCACTTCAGACTAAGGGAGGGGGAAGGGAAGGGAATATCGAAGTGCAAAGGGAGGGGACCGAAAGGGGCACGATAACGAGCACATATGGGCACCCCACAAAATCTATCATTAGAGAGTGAGAGCACTTATCCCCCCCCTTACCTCCTCACAGACACCCCTCCTTATCGTTCCTACCCATACCCAGACAAGACTACAGTGAAAGTGTGAAATAATCCTTTTGGTAAAACCCCATACTTACCCGGGTGTTGTTTTCCTTTTGTTTTCCGGTACCGAGAATCCACCTGAGGGGAACCGCCAGACGTCTCCCAGGAAAAGAAACATTGAAACTAAATCAACACTACAGGAACTGTACCGCAACACCGAAACCCCTAAGGAAAACCCCGCCCACTTGATTACATACTTCTAGTTTTTGTCTTTATTCCACCTTAAACTTAGAATAAATTCCACCACAAACTAAAACGCATATCTCGTCATCATTTGTATATTGTTCGATCTGTCACAGTGGTGTCAGAAGTGGGATCAGACTCTAGATCCTCCTCGACAATCGAACGGTATACACAATGAGTGACACCCCCTCGCTGGAAGACATGATAAAACAGTTGGCCGAAGGCCAACGCCACCTACAACTGGTGTGGGAGGCCCACCAGAGGGAGGCTAAGGAGGACCGTGAAGCCTTACAGTCGGCTTTGAAAAGTCAGGCAACCATACTGGCCAATAATCAACTGGTCCACGAGACGGCCATGAAGAAGCTAACAGAGACAATCGCTACCACTAAGGTACATCCCAATGTCCCAAGCTCCGTCCTGCAAAAATATCAAGAAGGGGATGATCCCGACTCCTTTTTCACTAATTTTGAAAGGGTGGCCTCAACCGCACAATGGCCGGAAGATAGATGGGGCCAGTATGTCGCCCCCTTGCTTACAGGAATCCTACAAGCCGCATACCAAGCTGCGAATCCCGAGGGAACAACCCCATATTCCGAAATAAAGACCAGTATATTAGAGCGGGTGGGGCATGACACGGAATATTATAGAATCAAATTCAGGAAAATCAAGTGGGGACCGAACGAGGATCCCCGAACCTTCTACTATCGGGTAAACGATTTGGCTTTAAAATGGTTGGGTCCGTCAGGGAATAGCCGGGAAGACGTAATCCAAACCATTGTCCTCGAACAATATTTAGATGCCTTGCCTACGGCCACAAAACACTGGATCCGTCAACATCCCAAGGTGAATACGGAGACGGCAATTGACTTAGCCTGTGCATACCACCGTTCGGTGGATGTACGAAATATGCCAACCCGCCCCATCATAAAACCGGGGCTCCCCAACCCCAAAAGCACTCCCAGAGTCCTTCCCGAAGAATCCGTACCTCGCAGAACCTACGAGCATCCACCAGTACCGGGTCCCCAGTGTTATAACTGTGGGGAATGGGGACACATTGCCTGTATGTGTCCCCGGAAACAAGACACTAGTGAACCCATGGAGGTTGGAGTTACCCGACGACGGGTGCTGTGTACAGGCCAGGGCAACCCCAAATTTAAACAGTCCTTAAATGTCAATGGTCGAATGGTTTACGCCCTTATAGATTCCGGATGCAGTCAATCCGTGATAAGGAAGGATCTCCTAGCCCTAGCAGACCAGGAAGTCGAACATTGGGTGACTATTTGCTGCATTCATGGGGATAAGGAGAGATACCCCTTACAGGCCCTGACCGTAGAGTGGAGGAACTACAGGGACAGCCTTTCTATGGGTATAATCTCAGATCTGATAGAGGAATGTATTATTGGGACAGATTATGAACATTTTCAGGAGATCCTGGATCACGTTCGACAACCAACCCTGACCCAGGACTGGTGGAAGGGTGCCCCCTTTTCGGACAGCGACCTAGAGCCCCCCCCTACCCGTAGGAAACTGTCACGTAGGGAGAAACGTGTTGAAAAAGCAACCCACCGAGAGAACGAGGCACATAGCACACCCTCAGGTCTGATTGCTGAGACACATGAAGTGCCTGTCGGGTTTCCCCAAAGACAAAGAGAAGATCCTTCTCTCGCTCAAGCTTGGAAGTCGGCCAAAGCAGAAGAAACCGAAGAGGTGGGTCCCTACTTCTTAATTAGAAAAAACCTCTTATATCGCATAACCACTACTCGCTCCGGGGACCGTAAGCAACAGTTGTTAGTACCCGAGCACTATAGAGAACATGTTTTAACCCTAGCCCACTGTCAACCCGGAGGAGGTCATTTCGGAAGGGAAAAAACAGAAGAGTATCTCCTCCGGCGGTTTTATTGGCCGGGGTTTTTTGCCCACATACGAAAATTTTGCTCCCAATGTTCCAGGTGCCAACTTACCGAACCCGGTAGACCTAGAAAAGCGCCTCTCATGCCATTACCCATCATAGACGTTCCGTTTAGTAGGATGGGAATGGACTTGATAGGTCCCATAGTTCCTTCCACGAAAGGGCACACATATATCCTAGTCATGGTAGATTATGCCACCCGATACCCAGAGGCCATTCCATTAAAAAGTATGACAACCAAAACAGTAGCCCAAGCAATGATTAATGTATTTTCTCGAGTAGGATTTCCACATGAAATACTCACTGATCAGGGAACTCCTTTCATGTCTACCCTCATGAAGCAGGTGTGCAAAACGTTAGGCATTTCCCAAATTCGCACCTCGGTGTACCATCCACAGACCGATGGTCTGGTAGAACGGTACAACCGTACCATAAAAACCCTGCTAAGAAAAGTAGTAGAGGAGTCAGGCAAAAACTGGGATAAAAAATTGCCCTTGGTATTGTATGCTATACGTACCCATGAACAGGCATCTACCGGACACAGTCCTTTTGAACTCGTGTTCGGAAGACAGCCCCGTTCCCTGCTAGACATGGCCATAGAAGCTTGGGAAGAGGAGGCGGAGGAAGGGGGGAAACCCTTGTTAGAATATGCCCACGACTTACGATCTCAGTTACAAGGGTTATGGGATACAGTCCGAGTAAATATGGAACATGCCCAACAGAACCAAAAACAATATTACGATTGAGGGAGTAAATTAAGAGTTCTACTGCCAGGAGATCAGGTACTTATAATGCGCCCCACGTCTGAACGCAAATTGGTAGCAAAATGGCAGGGTCCACATAAAGTACTACGAGCCGTTTCCCCGGTCACTTACCTAATTGAAATCTCGACCACGCCGCAGAAAACCCAGATTTATCACATAAATCTATTAAAAAAATGGGAAGAACTCGAGGGCTCTAACTCGACCAAAGCCGTGGGCCGGTTCCTATGTCCCAATGGGAGGGTTCAAATAGAATTTTGCCCGACCGAGACCACTATTGGGGAGAATCTACCCACAGTGAACTCCTCGTTAACAAAATTAGAGAGGGAACAGGTATTCAGTCTACTGGAACATTTCAGATCGTTTTTTTCCATAGTGCCAGGCAAAACCTCTTTGATCGCCCATAAAATACGGACTGCACCAGGTACAATTGTCCGGTTACGACCATATTGTATACCAGAGGCCAGGAAACAGATTATGGAGGACGAGGTCCAAAAGATGCTAGAGTTAGGAGTAATAGAGCCTTCTACTAGTCCCTGGTGCTCCCCAGTTGTCCTGGTACCAAAACCTGATGGTACTATTAGGTTCTGCATCGATTTCAGGAAACTCAACGAACATTCCATGTTCGATACTTATCCGATTCCCAGGGTGGATGATGTATTAGAAAAACTAGGAAAAGCAAAATACATGTCCACCCTAGATTTAACTAAAGGATATTGGCAGATTCCACTAGCCGCAGAAGATAAAGAGAAAACGGCCTTTGCCACGCAGTCAGGCTTGTACCACTTCACAGTGTTGCCGTTCGGACTGCATGGAGCCCCAGCAACATTTCAACGGTTAATGGACAGCCTCCTAAACCCCTTTCGACATTTTTCAGCTGCTTACTTAGACGACGTAGTTATTTTCAGTGAAACATGGAATGATCATCTACTACATTTGCAGCAGATATTCCATACTCTGAGACAGGCAGGGTTAACTGCCAATCCAAAAAAATGCGTTATCGGTCAGCCTGACATATTGTACTTAGGATACAAAATCAGTCAAGGGAACCTCCAGCCACAATCTAAAAAGGTAGAGGCTATTCTCAATGCACCTAACCCTGCAACAAAGAAAGATTTGCGTTCCTTCCTAGGGTTGGTCGGCTACTATCGAAGATTCATTCCCAATTATTCCACCCTAGCCGCCCCCCTTACAGATCTTCTGGCTAAATCTCGTCCTAATCAATTAGCCCCTTTTTCGGATCAACAGGAGACTAGTTTTGGACAGTTAAAAGCCTTTCTGACTAGAGAGCCCATCCTACGGTGCCCCGATTTCTCGAAACCGTTCCACCTCTATACAGACGCCTCTGATGTCGGGCTAGGAGGGGTACTGACCCAGCCAGATGGGGACGGTAGGGATCACCCAATAGTGTATATTAGCAGGAAACTGTTTCCTCGGGAACGCCATTACCCCACGATTGAAAAAGAATGTTTGGCCATCAAATGGGCTGTAGACACCTTGCAGTATTACCTTTTGGGTCGCCCTTTTATTCTCTATACGGATCATGCTCCCCTCACTTGGTTGTCGGCTCATAAAGATACGAATTCACGGATCTTGAGGTGGTTCCTTGAACTCCAACCCTTTTCGTTTCAGGTCCGTCACATCCCTGGTCCCCAACAGGCCCCGGCTGATTATCTCTCCAGATACCCGGACTCTACCTCGGTCCTCAATCAGGACCGTTCTTGGGAAGGGGTGTGTAGCCGGGCGTCCCCAGCAGCCGCGGCTCGGCATGACGCATCGGAGCAGGCCGATGCGTCATGTCCGCGTCTCCCCGTTGTCGGGGCAACGCGCTCCGACCGAGGCAGGGGGCAGGCCGTTGCCCGGGAAACCGGATGGGTTTCCCGGCGCGGCAGAATCAAAAGGGAGGACGGCACCGGAAGAAGGACGGAGGGGAGGAGACCGGAGACGAAGGAGAGGAGAGCCGAGGAGGAGAGACAGGAGACAGCGGAGGAGGAGAGGAGAACCAAGGAGGAGAGACAGGAGGCAGAGGAGCAGGAGAGGAGAGCCCAGGAGAAGGAGCAGGAGAGGAGAGCCCAGGAGAAGGAGCAGGAGCAGGAGAGGAGAGCCCAGGAGAAGGAGCAGGAGCAGGAGAGGAGAGCCCAAGAGAAGGAGAGGAGAGCCCAGGAGAAGGAGCAGGAGCAGGAGAGGAGAGCCCAGGAGAAGGAGCAGGAGAGGAGAGCCCAGGAGAGGGAAACCAAACAAAAGACGGAAGGAGAAGAGACCACATCAGAGGAACGCCACAACGCCAGCCACGACCCAGGAGGGTCGTGGCTCACCAAGGTACGGTCCTTGTGGACCAAAACAAAGGCCACTTCAGACTAAGGGAGGGGGAAGGGAATATCGAAGTGCAAAGGGAGGGGACCGAAAGGGGCACGATAACGAGCACATATGGGCACCCCACAAAATCTATCATTAGAGAGTGAGAGCACTTATCCCCCCCCTTACCTCCTCACAGACACCCCTCCTTATCGTTCCTACCCATACCCAGACAAGACTACAGTGAAAGTGTGAAATAATCCTTTTGGTAAAACCCCATACTTACCCGGGTGTTGTTTTCCTTTTGTTTTCCGGTACCAAGAATCCACCTGAGGGGAACCGCCAGACGTCTCCCAGGAAAAGAAACATTGAAACTAAATCAACACTACAGGAACTGTACCGCAACACCGAAACCCCTAAGGAAAACCCCACCCACTTGATTACTTACTTCTAGTTTTTGTCTTTATTCCACCTTAAACTTAGAATAAATTCCACCACAAACTAAAACGCATATCTCGTCGTCATTTGTATATTGTTCGATCTGTCACAGTAACTAAAACAAAAGACAGTTGGCCTTACAATAGGGGGGACCGAGTGAGGACCCGCAATATGTAACAGCAGAGGGACTACATTAGGTGCCACTTTAGAGGCAGCTCGACATTCGCGGCTACATAAGGAGCATTCAGCACTATCAAGAACTACACATACATGAATAAAGGCATGTAGGAGGCTGGACTGGCTTGTAGTGAGTACCAAGGGGTACTTACACCTTGCACCAGGCCCAGTTATCCCTTATTAGTGTATAGGGTGTCTAGCAGCATAGGCTGATAGATAATGGTAGCTTAGCAGAGCAGCTTAGGCTGAACTAGGAGACGAGTGAAGCTCCTACAGTACCACTTAGTGTCAGATGCACAATATCATAAGAAAACACAATACACAGTTATACTAAAAATAAAGGTACTTTATTTTTATGACTGTGATAAAGTAGCCTCTTTCTAGCCTTGTTACCCCCACTTTTGGCCTGTTTGTGAGTGTATGTCAGGGTGTTTTTACTGTCTCACTGGGATCCTGCTAGCCAGGGCCCAGTGCTCATAGTGAAAACCCTATGTTTTCAGTATGTTTGTTATGTGTCACTGGGACCCTGCTAGTCAGGACCACAGTGCTCATAAGTTTGTGGCCTATATGTATGTGTTCCCTGTGTGGTGCCTAACTGTCTCACTGAGGCTCTGCTAACCAGAACCTCAGTGGTTATGCTCTCTCATTTCTTTCTAAATTGTCACTAACAGGCTAGTGACCAATTTTACCAATTTACATTGGCTTACTGGAACACCCTTATAATTCCCTAGTATATGGTACTGAGGTACCCAGGGTATTGGGGTTCCAGGAGATCCCTATGGGCTGCAGCATTTCTTTTGCCACCCATAGGGAGCTCTGACAATTCTTACACAGGCCTGCCACTGCAGCCTGAGTGAAATAACGTCCACGTTATTTCACAGCCATTTTACACTGCACTTAAGTAACTTATAAGTCACCTATATGTCTAACCTTTACCTGGTAAAGGTTAGGTGCAAAGTTACTTAGTGTGAGGGCACCCTGGCACTAGCCAAGGTGCCCCCACATTGTTCAGAGCCAATTCCCTGAACTTTGTGAGTGCGGGGACACCATTACACGCGTGCACTACATATAGGTCACTACCTATATGTAGCTTCACAATGTTAACTCCGAATATGGCCATGTAACATGTCTATGATCATGGAATTGCCCCCTCTATGCCATCCTGGCATAGTTGGCACAATCCCATGATCCCAGTGGTCTGTAGCACAGACCCTGGTACTGCCAAACTGCCCTTCCTGGGGTTTCACTGCAGCTGCTGCTGCTGCCAACCCCTCAGATAGGCATCTGCCCTCCTGGGGTCCAGCCAGGCCTGGCCCAGGATGGCAGAACAAAGGACTTCCTCTGAGAGAGGGTGTTACACCCTCTCCCTTTGAAAATGGTGTGAAGGCAGGGGAGGAGTAGCCTCCCCCAGCCTCTGGAAATGCTTTCTTGGGCACAGATGTGCCCAATTCTGCATAAGCCAGTCTACACCGGTTCAGGGACCCCTTAGCCCCTGCTCTGGTGCGAAACTGGACAAAGGAAAGGGGAGTGACCACTCCCCTGACCTGCACCTCCCCTGGGAGGTGTCCAGAGCTCCTCCAGTGTGCTCCAGACCTCTGCCATCTTGGAAACAGAGGTGCTGCTGGCACACTGGACTGCTCTGAGTGGCCAGTGCCACCAGGTGACGTCAGAGACTCCTTGTGATAGGCTCCTTCAGGTGTTGCTAGCCTATCCTCTCTCCTAGGTAGCCAACCCTCTTTTCTGGCTATTTAGGGTCTCTGTCTCTGGGGAAACTTTAGATAACGAATGCAAGAGCTCATCCGAGTTCCTCTGCATCTCTCTCTTCACCTTCTGCCAAGGAATCGACTGCTGACCGCGCTGGAAGCCTGCAACACTGCAACAAAGTAGCAAAGACGACTACTGCAACTCTGTAACGGTGATCCTGCCGCCTTCTCGACTGTTTTCTTGGTGGTGCATGCTGTGGGGGTAGTCTGCCTCCTCTCTGCACTAGAAGCTCCGAAGAAATCTCCCGTGGGTCGACGGAATCTTCCCCCTGCAACCGCAGGCACCAAAAAGCTGCATTACCGGTCCCTTGGGTCTCCTCTCAGCACGACGAGCGAGGTCCCTCGAATCCAGCAACTCTGTCCAAGTGGCCCCCACAGTCCAGTGACTCTTCAGTCCAAGTTTGGTGGAGGTAAGTCCTTGCCTCACCTCGCTAGACTGCATTGCTGGGAACCGCGACTTTTGCAGGTACTCCGACCTCCGTGCACTTCCGGCGGAAATCCTTTGTGCACAGTCCAGCCTGGGTCCACGGCACTCTAACCTGCATTGCACGACTTTCTAAGTTGGTCTCCGGCGACGTGGGACTCCTTTGTGTAACTTCTGGTGAACACCGTTTCACGCATCTTTGTAGTGCCTGTTTCTGGCACTTCTGCGGGTGCTACCTGCTGCTAAGAGGGCTCCTTGTCTTGCTCAACGTCCCCTCTCTCTCCTGGTCCAATTTGCGACCTCCTGGTCCCTCCAGGGCCACAGCAGCGTCCAAAAACGCTAACCGCACGATTTGAAGCTAGCAAGGCTTGTTGGCGTTCTTTCGGCGGGAAATTACTTCTGCACAACTCTCCATGGCGAGAGGGATCTGTCCACCAAAGGGGAAGTCTCTAGCCCTTTTCGTTCCTGCAGAAACCTCAGCTTCTTCTGTCTAGTAGAAGCTTCTTTGCACCCACAGCTGGCATTTCCTGGGCATCTGCCCATCTCCGACTTGCTTGTGACTTTTGGACTTGGTCCCCTTGTTCCACAGGTACCCTAGATTGGAAATCCACAGTTGTTGCATTGTTGGTTTGTGTCTTTCCTGCATTTATCCTCTATCACGACTTCTTTGTCCTTAGGGGAACTTTAGTGCACTTTGCACTCACTTTTCAGGGTCTTGGGGAGGGTTATTTTTCTAACTCTCACTATTTTCTAATAGTCCCAGCGACCCTCTACAAGGTCACATAGGTTTGGGGTCCATTCGTGGTTCGCATTCCACTTTTGGAGTATATGGTTTGTGTTGTCCCTATCCCTATGTGTCCCCATTGCACCCTATTGTAACTATACATTGTTTGCACTGTTTTCTAAGACTATACTGCATATTTTTGCTATTGTGTATATATATCTTGTGTATATTTCCTATCCTCTCACTGAGGGTACACTCTAAGATACTTTGGCATATTGTCATAAAAATAAAGTACCTTTATTTTTAGTATAACTGTGTATTGTGTTTTCTTATGATATTGTGCATATGACACTAAGTGGTACTGTAGTAGCTTCACACGTCTCCTAGTTCAGCCTAAGCTGCTCTGCTAAGCTACCATTATCTATCAGCCTAAGCTGCTAGACACCCTATACACTAATAAGGGATAAATGGGCCTGGTGCAAGGTGCAAGTACCCCTTGGTACTCACTACAAGCCAGTCCAGCCTCCTACAATGACAATATGCCAAAGTATCTTAGAGTGTACCCTCAGTGAGAGGATAGGAAATATACACAAGATATATGTACACAATACCAAAAATATGCAGTATAGTCTTAGAAAACAGTGCAAACAATGTATAGTTACAATAGGATGCAATGGGGAAACATAGGGATAGGGGCAACACAAACCATATACTCCAAAAGTGGAATCCGAACCACGAATGGACCCCAAACCTATGTGACCTTGTAGAGGGTCGCTGGGACTATTAGAAAATAGTATGGGTTAGAAAAATAGCCCACCCCAAGACCCTGAAAAGTGAGTGCAAAGTGCACTAAAGTTCCCCAAAGGACATAGAAGTCGTGATAGGGGAATTCTGCAGGAAAGACACAAACCAGCAATGCAACAACAATGGATTTCCAGTCAAGGGTACCTGTGGAACAAGGGGACCAAGTCCAAAAGTCACAAGCAAGTCGGAGATGGGCAGATGCCCAGGAAATGCCAGCTGTGGGTGCAAAGAAGCTTCTACTGGATAGAAGAAGCTTAGGTTTCTGCAGGAACGACAAGGGCTAGAGACTTTCCCTTTAGAGGACAGATCCCTCACGCCGTGGAGAGTTGTGCAGAAGTGTTTTCCCGCCGAAAGACCGCCAACAAGCCTTGCTAGCTGCAAATCGTGCGGTAAGCATTTTTGGATGCTGCTGTGGCCCAGGAAAGACCAGGATGTCGCAAATTGCGTCAGGAGACAGAGGGGACATCGAGCAAGACAAGGAGCCCTCTCAGCAGCAGGTAGCACCCGGAGAAGTGCCAGAAACAGGCACTACGAGGATGCGTGAAACGGTGCTCACCCGAAGTCACACAAAGGAGTCCCACGTCGCCGGAGAACAACTTAGGGGGTCGTGCAATGCAGGTTAGAGTGCCGTGGACCCAGGCTGGACTGTGCACAAAGGATTTCCGCGGGAAGTGCACGGAGGCCGGAGTAGCTGCAAAAGTCGCGGTTCCCAGCAATGCAGTCTGGCGTGGGGAGGCAAGGACTTACCTCCACCAAACTTGGACTGAAGAGTCACTGGACTGTGGGAGTCACTTGGACAGAGTTGCTGGATTCAAGGGACCTCGCTCGTCGTGCTGAGAGGAGACCCAGGGGACCCTTGATGCAGTTCTTTGGTGCCTGCGGTTGCAGGGGGACGATTCCGTCGACCCACGGGAGATTTCTTCGGAGCTTCTAATGCAGAGAGGAGGCAGACTACCCCCACAGCATGCACCACCAGGAAAACAGTCGAGAAGGCGGCAGGATCAGCGTTACAGAGTTGCAGTAGTCGTCTTTGCTACTATGTTGCAGTTTTGCAGGCTTCCAGCGCGGTCGATTCCTTGGCAGAAGGTGAAGAGAGAGATGCAGAGGAACTCAGATGAGCTCTTGCATTCGTTGTCTAAAGTTTCCCCAGAGAGAGAGACCCTAAATAGCCAGAAAAGAGGGTTTGGCTACCTAGGAGAGAGGATAGGCTAGCAACACCTGAAGGAGCCTATCAGAAGGAGTCTCTGACGTCACCTGGTGGCACTGGCCACTCAGAGCAGTCCAGTGTGCCAGCAGCACATCTGTTTCCAAGATGGCAGAGGTCTGGAGCACACTGGAGGAGCTCTGGACACCTCCCAGGGGAGGTGCAGGTCAGGGGAGTGGTCACTCCCCTTTCCTTTGTCCAGTTTCGCGCCAGAGCAGGGCTAAGGGGTCCCTAAACCGGTGTAGACTGGCTTATGCAGAAATGGGCACCATCTGAGCCCATGAAAGCATTTCCAGAGGCTGGGGGAGGCTACTCCTCCCCTACCTTCACACCATTTTCCAAAGGGAGAGGGTGTAACACCCTCTCTCAGAGGAAGTCCTTTGTTCTGCCATCCTGGGCCAGGCATGGCTGGACCCCAGGAGGGCAGAAACCTGTCTGAGGGGTTGGCAGCAGCAGCAGCTGCAGTGAAACCCCTGAAAAGGCAGTTTGGCAGTACCAGGGTCTGTGCTACAGACCACTGGGATCATGGGATTGTGCCAACTATGCCAGGATGGCATAGAGGGGGCATTCCATGATCATAGACATGTTACATGGCCATATTCGGAGTTACCATTGTGAAGCTACATATAGGTAGTGACCTATATGTAGTGCACGCGTGTAATGGTGTCCCCGCACTCACAAGGTCCGGGGAATTTGCCCTGAACAATGTGGGGGCACCTTGGCTAGTGCCAGGGTGCCCACACACTAAGTAACTTTGCACCTAACCTTTACCAGGTAAAGGTTAGACATATAGGTGACTTATAAGTTACTTAAGTGCAGTGGTAAATGGCTGTGAAATAACGTGGACGTTATTTCACTCAGGCTGCAGTGGCAGGCCTGTGTAAGAATTGTCAGAGCTCCCTATGGGTGGCAAAAGAAATGCTGCAGCCCATAGGGATCTCCTAGAACCCCAATACCCTGGGTACCTCAGTACCATATACTAGGGAATTATAAGGGTGTTCCAGTAAGCCAATATGAATTGGTAAAATTGGTCACTAGCCTGTTAGTGACAATTTGGAAAGAAATGAGAGAGCATAACCACTGAGGTTCTGATTAGCAGAGCCTCAGTGAGACAGTTAGTCACTACACAGGTAACACATTCAGGCACACTTATGAGCACTGGGGCCCTGGATGACAGGGTCCCAGTGACACATACAACTAAAACAACATATATACAGTGAAAAATGGGGGTAACATGCCAGGCAAGATGGTACTTTCCTACAAGGCATTATTAGGAAAACTGTTGAGCTCAAATGATATTGTCTGATGTCTGTGGGGTTATTTCTGGAGGAGCATGCAAGATTTGCACGAATGGCCAGGTGGCAACAGAGCTTTCTCCATCGGAAGATGGGGAGTCCGGAGCATCCGGTCCAGTGCAACGTCCCATAGTGGAGAGTGCAGCTGCCAGCCGCCCGCTGCAAGGCACTGCGTCACTCCTGAAGTCTCTGCTCCAAGTCCAGAACCACCGGGAGATCTCCAACCCCACGTGTCTTCATTCGATGTTGTCCCGTTCGGTTCCGTCGGATGTGGTCATCCTTTGTTGACACTGATCGGGTTGGTCGCGCAGCACAGGCTCCAGGGCTCTCCAGGCAGTGCCATGCCTCCTCGGGGGTGATGAAGAAGTGTGTGGTATCAGCGGCCACACCCAGGAGCCTGGCCGGAAAGAGGAGAGAGTAAGCAAATCCCATTTCACTGAGACGTTGCTTCACTGCCAGGAAGTTATGACACTGTTTCTGTACAGAAGCTGCATAGTCCAGGAAGAACATCACAGTAGAGTTCCCTACTCGCATCTCAGTCATGTGGCGGGTTTCCTTTAACACTATGCCTCTATCATGGTAATGAAGGAATCGTATGACCATCAACTGCGGGTTGGCACCCTCCGGGGTTAGTCGGGCTGGAACCCTATGTGCCTGCTCAATGGAGAAGAAGTGGGTGGTGGGGTTCAGGGGGAGAACCGTGCGCAGCCAGTCCTTAACGTACCTCATGGGGTCAGCCCCCTCGGTTCCCTCTGGCAAGCCCACCAGGTGAACATTGTTCCTACGGGATCTGCCTTCTGCATCCTCTCCCCGCTGCTCCAGGTTTCATATTCTTTACAAGAGTTCCGCGATGGAGGTCTGCAAGTGGGTTGTTCTGGGCGGCAAAGTTGTGTCAGTTTTCTCCACTAGAGTCACCCTGTCTGCCAATTTTCTATGGTCCGCATGGAGGAGACTCAATCTGAGGAGACGGCGCCGATCTTAGACTCTAACGAGGTCCTTGTGCCCTTGATGTACAGCATCCAGGTTGTCCGCTAGTGTGCCGGGGCACTCTGTGGGCGTCATAGTAGATGGTGGGTTCAGTGAGGCCCCGGCACTGAGATGCAGGTGGCTGTCCCCCCGGTCGCTGTCGGCCCAGGACCCTCAGGCCAGTGGCGTGTTAGGAGCATGGAGGTGGCACCGCGCGATCTGTGTCTGCCAGTTAGTGGCTTGTGTTGTGGGATATATTTCCAAAGGGTGTTGGTGTTCCGTTCTGGATCGCGGCCGTTGGTAAAGAGTCCCCGGAGCCAGCTCACCTTTTTTCTTTTTTTTGGGTGGGTTTTAGTCCTGGGGGCCTCCGCTTCTCGGCGCTCTCAGCATCGCTTGGCCGGCCCTGTGATGCTCCTCCATGCCGACTGGCACGCCGCACCAGGGGCCTATCCACCCTCAGCATGCCACTGTGGGCACCAGGCTGCGCCCCTGCCGTCGGCCTCTACGGCTGTTTAGGGTCCCCGGAGGGGGGCAGGAACCGGCTGCCTTCACCACACTCCTTGGCGCTCGGTGCACACCTTTCCCCTCACGCCGGCCGATTGCCGCAGGATCACTCTGTGGTGCCGCGACCTCCTCTAGTGAGCGCCCGCCATGACACAAGCTTGTACTGATGCTGCCCTATCCTGAACTGCACCGTCTCAGTGAAGGAGGCTTGCGCTGCTGCCTCTGCTGCACTTGTTCTGTGTGTGAGGGAAGCTTCTCCTTCCGCCTGTGCTGTGTGTCTGAGTGAAGGAGGCTTGCGCTGCTGTGTGTGAGGGAGGCTTGTCCTTCCGCCTCTGCTGTGTGTGTCTGAGTGAAGGAGGCTTGCGCTGCGTGTCTGAGTGAAGGAGGCTTGCGCTGCGTGTCTGAGTGAAGGATGCTTGCGCTGCTGTGTGTGAGGGAGGCTTCTCCTTCCGCCTGTGCTGTGTGTCTGAGTGAAGGAGGCTTGCGCTGCTGTGTGTGAGGGAGGCTTGTCCTTCCGCCTCTGCTGTGTGTGTCTGAGTGAAGGAGGCTTGCGCTGCTGTGTGTGAGGGAGGCTTGTCCTTCCGCCTGTGCTGTGTAGTGTGAGTGAAGGATGCTTGCGCTGCTGTGTGTGAGGGAGGCTTCTCCTTCCGCCTCTGCTGTGTGTCTGAGTGAAGGAGGCTTGCGCTGCTGTGTGTGAGGGAGGCTTGTCCTTCCGCCTGTGCTGTGTAGTGTGAGTGAAGGATGCTTGCGCTCCTGTGTGTGAGGGAGGCTTCTCCTTCCGCCTCTGCTGTGTGTCTGAGTGAAGGAGGCTTGCGCTGCTGTGTGTGAGGGAGGCTTCTCCTTCCGCCTCTGCTGTGTGTGTCTGAGTGAAGGAGGCTTGCGCTGCTGTGTGTGAGGGAGGCTTCTCCTTCTGCCTGTGCTGTGTGTCTGAGTGAAGGAGGCTTGCGCTGCTGTGTGTGAGGGAGGCTTCTCCTTCCGCCTCTGCTGTGTGTGTCTGAGTGAAGGAGGCTTGCGCTGCTGTGTGTGAGGGAGGCTTCTCCTTCCGCCTGTGCTGTGTGTGTCTGAGTGAAGGAGGCTTGCGCTGCTGTGTGTGAGGGAGGCTTCTCCTTCCGCCTGTGCTGTGTGTCTGAGTGAAGGAGGCTTGCGCTGCTGTGTGTGAGGGAGGCTTCTCCTTCCGCCTCTGCTGTGTGTGTCTGAGTGAAGGAGGCTTGCGCTGCTGTGTGTGAGGGAGGCTTGTCCTTCCGCCTGTGCTGTGTGTCTGAGTGAAGGAGGCTTGCGCTGCTGTGTGTGAGGGAGGCTTATCCTTCCGCCTGTGCTGTGTTGTCTGAGTGAAGGAGGCTTGCGCTGCTGTGTGTGAGGGAGGCTTGTCCTTCCGCCTGTGCTCTGTGTCTTTCTGAGTGAAGGAGGCTTTCGCTGCTGTGTGTGAGGGAGGCTTGTCCTTCCGCCTGTGCTGTGTGTCTGAGTGAAGGAGGCTTGCACTGCTGCTGATGTTCTCCTAGAATTGATAAACTCACCCAGGTGATGCTGATGGACCATGAATACACTGATGAGTAGCTGCATGCTCCCTGGGGTAACATTACTACACAGATAAACAACGCTCAGGCTGCAGCAGTCACACAAACATGGCTGCTAAGAGGCCACGTGATTATTAAACGTGTGTTTTTCATTCTGCACAGTGTGAAATTACCAAACTAGATAGTCGCACAAATTAGCTCATTTTTATGCAGTGAGGTAAACTCCGCTCTGCAACGTTATTAATTCTAAATTTTGCATTTGGAAAGTTAGTCCTATCTTTTAATGTCGTGTGCTCACTTGTTTACGTAATGTGCTGATACTAGCTCGAGAATGGATGTCACCCTTCTCGTAGGACCTTACCCGTGGCTCCTCCCACTTCAGTGTCCAGTGGTGGTTCAGTGGTGGGGGGGCGCAGTGTGGTGTGTGTAGGAGTGTTGGCGGGTGATATGGGGTGCAGTGTGGCTTCTCCCACTGCAGTGGAGGGGGGTGCAGTGTGGCAGTGAATTGGGTGCTGTGTGGCTCCTCCCACTGCAGTGGCAGGGGGTGCACTGTGGCTCCTCTCACTGCACTGGAAGTGGTTGTAGTGTGGCAGTGGAGGGGGTGCACTGTGGCTCCTCCCACTGCAGTGCAGGGGGGTGCAGTGTGGAGGCGGGGTGCACTGTGGCTCCTCCCACTGCAGTGGAAGTGGGTGTAGTGTTGCAGTGAAGGGGGTGCAGTGTGGCCCCTCCCACCGAAGTGCAGGGGTGGGTTATAGGGCGCTGGCGGGTGATGTGCACGACTGACTGGAGACTGCAGGGGGTGAGGGTTGGGGCCCCGGCAGGAGAGGTCCATTTTCATTGCCCGCTTTGAAGGCCTGAAAACCTTGGGGGGGGGGGAACCACATCTGCGAACAGTAACTCATGAGCGCTATAAACACTGATAGAGAGGTAATGACGTACGAGGCGAAGTCAAGCAGCGTGTGGGGGGAGGGGGAGCTGGATCAGTCAAATTTAGCTTCACATTTCCCAACAATCCCACCGGGACATCTTGTTAGACCACACTAACTGATAAACAGAGCATGGGGGGGGAGAGGAGAGGGGGTTCTGAGGGGGACTTTACGCAATACTTTTCAGACTAATCAGCATTTTTAAGGCTTTGAAAACACAGACGTATTTTGTGTCCGAGAGGACTTGTAAGAATCCCAGGTGGGACCCGACAGACACCGCACATTACCGACTGAAAGCAGCCGTGACCCACTATTTACTACAGGATACATGATTTAGTGGGGTGTAACCCCCCCAGACACCCCCACCCCTGAGCTGCGCCCCTGCTGAGGAGGGGGGAGCGCAGAGGAAGGGCGTAGGGTTGGCTCCTAGTGACCCGGAGGGTGAGGGACAATCGGTGTGAGGGTGACAGCGCAGAGGAAGGGCGTAGGGTTGACCCCTAGTGACCCGGAGGGTGACGGACAGTCGGTGTGAGGGGGGTTAGAGCGCAGAGGAAGGGCCTAGGGTTGTCCCCTAGTTGCCCGGAGGATGAGGGACAGTCGGTGTGAGGGGGGTTAGAGCGCAGAGGAAGGGCCTAGGGCTGTCCCCTAGTGACCTGGAGGATGAGGGACAGTCAGTGTAGGGGGAGAGCGCAGAGGAACGTCCTGGGGTTGACCCCTAGTGGCCTGGGGGATGAGGGACATTCGGTGTGAGGAGGTGAGGGCGCAGAGGAAGGGCCTGGGGTTGACCCCTAGTGGCCTGAGGGATGAGGGACAGTCGGTGTGAGGAGGTGAGGGCGCAGAGGAAGGGCCTAGGGTTGACCCCTAGTGACCCGGAGGGTGAGGGATAGTCGGTGTGAGGAGGTGAGGGCGCAGAGGAGGGGCCTAGGGTTGACCCCTAGTGACCTGGAGGATGAGGGACAGTAGGTGTGAGGGTGACAGCGCAGAGGAAGGGCCTAGGGTTGGCTCCTAGTGACCCGGAGGGTGAGGGACAGTCGGTGTGAGGGGGAGGGCGCAGAGGAAGGACCTAGGGTTGGCTCCTAGTGACCTGGAGGATGAGGGACAGTAGGTGTGAGGGTGACAGCGCAGAGGAAGGGCGTAGGGTTGACCCCTAGTGATCCGGAGGGTGAGGGACAGTCGGTGTGAGGGGGAGGGCGCAGAGGAAGGGTCTAGGGTTGACCCCTAGTGACCCGGAGGGTGAGGGACAGTCGGTGTGAGGGGGGTTAGAGCGCAGAGGAAGGGCCTAGGGTTGTCCCCTAGTGACCTGGAAGATGAGGGACAGTGGTGTGAGGGGGGTTAGAGCGCAGAGGAAGGGCCTAGGGTTGTCCCCTAGTTGCCCGGAGGATGAGGGACAGTCGGTGTGAGGGGGGTTAGAGCGCAGAGAAAGGGCCTAGGGCTGTCCCCTAGTGACCCGGAGGATGAGGGACAGTCAGTGTGAGGGGGAGAGCGCAGAGGAAGGGCCTAGGGTTGACCCCTAGTGGCCTGAAGGATGAGGGACAGTCAGTGTGAGGGGGCAGGGCGCAGAGGAAGGGCCTCGGGTTGACCCCTAGTGACCTGGGGGACGGTGGAAAGTCAGACTCTTCCATGAAGTGGGTCCAAAGGTATCAGTGCAGATAAAACCCTACGAACCTGTGAGTGAGAGGGACAGGGGGGTGCTACAGGGGGCCTGGGCCCCCACCACCCCTACCCCCTCCATCTCCCCCCAGGAGGGAGTGCAGCTGGTGCCCGGCTGCAGGCGTGACAGGTGACAACTGAGTAAACATGTCTGGCTTTAGTAACCTGCTGGCGGGCCCCGGGCCCTATTTAGGCTTTGTGCGGCTGCCGCAGAGCCACTGGACACCCCAAACACGCATGCACACGCACACGCACGCGCCGACATTCACCCACCCACACGCATGCCCACGCACTCACACGCATGCCCACGCACCCACATGCATGCACACACACTCACACGCATGCCCACGCACCCACACGCATGCCCACGCACACGCACGCCCCCATATGCATGCACACGCACCCACACGCATGCACACGCACCCACACGCATGCCCACGCACCCACACGCATGCACACACACGCCCCCATATGCATGCACACACACCCACACGCATGCACACGCACCCACACGCATGCCCACGCACCCACACGCATGCCCACGCAGGCACACACATGCACACGCACGCCCCCATATGCATGCACACGCACCCACACGCATGCACACGCACCCACACGCATGCCCACGCACCCACACGCATGCCCACGCACGCACACAAACCCACACGCAGGCCCACACTCTCTCCCTCCATAGGGATCACACATTCATCTGGCTTCCACCAGCCCCCCGCACTTTGAGTTGGGGTGCACACAGAGCAGGTGCATGAACCCGCCGAGCACCATGGTGGCGCTGGAAGACGGGAGCTGCGTGGATGCACATAGAGGCGGTGGGTATCGGGGTCCTGAGCTCTCCATGTGGGGGTGCAGCCTGGAGTGTCTCTCTCCGTGGGGTGTGCTGCATTCACCAATGCGGTGCAGCCTCAAGCGCTTTTACACAGGCACCTTTCAGTGCAGGCCCCCCTCGCACGGACCCATCACTCCCTCACTCCCACACATCCCTTCACTCCCTGACCCTGTAGGAGGCTGGACTGGCTTGTAGTGAGTACCAAGGGGTACTTGCACCTTGCACCAGGCCCAGTTATCCCTTATTAGTGTATAGGGTGTCTAGCAGCTTAGGCTGATAGATAATGGTAGCTTAGCAGAGCAGCTTAGGCTGAACTAGGAGACGTGTGAAGCTACTACAGTACCACTTAGTGTCATATGCACAATATCATAAGAAAACACAATACACAGTTATACTATAAATAAAGGTACTTTATTTTTATGACAATATGCCAAAGTATCTTAGAGTGTACCCTCAGTGAGAGGATAGGAAATATACACAAGATATATATACACAATAGCAAAAATATGTAGTATAGTCTTAGAAAACAGTGCAAACAATGTATAGTTACAATAGGATGCAATGGGGAAACATAGGGATAGGGGCAACACAAACCATATACTCCAAAAGTGGAATGCGAACCACGAATGGACCCCAAACCTATGTGACCTTGTAGAGGGTCGCTGGGACTATTAGAAAATAGTGAGAGTTAGAAAAATAACCCTCCCCAAGACCCTGAAAAGTGAGTGCAAAGTGCACTAAAGTTCCCCTAAGGACAAAGAAGTCGTGTTAGAGGAATAATGCAGGAAAGACACAAACCAGCAATGCAACAACTGTGGATTTCCAATCTAGGGTACCTGTGGAACAAGGGGACCAAGTCCAAAAGTCACAAGCAAGTCGGAGATGGGCAGATGCCCAGGAAATGCCAGCTGCGGGTGCAAAGAAGCTTCTACTGGACAGAAGAAGCTGAGGTTTCTGCAGGAACGAAAAGGGCTAGAGACTTCCCCTTTGGGGGACAGATCCCGCTCGCCGTGGAAAGTCGTGCAGAAGTGTTTTCCCGCCGAAAGAACGCCAACAAGCCTTGCTAGCTGCAAATCGTGCGGTTAGCGTTTTTGGACGCTGCTGAAGCCCAGGAGGGACCAGGAGGTCGCAAATTGGACCAGCAGAGAGAGGGGACGTCGAGCAAGACAATGAGCCCTCTCTGAAGCCGGTAGCACCCGGAGAAGTGCCAGAAACAGGCACTACAAGGATGCGTGAAACGGTGCTCGCCGAAGTTGCACAAAGGAGTCCCACGTTGCCGGAGACCAACTTAGAAAGTCGTGCAATGCAGGTTAGAGTGCCGTGGACCCAGGCTTGGCTGTGCACAAAGGATTTCCGCCGGAAGTGCACAGGGGCCGGAGTAGCTGCAAAGTCGCGGTTCCCAGCAATGCAGCCCAGCGAGGTGAGGCAAGGACTTACCTCCACCAAACTTGGACTGAAGAGTCACTGGACTGTGGGGGTCACTTGGACAGAGTCGCTGGATTCGAGGGACCTCGCTCGTCGTGCTGAGAGGAGACCCAAGGGACCGGTAATGCAGCTTTTTGGTGCCTGCGGTTGCAGGGGGAAGATTCCGTCGACCCACTGGAGATTTCTTCGGAGTTTCTAGTGCAGAGAGGAGGCAGACTACCCCCACAGCATGCACAAGCAGGAAAACAGTCGAGAAGGCGGCAGGATCAGTGTTACAGAGTTGCAGTAGTCGTCTTTGCTACTATGTTGCAGGTTTGCAGGCTTCCAGCGCGGTCAGCAGTCGATTCCTTATCAGAAGGTGAAGAGAGAGATGCAGAGGAACTCGGATGAGCTCTTGCATTCGTTATCTAAAGTTTCCCCAGAGACAGAGACCCTAAATAGCCAGAAAAAAAGGGTTTGGCTACTTAGGAGAGAGGCTAGGCTACTAACACCTGAAGGAGCCTATCAGAAGGAGTCTCTGACGTCACCTGGTGGCACTGGCCACTCAGAGCAGTCCAGTGTGCCAGCAGCACCTCTGTTTCCAAGATGGCAGAGGTCTGGAGCACACTGGAGGAGCTCTGGACACCTCCCAGGGGAGGTGCAGGTCAGGGGAGTGGTCACTCCCCTTTCCTTTGTCCAGTTTCGCGCCAGAGCAGGGCTAAGGGGTCCCCTGAACCGGTGTAGACTGGCTTATGCAGAATTGGGCACCTCTGTGCCCAACAAAGCATTTCCAGAGGCTGGGGGAGGCTACTCCTCCCCTGCCTTCACACCATTTTCCAAAGGGAGAGGGTGTCACACCCTCTCTCAGAGGAAGTTCTTTGTTCTGCCATCCTGGGCCAGGCCTGGCTGGACCCCAGGAGGGCAGATGCCTGTCTGAGGGGTTGGCAGCAGCAGCAGCTGCAGTGAAACCCCAGGAAGGGCAGTTTGGCAGTACCAGGGTCTGTGCTACAGACCACTGGGATCATGGGATTGTGCCAACTATGCCAGGATGGCATAGAGGGGGCAATTCCATGATCATTGACATGTTACATGGCCATATTCGGAGTTACCATTGTGAAGCTACATATAGGTAGTGACCTATATGTAGTGCACGCGTGTAATGGTGTCCCCGCACTCACAAAGTTCAGGGCATTGGCTCTGAACAATGTGGGGGCACCTTGGCTAGTGCCAGGGTGCCCTCACACTAAGTAACTTTGCACCTAACCTTTACCAGGTAAAGGTTAGACATATAGGTGACTTATAAGTTACTTAAGTGCAGTGTAAAATGGCTGTGAAATAACGTGGACGTTATTTCACTCAGGCTGCAGTGGCAGGCCTGTGTAAGAATTGTCAGAGCTCCCTATGGGTGGCAAAAGAAATGCTGCAGCCCATAGGGATCTCCTGGAACCCCAATACCCTGGGCACCTCAGTACCATATACTAGGGAATTATAAGGGTGTTCCAGTAAGCCAATGTAAATTGGTAAAAATGGTCACTAGCCTGTTAGTGACAATTTGGAAAGAAATGAGAGAGCATAACCACTGAGGTTCTGATTAGCAGAGCCTCAGTGAGACAGTTAGTCACTACACAGGTAACACATTCAGGCACACTTATGAGCACTGGGGCCCTGGAGAACAGGGTCCCAGTGACACATACAACTAAAACAACATATATACAGTGAAAAATGGGGGTAACATGCCAGGCAAGATGGTACTTTCCTACACAACCCCCCCCCAAACGAAGGACAATAAGACTAGCCATGACCTGATGAGTCTTCATTGTCTAAGTCAGTGGTTCCCAAACTGTGCGCCGCGGCTCCTTGGTGCGCCGTCAAAATTAGCCAGGGGCGCCGCACACAGTCTGGAAACCACTCGGAGGTGCTTTCAATCGGTAGCTTTTCACCGTGGTTTTGGAAACAAAACCCCCTGCATTAATTATTGTGACCAGCGGAGGGCGCCAGAGTACCATTAATAATATCCCTATGACAAAAGAAAAGAAATAATTTAAAATAAATGGTTTTCAGGAACCTGAACGAGAGAATTAAGAAGTCAAACTGTAAATAGTGTAGGTACAGGTACAGGCTGGGATTACGTTCCCCCACCCGCCAAAAAAAAGTAACATAATGGGGAGCCGTGGCCAACACGGCCAATAGGTCAAAGGAGCCGGGGATCGAAAAAGTTTGGGAACCACTGGTCTAAGTGGAAATATCTGGAGAGTCCATCTGCATTGGAGTGGCTACTCCCAGGTCTATGTTCCACTGTATAGTCCATTCCCTGTAGGGATATGGACCACCTCAACAATTTAGGATTTTCACCTTTCATTTGTTTTAGCCAAAGTAGAGGTTTGTGGTCTGTCTGAACAATGAAGTGAGTGCCAAACAGGTATGGCCTCAACTTCTTCAGTGCCCAGACCACAGCAAAGGCCTCCCTCTCAATGGCAGACCAACGCTTTTCTCTAGGGGTCAACCTCCTACTAATAAATGCAACAGGTTGATCCTGGCCCTCAGAATTAAGTTGTGATAGGACTGCCCCTACTCCTAATTCAGATGAATCAGTTTGGACATAGAATTTTTTAGAGTAACAAGGGCTTTTCAGGACAGGTGCAGAGCACATGGCCTGCTTCAGCTCTTCAAAAGCTTTCTGACAGTTTGCTGTCCATAATACCTTTTTAGGCATTTTCTTGGATGTGAGGTCATTAAGAGGGGCTGCAATTGAGCCATAGTTCTTAATGAACCTCCTGTAATATCCAGTGAGGCCTAGGAAGGCTCTCACCTGAGTCTGTGTAGTAGGGGGAACCCAATCAATAATTGTTTGGATTTTCCCCTGTAGTGGTGCAATCTGTTCCCCACCAACAAGGTGTCCCAGATAAACCACCTTACCCTGCCCTATCTGGCACTTTGAAGCCTTGATAGTGAGGCCTGCCTTTTGCAGGGCCTCCAAAACTTTCCATAGGTGGACCAGGTGATCATCCCAGCTGGAGCTAAAGACAGCTATATCGTCCAAATATGCTGCACTGAAAGCTTCCAGCCCTTGCAGGACTGTGTTCACCAACCTCTGAAAAGTGGCAGGTGCATTTTTCAAACCAAAAGGCATTACAGTAAACTGGTAATGTCCTCCAATGGTTGAAAATGCAGTCTTAGGTTTAGCATCTTCTGACAATTTGATCTGCCAATACCCTGCAGTCAAGTCAAAAGTGCTTAGATACTTGGCAGATGCTAGTGTATCTATGAGCTCATCTGCCCTGGGTATAGGGTGAGCATCAGTTTTGGTTACCAAGTTGAGACCTCTATAGTCTACACAAAACCGCATTTCCTTCTTTCCATCTTTGGAATGGGGTTTTGGTACCAGTACCACAGGAGAAGCCCATGGACTGTCAGAGTGCTCAACCACTCCCAGTTCTAACATTTTCTGGACCTCTTGCTTTATGCAGTCCCTGACATGGTCAGGCTGCCTATAGATCTTACTTTTGACAGGTAAACTGTCTCCAGTATCTATAGTGTGCTCACACCAAGAAGTGGTACCTGGCACAGTAGAGAAGAGTTCAGAGAATTGATCTAGGAGATTTATGCAATTGTCTTTCTGCTCAGCAGTAAGACAATCAGCCAAAACTACACCTTCCACAAGAGCATCTTGTTCTGTGGAAGAGAAGAGATCAGGTAGATGATCACTGTCTTCTTCCTGTCCCTCATCAGTTGCCATGAGCAGGGTGAGATCAGCCCTGTCATAGTAGGGTTTCAGGCGGTTGACATGGAGCACCCTAAGGGGACTCCTGGCAGTGCCTAAGTCAACTAAATAGGTGACTTCTCCCTTCTTTTCAACAATTGTGTGGGGACCACTCCATTTATCTTGGAGTGCTCTTGGGGCCACAGGCTCCAAGACCCACACTTTCTGCCCTGGTTGGTACTGAACCAAAACAGCCTTCTGATCATGCCATTGCTTCTGGAGCTCTTAGCTGGCCTGAAGGTTTTTACTGGCCTTTTTCATGTACTCAGCCATCCTTGATCTGAGGCCAAGTACATAATCCACAATATCCTGCTTAGGAGCTTTTAAAGGTTGTTCCCAACCCTCCTTTACAAGTGTGAGTGGACCCCTAACAGGGTGTCCAAAAAGAAGTTCAAAGGGGCTGAAGCCCACTCCTTTCTGGGGTACCTCCCTGTAGGCAAAAAGGAGGCATGGTAGAAGGATATCCCATCTCCTGCGGAGTTTTTCAGGGAGACCCATAATCATGCCTTTGAGAGTTTTATTAAATCTCTCCACCAGTCCATTTGTTTGTGGATGATAGGGTGTTGTGAACTTGTAAGTTACACCACACTCCTTCCACATGGCCTTTAAGTATGCAGACATGAAATTGCTTCCCCTGTCTGATACTACTTCCTTTGGGAAGCCCACCCTGGAAAATATTCCCAGGAGGGCCTTTGCCACTGCAGGAGCTGTAGTGGTCCTTAAAGGAATAGCTTCAGGATATCTTGTGGCATGGTCCACTACCACTAAGATGAATCTATTGCCTGAAGCAGTAGGAGGGTCAAGGGGGCCAACTATGTCAACCCCTACCCTTTCAAAGGGAACCCCAACCACAGGCAGTGGAATAAGGGGTGCCTTTGGGGTGCCACCTGTCTTGCCACTGGCTTGACAGGTTTCACAGGACTTACAAAATTCCTTTGTGTCCTCAGACATTCTAGGCCAATGAAACAGGGGAACAAGCCTGTCCCAAGTTTTCATTTGTCCTAGATGCCCAGCTAAGGGAATGTCATGTGCCAGTGTTAGGATGAACTTTCTGTACTCCTGAGGAATCACTAATCTCCTGGCAGCTCCAGGTTTAGGATCCCTATGCTCAGTGTACAAGAGGTTGTCTTCCCAGTAAACTCTGTGAGAGTCACTGACATCCCCATTAGCCTGTTTGACAGCTTGCTGTCTGAGACCCTCTAATGTGGGACAGGTTTGCTGTGCCACACTCAGCTCCTCTCTGGCAGGCCCCCCTTCACCCAAAAGCTCAGCAGTGTCTGCTTCCAGCTCCTCTGGTGTAGGTTCTGCACAGGGAGGGAATTCTTCTTCCTCAGAAGTAGAATCCACTGTAGAGGGAGGGATAGTAGGAAGTGGTTTGCTTCTACTAGCCCTAGCTTTAGGGAGCACTTGGTCCATTGTTCCAGGATCCAAGCTTCCCTGTCCTTTTTGCTTTTTGGCCTGAGCCCTTGTCAAAGCAAAAATATGCCCTGGGATGCCCAGCATTGCTGCATGGGCCTCCAACTCCACATCTGACCAAGCTGATGTCTCCAAATCATTCCCTAATAGACAGTCTACAGGTAAATCTGAAGCTACCACAACTTTCTTTGGACCAGTAACCCCCCCCCAGTTGAGATTTACAACAGCCATGGGGTGGCTAAGTGTGTTGTTGTGAGCATCGGTTACTTGGTACTGGTGACCAAGTAGGTGTTGTTCAGGGTGGACCAGTTTCTCTATGACCATAGTCACACTGGCACCAGTGTCCCTGTAGGCCTGAACCTCAACACCATTTATTAGGGGTAGCTGCTTGTACTTATCCATATTAAGGGGACAAGCAACTAAGGTGGCTAAATCAATAGCCCCCTCAGAGACTAACACAGCCTCTGTGGCCTCCCTAACAAGGCCAACCCCAACTAAGTTACCAATAGTGAGCCCAGCTACTCCCTTGGATTGGCTATTAGTAGGTTTGCTCCCACCACCACTGCTATTAGTAGGGACACTAGGTGTAGCAGTAGGGGTTGTAGTGGTAGGAGGCTTGGTGCCTTTCTTTGGACAACTGGGATCTGTTGTCCAATGGCCTTTTATTTTACATAAATAGCACCATGGTTTCTTTTCCTTGTTCTGATTAAAAGAGGATTTGGGCCCACCACCCCCACCAGAGTGTTTTTGTGGGCCTGATGAAGACTCATTTTTAGATTTGTCCCCACCCTTGTCAGAAGACTTACCATCCTTCTTTTTGTTGCCATCTTTGTCACCCCCTGTATGAACTTTTCTGTTCACCCTTGTTCTGACCCATTTGTCTGCCTTCTTTCCCAATTCTTGGGGAGAGGTCAGATCAGAGTCCACCAAGTACTGGTGCAACAAATCAGACACACAATTATTAAGAATATGCTCTCTCAGGATCAAGTTATACAGGCTGTCATAATCAGTAACTTTACTGCCATGTAACCACCCCTCCAAGGCCTTCACTGAATGGTCAATGAAATCAACCCAGTCTTGTGAAGACTCCTTTTTGGTCTCTCTGAACTTTATCCTGTATTGTTCAGTGGTTAAGCCATAACCATCCAGGAGTGCATTCTTAAGAACTTGGAAATTATTAGCATCATTTTCTTTCACAGTAAGGAGCCTATCCCTACCTTTTCCACTAAATGATAGCCATAGGATAGCAGCCCACTGCCTTTGAGGGACATCCTGTACAACACAGGCCCTCTCAAGTGCAGCAAACCACTTGTTAATGTCACCCCCCTCCTTGTAAGGGGGAACTATCTTGTGCAGATTTCTGGAATCATGCTCTTTTACAGGATGACTATGGGGAATACTGCTGCTGCCACCATGGGTTTCTAAACCCAGTTTCTGTCTCTCCTTCTCTACTTCTAAAGTCTGTCTATCCAAATCCAGCTGTTGCTTCTTGAGCTTCAGTCTGGTTTGTTCCACTCTCAATCTATTGAGCTCCCTTTCTAACAATCTGTCATCAGGGTGGGTGGGAGGGACATGCTTTGAAACAGAAGTATGGTGAGAATGGACAGAAGGAGACCTGTCCCTTACAGAAGCCACCCTAACAGCTTGGCTAACAGAAACATCACTACCAGTATGGTGAGAATAAATGCTTTTGCTATGACGTGAGACAACACTATTTATATGGTGTGGCTCATCATCATTACCAACTATGCTAGACTGTCTAGTAATGGGCAGGCTAGGAAGTTTCTTTCCTGAATCTTTTCCTGGGGGAGTCCCTGGATCAGATTGAGAACCATTAGCTACTTTTTCAACAGATGGGGCACTTATGGCCTTATCCTGTACTCTAAGCATGTTAATTAACAGTTCTAAGGAAGGATTCTTCCCTACACTCAAACCTCTCTCTATGCAGAGACTCCTTGCTCCTTTCCAGCTAAGGTGATCATATGCAAGTTTGGACAGATCAACACTTTGGCCTGTGCCAGACATTTTTAGAGAGAGTTAAAGTGATAGTAAAGATAAAAAGTTTGTCAGAGCTTTTAGAAAGACAGAGAAAAAAAACTTTTAAAACTTTAGAACTTTTTAGAAAGTTAGAAGTACTTTTCAGCACTTAGAAACGAGTGAAAAGAGGAAATGCAAAACTTTTTGGCTATGTGTATATACACTGACCTTGTTTTGTATATTTTTCTCTTATGAAAAGTACAATGACAAGAGTGGTAAGTAGTCTCAAAGCACTTATCCCACCGCTGCACATCCAATGTAGGAGGCTGGACTGGCTTGTAGTGAGTACCAAGGGGTACTTGCACCTTGCACCAGGCCCAGTTATCCCTTATTAGTGTATAGGGTGTCTAGCAGCTTAGGCTGATAGATAATGGTAGCTTAGCAGAGCAGCTTAGGCTGAACTAGGAGACGTGTGAAGCTACTACAGTACCACTTAGTGTCATATGCACAATATCATAAGAAAACACAATACACAGTTATACTATAAATAAAGGTACTTTATTTTTATGACAATATGCCAAAGTATCTTAGAGTGTACCCTCAGTGAGAGGATAGGAAATATACACAAGATATATATACACAATAGCAAAAATATGTAGTATAGTCTTAGAAAACAGTGCAAACAATGTATAGTTACAATAGGATGCAATGGGGAAACATAGGGATAGGGGCAACACAAACCATATACTCCAAAAGTGGAATGCGAACCACGAATGGACCCCAAACCTATGTGACCTTGTAGAGGGTCGCTGGGACTATTAGAAAATAGTGAGAGTTAGAAAAATAACCCTCCCCAAGACCCTGAAAAGTGAGTGCAAAGTGCACTAAAGTTCCCCTAAGGACAAAGAAGTCGTGTTAGAGGAATAATGCAGGAAAGACACAAACCAGCAATGCAACAACTGTGGATTTCCAATCTAGGGTACCTGTGGAACAAGGGGACCAAGTCCAAAAGTCACAAGCAAGTCGGAGATGGGCAGATGCCCAGGAAATGCCAGCTGCGGGTGCAAAGAAGCTTCTACTGGACAGAAGAAGCTGAGGTTTCTGCAGGAACGAAAAGGGCTAGAGACTTCCCCTTTGGTGGACGGATCCCTCTCGCCGTGGAGAGTCGTGCAGAAGTGTTTTCCCGCCGAAAGAACGCCAACAAGCCTTGCTAGCTGCAAATCGTGCCGTTAGCATTTTTGGACGCTGCTGAGGCCCAGGAGGGACCAGGAGGTCGCAAATTGGACTAGCAGAGAGAGGGGACGTCGAGCAAGAGAAGGAGCTCTCTTTGAAGCCGGTAGCACCCGGAAAAGTGCCAGAAACAGGCACTACGAGGATGCGTGAAATGGTGCTCGCCGAAGTTGCACAAAGAAGTCCCACGTCGCCGGAGACCAACTTAGAAAGTCGTGTGTAGGAAGTTGGCTCTGTATGTGCTATTTCAAAGTAAGGAATAGCATGCACAGAGTCCAAGGGTTCCCCTTACAGATCCTAGCCATAGAGAGGGAAAGACAAGAGATGGGCCTAGGACCCATCAATGGTGGCAGCAACATAAATAGGGTCAGAGATTCTCCTGACATGTTGAAAATCCCCAAAGGGATTGTAACTAAATATGAAGATGGTGATGACATCACCAAATGGTTCACAGCTTTTGAGAGGGCTTGTGTAACCAGAAAAGTGAACAAATCTCACTGGGGTGCTCTCCTTTGGGAAATGTTCACAGGAAAGTGTAGGGATAGACTCCTCACACTCTCTGGAAAAGATGCAGAATCTTATGACCTCATGAAGGGTACCCTGATTGAGGGCTTTGGATTCTCCACTGAGGAGTATAGGATTAGATTCAGGGGGGCTCAAAAATCCTCGAGCCAGACCTGGGTTGACTTTGTAGACTACTCAGTAAAAACACTAGATGGTTGGATTCAAGGCAGTGGTGTAAGTAATTATGATGGGCTGTACAATTTATTTGTGAAAGAACACCTGTTAAGTAATTGTTTCAATGATAAACTGCATCAGCATCTGGTAGACCTAGGACCAATTTCTCCCCAAGAATTGGGAAAGAAGGCGGACCATTGGGTCAAGACAAGGGTGTCCAAAACTTCCACAGGGGGTGACCAAAAGAAAGGGGTCACAAAACCTCCCCAGGGGAAAGGTGGTGAGACAGCCAAAAATAAAAATAGTCAAGAGTCTTCTACAGGCCCCCAAAAACCTGCACAGGAGGGTGGGCCCAGAGCCTCTTCACAAAACAATCCTGGGTACAAGGGTAAAAACTTTGATCCCAAAAAGGCCTGGTGTCGAAACTGTAGTCAGTCTGGACACCAAACTGGAGACAAGGCCTGTCCCAAGAAAGGTTCCACTCCAAACTCCAATCCAGGTAACACTGGAATGGCTAGTCTCCAAGTGGGATCAACAGTGTGCCCAGAGCAAATCAGGGTCCACACTGAAGCTACTCTAGTCTCTGAGGGTGGGGTGGATTTAGCCACACTAGCTGCCTGGCCGCCTAACATGCAAAAATACAGGCAGCAGCTCTTTATTAATGGGACAAGTGTAGAGGGCCTGAGGGATACAGGTGCCAGTGTCACCATGGTGACAGAGAAACTGGTTTCCCCTGGCCAATACCTGACTGGAAAAACTTATACAGTCACCAACGCTGACAATCAGACTAAAGCACATCCCATGGCAATGGTAACTTTAGAATGGGGAGGGGTCAACGGCCTGAAACAGGTGGTGGTCTCCTCAAACATCCCAGTAGACTGTCTGCTTGGAAATGACCTGGAGTCCTCAGCATGGGCTGAGGTAGAACTAAAAACCCATGCAGCCATGCTGGGTATCCCTGAACTGGTGTGTGTAAAAACAAGAGCACAATGCAAGGCACGGGGTGAAAAAGTAGAGCTGGAGTCTGGAAAAATGGCCCAGCCTACCAAGAGAAAAGGAAAGTCAGTTGGGAAACCAACTGCGACACAGTCAGAAAAAGAGAACCTCTCTTCTCAGGAAGAAGTTCTGCCCTCTGAGGGAACTGAGCCTTTGGAGCTTGAACGTTATCAGGTTGAGCTCTTAGGCCCAGGGGGACCCTCAAGGGAGGAGCTGTGTAAGGGACAAGAAACCTGTCCCTCTCTTGAAGGCCTTAGGCAGCAAGCTGCTGAAGAGTCCAAGGGCAAGAAAAATGGAACACATAGGGTCTATTGGGAAGATGGACTCCTGTACACTGAGGCCAGAGACCCCAAACCTGGTGCCACTAGGAGAGTGGTAGTGCCTCAGTCGTTCAGAGAGTTTATTCTGACCTTAGCCCATGATATTCCCCTTGCTGGGCATTTGGGACAAACCAAGACGTGGGAGAGGTTAGTCAAACACTTCTACTAGCCCAATATGTCCCAGAAGGTTAAGGAGTTTTGCCTCTCCTGCCCCACCTGTCAATCCAGTGGTAAGACAGGTGGGCACCCAAAGGCCCCCCTCATTCCACTTCCAGTGGTGGGGGTCCCCTTTGAAAGAGTGGGTGTGGACATAGTTGGTCCACTAGAACCTCCCACAGCCTCAGGAAATATGTACATCCTAGTAGTAGTGGATCATGCTACTAGGTATCCTGAAGCTATTCCCCTTAGGTCGACTACTGCCCCTGCAGTAGCCAAGGCCCTCATTGGTATCTTTACCAGAGTGGGTTTCCCTAAGGAGGTGGTGTCTGACAGAGGTACCAACTTCATGTCAGCATACCTAAAACACATGTGGAATGAGTGTGGGGTGACTTACAAATTCACTACACCATACCATCCACAAACTAATGGCTTAGTTGAGAGATTCAACAAGACATTAAAAGGCATGATCATGGGGCTCCCAGAAAAACTCAAAAGGAGATGGGATGTCCTCTTGCCATGTCTGCTTTTTGCTTACAGAGAAGTGCCACAGAAGGGAGTAGGATTCTCACCCTTTGAACTTCTGTTTGGTCACCCTGTAAGGGGACCACTTGCTCTTGTTAAAGAAGGCTGGGAGAGACCTCTTCATGAGCCTAAACAAGACATAGTGGACTATGTACTGGGCCTTCGCTCTAGAATGGCAGAGTACATGGAAAAGGCAACCAAAAACCTTGAGGCCAGCCAACAGCTCCAGAAGTTTTGGTATGACCAAAAGGCTGCAATGGTTGAGTTCCAACCAGGGCAGAAAGTCTGGGTTCTGGAGCCTGTGGCTCCCAGGGCACTCCAGGACAAATGGAGTGGCCCTTACCCAGTGCTAGAAAGGAAGAGTCAGGTCACCTACCTGGTGGACCTGGGCACAAGCAGGAGCCCCAAGAGGGTGATCCATGTGAACCGCCTTAAGCTCTTCCATGACAGGGCTGATGTAAATCTGTTGATGGTAACAGATGAGGATCAGGAGGCAGAGAGTGAACCTCTCCCTGATCTTCTGTCATCAGACCCAAAAGATGGCTCAGTAGATGGAGTGATCTACTCAGACACCCTCTCTGGCCAACAGCAAGCTGATTGTAGGAGAGTCCTACAACAGTTTCCTGAACTCTTCTCCCTAACCCCATGTCAGACACACCTGTGTACCCATGATGTGGACACAGGAGACAGCATGCCTGTCAAGAACAAAATCTTTAGACAGTCTGACCATGTTAAGGAAAGCATCAAGGTGGAAGTCCACAAGATGCTGGAATTGGGAGTAATTGAGCGCTCTGACAGCCCCTGGGCTAGCCCAGTGGTCTTAGTCCCCAAACCTCACACCAAAGATGGAAAGAAAGAGATGAGGTTTTGTGTGGACTACAGAGGGCTCAACTCTGTCACCAAGACAGATGCTCATCAGATTCCTAGAGCTGATGAGCTCATAGATAAATTAGGTGCTGCCAAATTCTTAAGTACCTTTGACTTGACAGCAGGGTACTGGCAAATAAAAATGGCACCTGGAGCAAAAGAGAAAACAGCATTCTCCACACCTGATGGGCATTATCAGTTTACTGTTATGCCCTTTGGTTTAAAGAATGCCCCTGCCACCTTCCAAAGGTTGGTGAATCAAGTCCTTGCTGGTTTGGAGTCCTTTAGCACAGCTTATCTTGATGATATTGCTGTCTTTAGCTCCACCTGGCAGGATCACCTGGTCCACCTGAAGAAGGTTTTGAAGGCTCTGCAATCTGCAGGCCTCTCTATCAAGGCATCCAAATGCCAGATAGGGCAGGGAACTGTGGTTTACTTGGGCCACCTTGTAGGTGGAGGCCAAGTTCAGCCACTCCAACCCAAGATCCAGACTATTCTGGACTGGGTAGCTCCAAAAACCCAGACTCAAGTCAGGGCATTCCTTGGCTTGACTGGGTATTACAGGAGGTTTGTGAAGGGATATGGATCCATTGTGACAGCCCTCACTGAACTCACCTCCAAGAAAATGCCCAAGAAAGTGAACTGGACTGTGGAATGCCAACAGGCCTTTGACACCCTGAAACAAGCAATGTGCTCAGCACCAGTTCTAAAAGCTCCAGATTATTCTAAGCAGTTCATTGTGCAGACAGATGCCTCTGAACATGGGATAGGGGCAGTTTTGTCCCAAACAAATGATGATGGCCTTGACCAGCCTGTTGCTTTCATTAGCAGGAGGTTACTCCCCAGGGAGCAGCGTTGGAGTGCCATTGAGAGGGAGGCCTTTGCTGTGGTTTGGTCCCTGAAGAAGCTGAGACCATACCTCTTTGGGACTCACTTCCTAGTTCAAACTGACCACAGACCTCTCAAATGGCTGATGCAAATGAAAGGTGAAAATCCTAAACTGTTGAGGTGGTCCATCTCCCTACAGGGAATGGACTTTATAGTGGAACACAGGCCTGGGACTGCCCATGCCAATGCAGATGGCCTTTCCAGGTTCTTCCACTTAGAAAATGAAGACTCTCTTGGGAAAGGTTAGTCTCATCCTCTTTCGTTTGGGGGGGGGGGGGTTGTGTAAGGAAATGCCTCCTTGGCATGGTTGCCCCCTGACTTTTTGCCTTTGCTGATGCTATGTTTACAATTGAAAGTGTGCTGAGGCCTGCTAACCAGGCCCCAGCACCAGTGTTCTTTCCCTAACCTGTACTTTTGTATCCACAATTGGCAGACCCTGGCATCCAGATAAGTCCCTTGTAACTGGTACTTCTAGTACCAAGGGCCCTGATGCCAAGGAAGGTCTCTAAGGGCTGCAGCATGACTTATGCCACCCTGGAGACCTCTCACTCAGCACAGACACACTGCTTGCCAGCTTGTGTGTGCTAGTGAGGACAAA
This sequence comes from Pleurodeles waltl, assembly GCF_031143425.1. Lineage (NCBI taxonomy): Eukaryota > Metazoa > Chordata > Amphibia > Caudata > Salamandridae > Pleurodeles > Pleurodeles waltl. The sequence goes on from NC_090441.1 coordinate 209,958,933, forward strand.
ACGAGTAAGTCGACATGGCACTCCCCTCAGGGTGCCATGCCAGCCTCTCACTGCCTATGCAGTATAGGTAAGACACCCCTCTAGCAGGCCTTACAGCCCTAAGGCAGGGTGCACTATACCATAGGTGAGGGTGCCAGTGCATGAGCACTGTACCCCTACAGTGTCTAAGCAAAACCTTAGACATTGTAAGTGCAGGGTAGCCATAAGAGTATATGGTCTGGGAGTCTGTTTTACACGAACTCCACAGCACCATAATGGCTACACTGAAAACTGGGAAGTTTGGTATCAAACTTCTCAGCACAATAAATGCACACTGATGCCAGTGTACATTTTATTGCAAAATACACCCCAGAGGGCACCTTAGAGGTGCCCCCTGAAACTTAACCGACTGTCTGTGTAGGCTGACTAGTTCCAGCAGCCTGCCACACTAGAGACATGTTGCTGGCCCCATGGGGAGAGTGCCTTTGTCACTCTGAGGCCAGTAACAAAGCCTGCACTGGGTGGAGATGCTAACACCTCCCCCAGGCAGGAGCTGTAACACCTGGCGGTGAGCCTCAAAGGCTCACCCCTTTGTCACAGCACCGCAGGACACTCCAGCTAGTGGAGTTGCCCGCCCCCTCCGGCCCCGGCCCCCACTTTTGGCGGCAAGGCCGGAGAAAATAATGAGAATAACAAGGAGGAGTCACTGGCCAGTCAGGACAGCCCCTAAGGTGTCCTGAGCTGAGGTGACTCTAACTTTTAGAAATCCTCCATCTTGCAGATGGAGGATTCCCCCAATAGGGTTAGGATTGTGACCCCCTCCCCTTGGGAGGAGGCACAAAGAGGGTGTACCCACCCTCAGGGCTAGTAGCCATTGGCTACTAACCCCCCAGACCTAAACACGCCCTTAAATTTAGTATTTAAGGGCTACCCTGAACCCTAGAAAATTAGATTCCTGCAACAACAAGAAGAGGACTGCCTAGCTGAAAACCCCTGCAGAGGAAGACCAGAAGACAACAACTGCCTTGGCTTCAGAAACTCACCGGCCTGTCTCCTGCCTTCCAAAGAACTCTGCTCCAGCGACGCCTTCCAAAGGGACCAGCGACCTCTGAATCCTCTGAGGACTGCCCTGCTTCGACGACGACAAGAAACTCCCGAGGACAGCGGACCTGCTCCAAAAAGACTGCAACTTTATCCAAAGGAGCAGCTTTAGAGAACCCTGCAATCTCCCCGCAAGAAGCGTGAGACTTGCAACACTGCACCCGGCGACCCCGACTCGGCTGGTGGAGAACCAACACCTCAGGGAGGACCCCCGGACTACTCTACGACTGTGAGTACCAAAACCTGTCCCCCCTGAGCCCCCACAGCGCCGCCTGCAGAGGGAATCCCGAGGCTTCCCCTGACCGCGACTCTCTGAAACCTAAGTCCCGACGCCTGGAAAAGACCCTGCACCCGCAGCCCCCAGGACCTGAAGGACCGGACTTTCACTGCAGAAGTGACCCCCAGGAGTCCCTCTCCCTTGCCCAAGTGGAGGTTTCCCCGAGGAAGCCCCCCCTTGCCTGCCTGCAGCGCTGAAGAGATCCCTTGATCTCTCATTGACTTCCATTGCGAACCCGACGCTTGTTCTAACACTGCACCCGGCCGCCCCCGCGCCGCTGAGGGTGAAATTTCTGTGTGGGCTTGTGTCCCCCCCGGTGCCCTACAAAACCCCCTGGTCTGCCCTCCGAAGACGCGGGTACTTACCTGCTGGCAGACTGGAACCGGGGCACCCCCTTCTCTCCATTGAAGCCTATGCGTTTTGGGCACCACTTTGAACTCTGCACCTGACCGGCCCTGAGCTGCTGGTGTGGTAACTTTGGGGTTGCTCTGAACCCCCAACGGTGGGCTACCTTGGACCAAGAACTGAACCCTGTAAGTGTCGTACTTACCTGGTAAAACTAACAAAAACTTACCTCCCCCAGGAACTGTGAAAATTGCAGTGTCCACTTTTAAAATAGCTATTTGTGAATAACTTGAAAAGTATACATGCAATTGAAATGATTCAAAGTTCCTAATGTACTTACCTGCAATACCTTTCAAACAAGATATTACATGTTAAATTTGAAGCTGTGGTTCTTAAAATAAACTAAGAAAAGATATTTTTCTATACAAAACCTATTGGCTGGATTTGTCTCTGAGTGTGTGTACCTCATTTATTGTCTATGTGTATGTACAACAAATGCTTAACACTACTCCTTGGATAAGCCTACTGCTCGACCACACTACCACAAAATAGAGCATTAGTATTATCTCTTTTTACCACTATTTTACCTCTAAGGGGAACCCTTGGACTCTGTGCATGCTATTCCTTACTTTGAAATAGCACATACAGAGCCAACTTCCTACATCGTGCAATGCAGGTTAGAGTGCCGTGGACCCAGGCTTGGCTGTGCACAAAGGATTTCCGCTGGAAGTGCACAGGGGCCGGAGTAGCTGCAAAGTCGCGGTTCCCAGCAATGCAGCCCAGCGAGGTGAGGCAAGGACTTACCTCCACCAAACTTGGACTGAAGAGTCACTGGACTGTGGGGGTCACTTGGACAGAGTCGCTGGATTCGAGGGACCTCGCTCGTCGTGCTGAGAGGAGACCCAAGGGACCGGTAATGCAGCTTTTTGGTGCCTGCGGTTGCAGGGGGAAGATTCCGTTGACCCACGGGAGATTTCTTCGGAGCTTCTGGTGCAGAGAGGAGGCAGACTACCCCCACAGCATGCACAAGCAGGAAAACAGTCGAGAAGGTGGCAGGATCAGCGTTACAGAGTTGCAGTAGTCGTCTTTGCTACTATGTTGCAGGTTTGCAGGCTTCCAGCGCGGTCAGCAGTCGATTCCTTATCAGAAGGTGAAGAGAGAGATGCAGAGGAACTCGGATGAGCTCTTGCATTCGTTATCTAAAGTTTCCCCAGAGACAGAGACCCTAAATAGCCAGAAAAGAGGGTTTGGCTACCTAGGAGAGAGGAAAGGCTACTAACACCTGAAGGAGCCTATCACAAGGAGTCTCTGACGTCACCTGGTGGCACTGGCCACTCAGAGCAGTCCAGTGTGCCAGCAGCACCTCTGTTTCCAAGATGGCAGAGGTCTGGAGCACACTGGAGGAGCTCTGGACACCTCCCAGGGGAGGTGCAGGTCAGGGGAGTGGTCACTCCCCTTTCCTTTGTCCAGTTTCGCGCCAGAGCAGGGCTAAGGGGTCCCCTGAACCGGTGTAGACTGGCTTATGCAGAATTGGGCACCTCTGTGCCCAACAAAGCATTTCCAGAGGCTGGGGGAGGCTACTCCTCCCCTGCCTTCACACCATTTTCCAAAGGGAGAGGGTGTCACACCCTCTCTCAGAGGAAGTTCTTTGTTCTGCCATCCTGGGCCAGGCCTGGCTGGACCCCAGGAGGGCAGATGCCTGTCTGAGGGGTTGGCAGCAGCTGCAGTGAAACCCCAGGAAGGGCAGTTTGGCAGTACCAGGGTCTGTGCTACAGACCACTGGGATCATGGGATTGTGCCAACTATGCCAGGATGGCATAGAGGGGGCAATTCCATGATCATAGACATGTTACATGGCCATATTCGGAGTTACCATTGTGAAGCTACATATAGGTAGTGACCTATATGTAGTGCACGCGTGTAATGGTGTCCCCGCACTCACAAAGTTCAGGGCATTGGCTCTGAACAATGTGGGGGCACCTTGGCTAGTGCCAGGGTGCCCTCACACTAAGTAACTTTGCACCTAACCTTTACCAGGTAAAGGTTAGACATATAGGTCACTTATAAGTTACTTAAGTGCAGTGTAAAATGGCTGTGAAATAACGTGGACGTTATTTCACTCAGGCTGCAGTGGCAGGCCTGTGTAAGAATTGTCAGAGCTCCCTATGGGTGGCAAAAGAAATGCTGCAGCCCATAGGGATCTCCTGGAACCCCAATACCCTGGGTACCTCAGTACCATATACTAGGGAATTATAAGGGTGTTCCAGTAAGCCAATGTAAATTGGTAAAAATGGTCACTAGCCTGTTAGTGACAATTTGGAAAGAAATGAGAGAGCATAACCACTGAGGTTCTGATTAGCAGAGCCTCAGTGAGACAGTTAGTCACTACACAGGTAACACATTCAGGCACACTTATGAGCACTGGGGCCCTGGGTTACCAGGGTCCCAGTGACACATACAACTAAAACAACATATATACAGTGAAAAATGGGGGTAACATGCCAGGCAAGATGGTACTTTCCTACAGACCCCCTTTGGTGCCAGCTTTCCTAGGTGTGCACCTGGCGCTGGGCACATCACCTGGTTGTTAGGAAGCCTCACACTCGCACCCTCCCCGGTCCCACGGGCACAGACACCCCGCGGCGCATGGACAGATAATGGGGTGATGGCTCCGATGTGCACTGGCCCAGCCTCACCAACACCCAGCGCTTAATTTGTGAAATAATAGATGCCAGGGCCCCCATCCGAGGCCACTGCAAGCCCCGGCAGCGCTCCAGTGACGGCCACAGCCACTGACATCACCTCGAGGGGTCTTTTCAGACTATTGCAGGCGCCCTGAGCTATGTGCTCATCTCTAAATTGGACAGCGAGCGCCAGCAGATAGCAGAATGCTGCAAGCCCGGTGCTGGCAGCTACGTGCCACTGCAAGCACTGGAAACCACCGGCTCAAATTAAGCTCTGCCGACACCAAGCATGATAATACACGCTGCACAATCTGAGGTCTGTCCTGCTACCAGCTGTCCCTTCACGAGGCGGGTAACCCTGCTGGGGTGGCAGGACCTGTGCCCGCTTTGCCATCTCCCCTCCTTCCCAGGGAGCCCCGGCGCTTGGCATCCCAGGCGCCCCCTTTCATCCCTCGCTGTGGGGTCTTCTTGCTGGCCTGTTTGTTCCAACTCTGCCACACTGCTCAGGAGTATACACACCAGGAAGGTCCCCCGATTCCTCTACATATCATCGCTATGTGCCCCCCTCTAGTGTAGCGCCCCAGTACTGTTCAATAGGTGGACCCCGTCTTTGACATGATACCTGGGCAACCGCCAATTGACCATCCTGTGCCCGACAACCTCCCAGCCCATGGACCTGTAGAATTTTTCATCTTTCTTCAGCTACCTCCAGGACCTCCCACTGCCTCCCACCCCCCCTTGAACCTGGGTATGAGTTACAAACATATCATGCTGGGGGGGGGGGGGGGGGCGGCACCAGCTGGAGTGTCGCCCTCACGCCTCGTTCTCTGCCTCCAACAGTCACCCCCAGCCTACTGCTGTAGGTTGTCACCCCAAGATGCACCACTGGGGTGTTAGGCTTCCTCTGGGTGCCCACGAGCCCTCAACCATTGGCAGCATCTGCCCCTATGCCATGGCGGGCCTGGTGAACCATTCCCCCCACTTGTTTGCCAGCCAGAGCCCCTTCAACAGTTGTGTTCCTTGTGTACATGTTTCATTGCTACCTGCCTGGCCTCATCATGGCCTCCCTCTGCAGCCTGTGATCTACAAACAATGTACCAACACAAAAAGATGGTGGCTGGAATACTGAACATTGTCAAGCATTCACCCCAGTCACAGGTCTGGGTCTGGGACCTGCGCTCGCTCTGCCACCGGATCCAAGCTAGCCTGGCTGAGGGTGATACTGTGAAACCGGTCCCAGGACGCTTGTTTCCGGTCCAGGGAGGACCTGGTCTGGCGGCTCAGGCTGGACGCTTCCCATGGGGAGCAGGGGCAACACTGATTTACATATGGCTAGGAGCAAACTGGAATAGCATGGCAGGCAAAAAAATCGATGGATTTGGGGGCGAATGTTTGACATTGTTCAGCATTCTGTCCATCATCTGTTCTTTGCACATGCGCCGCTGTAGTGCCTGGCCCTGTCCTGGCGCAGTGAGTCCCAAACGGAAGTCCCACCATGTCCCTCGCCCTTTCCATTATTGTTGTAACTGACATCTGCTTAGATATGTCCCGTCCACCCCGGTGCCCTATGCGTCAGGCATTAGGCACCGCACGGCTGCCCCAGAGGTACCTGCCTCCCCTCCTGCTCGGCCCTGGACCTTCTTACCCTGACCACCATGTGGTGCTCGTGTCTGTGCGCATCCTGCCATGCACGCAGGCCCCCGAGCTCGGGGCGGATACCAGCCCACTCACTCATAGCGCCGAAGAGCGCAAGAGCACAGCCTCACTCTCATAGCGCCGAAGAGCGCAAGAGCAACGCTGGTCCCCCACATCCTTGCTTCGTATTCAGAGACCCCCCCCCCCCCCCCAGCATCTTTGCCAATTTCCCCAAATCGATGGCTCTTCTGGCGTCTTCGGGTCTGCCCTGCACGTCCCTCATCCCATCGTGGCCGGCTACAGTACTGGCCACGCGCGGGGCTGCGCCTGCCTCGAACTGTGCCAACTGTGCCACCACCGCCGTGAGGTGCCCCTGTGCCCACGAGCTGCTCTGCCAGCTGTTGAACGCCCATGTATGAAGTTCTCCACACCCAGCTGTGCTCCAGTCATGCACCCCTGGTGAGGGGCGCTGCTGCTGGGACTCAGTCATGCACCCCCGGTGAGGGGCGCTGCTGCTGAGACCCAGTCATGCACCCCTGGTGAGGGGGCCCTGGTGAGGGGGCGCTGCTGCTGCTGGGACTCAGTCATGCACCCCTGGTGAGGAGCGCTGCTGCTGGGACTCATTCATGCACCCCTGGTGAGGGGGCGCTGCTGCTGTGCCCCAGTCATGCACCCCTGGTGAGGGGGCGCTGCTGCTGTGCTCCAGTCATGCACCCCCGGTGAGGGGCGCTGCTGCTGAGACCCAGTCATGCACCCCTGGTGAGGGGGCGCTGCTGCTGTGCTCCGGTAATGCACCCCTGGTGAGGGGGCGCTGCTGCTGTGCTCCAGTCATGCACCCCTGGTGAGGGGGCGCTGCTGCTGTGCTCCAGTCATACACCCCTGGTGAGGGGGCCCTGGTGAGGGGGCGCTGCTGCTGCTGGGACTCAGTCATGCACCCCTGGTGAGGAGCGCTGCTGCTGGGACTCATTCATGCACCCCTGGTGAGGAGCGCTGCTGCTGGGACTCAGTCATGCACCCCCGGTGAGGGGCGCTGCTGCTGAGACCCAGTCATGCACCCCTGGTGAGGGGGCGCTGCTGCTGTGCCCCAGTCATGCACCCCTGGTGAGGGGGCCCTGGTGAGGGGGCGCTGCTGCTGTGCTCCAGTCATGCACCCCTGGTGAGGGGCGCTGCTGCTGGGACCCAGTCATGCACCCCTGGTGCGGAGCGCTGCTGCTGAGACCCAGTCATGCACCCCTGGTGAGGGGGCGCTGCTGCTGTGCTCCAGTCATGCACCCCTGGTGATGGGGCGCTGCTGCTGTGCTCCAGTCATGCACCCCTGGTAAGGGGGCGCTGCTGCTGGGACCCAGTCATGCACCCCTGGTGAGGGGGCGCTGCTGCTGTGCTCCAGTCATGCACCCCTGGTGAGGGGCCCCTGGTGAGGGGGCGCTGCTGCTGAGACCCAGTCATGCACCCCCGGTGAGGGGCGCTGCTGCTGGGACTCAGTCATGCACCCCTGGTGACGCTGCTGCTGTGCTCCAGTCATGCACCCCTGGTGAGGGGGCGCTGCTGCTGTGCTCCAGTCATGCACCCCTGGTGAGGGGGCGCTGCTGCTGTGCTCCAGTCATGCACCCCTGGTGAGGGGGCGCTGCTGCTGGGACTCAGTCATGCACCCCTGGTGAGGGGGCGCTGCTGCTGTGCTCCAGTCATGCACCCCTGGTGAGGGGGCGCTGCTGCTGTGCTCCAGTCATGCACCCCTGGTAAGGGGGCGCTGCTGCTGGGACCCAGTCATGCACCCCTGGTGAGGGGGCGCTGCTGCTGGGACCCAGTCATGCACCCCTGGTGAGGGGGCGCTGCTGCTGGGACCCAGTCATACACCCCTGGTGAGGGGGCCCTGGTGAGGGGGCGCTGCTGCTGTGCTCCAGTCATGCACCCCTGGTGAGGGGGCGCTGCTGCTGTGCTCCAGTCATACACCCCTGGTGAGGGGGCCCTGGTGAGGGGGCGCTGCTGCTGTGCTCCAGTCATGCACCCCTGGTGAGGGGGCGCTGCTGCTGTGCTCCAGTCATGCACCCCTGGTGAGGAGGCCCTGGTGAGGGGGCGCTGCTGCTGTGCTCCAGTCATGCACCCCTGGTGAGGGGGCGCTGCTGCTGTGCTCCAGTCATGCACCCCTGGTGAGGGGGCGCTGCTGCTGGGACCCAGTCATGCACCCCTGGTAAGGGGGCGCTGCTGCTGGGACCCACTCATGCACCCCTGATGAGAGGGCGCTGCTGCTGGGACCCAGTCATGCACCCCTGGTAAGGGAGCGCTGCTGCTCTGCTCCAGTCATGCACCCCTGGTAAGGGGGCGCTGCTGCTGGGACCCAGTCATGCACCCCTGATGAGAGGGCGCTGCTGCTGGGACCCAGTCATGCACCCCTGGTGAGGGGGCGCTGCTGCTGGGACCCAGTCATGCACCCCCGGTGAGGGGGCGCTGCTGCTGCACTTCACTCATGCACCCCTGAAGAGAGGGCGCTGCTGCTGGGACCCAGTCATGCACCCCTGGTGAGGGGGCGCTGCTTCTGGGACTCAGTCATGCACCCCTGAAGAGAGGGTGCTGCTGCTGGGACTCAGTCATGCACCCCTGATGAGAGGGCGCTGCTGCTGCTGGGACTCAGTCATGCACCCCTGGTGAGGGGCGCTGCTGCTGGGACTCAGTCATGCACCCCCGGTGAGGGGCGCTGCTGCTGGGACTCAGTCATGCACCCCCGGTGAGGGGGCGCTGCTGCTGGGACTCAGTCATGCACCCCTGAAGAGAGGGTGCTGCTGCTGGGACTCAGTCATGCACCCCTGATGAGAGGGCGCTGCTGCTGCTGGGACTCAGTCATGCACCCCTGGTGAGGGGCGCTGCTGCTGGGACTCAGTCATGCACCCCCGGTGAGGGGTGCTGCTGCTGGGACCCAGTCATGCACCCCCGGTGAGGGGGCGCTGCTGCTGGGACCCAGTCATGCACCCCTGGTGAGGGGGCGCTGCTGCTGGGACCAGCTTCCGTCCATGATCTTCTCAGTGAGCCTGTGCGCTTTCCAGATGAACGGCCATGTCATTGCGCATCATGGCTTCTCAGTATCACCCCAAAACCCGTAAACCGCAGTGCTTGTTTAGAGGACACCTGTGCCTCTCTCTAATTTAAAATGCCCTTGAGGCAGCTGCCCCTGCTGCGGGCTGTGTCCTGCCTCCGCTGTGAGTTGATGTGATGGTCCCCCTCGTTATCCTGCCTGTCAGTTTGGCCAGGAGCTGGCAAATGCCCTGCCAGCTGGAATGTCCCTCCCTGCAAAATGGACTTTACCCAACAGCCCATGCACCTCTCCCAGTAGCACAGGTGTTTAGTTCTTCAAAATTTAAATCTTGACTCCTGAAAAAAAAGTTAGAAAATGTTAAAATAATTTCTCTTCCTCCCAAAACAAAACAATTTAAGTAAAGTGAAAGGACACCTTCTCAACCCTGTGAATTGCTGTGAGCAAGTCCTCTGGCATGTTTTGGGGGCTCTCCTGATCCTCAGCTCCAATTCTCTCCCCAGTAATGTCAGCCTGGTTGTGGGGGGTGCTGTTCTGTCCTATGACAGTGTAGGAGTCTGGCCTGGCTTGTAGTGGGTACCAAGGGGTATTTACACTCTGTGCCAGGTCCAGTTATCCCTTATTAGTGTAGAAGAGGTGTCTAGCAGCTTAGGCTGATAGAAGGTAGCTATAGCAGAGCAGCTTAGGCTGAACTAGGAGACATGCATATCTCCTACTATACCACTGGTGTCATATGCACAATATCATAAGAAAACACAATACACAGATATACTAAAAATAAAGGTACTTTATTACAATATGACAAAGTGGTAAGTAGTTGCAAGTACTTATCCCACCGCTGCACAACCAATGTAGGAGGCTGGCCTGGCTTGTAGTGGGTACCAAGGGGTACTTACACCTTGCACCAGGTCCAGGTATCCCTTATTAGTGTAGAGGGGTGTCTAGCAGCTTAGGCTGATAGAAAAGGTTGCTATAGCAGAGCAGCTTAGGCTGAACTAGGAGACATGCAAAGCTCCTACTATACCACTGGTGTCATATGCACAATATTATAAGAAAACACAATACACAGATATACTAAAAATAAAGGTACTTTATTTTTATGACAATATGTCAAAAGTATCTCAGTGAGTACCCTCAGTATGAGGATGACAAATATACACAAGATATATGTACACAATACCAAAAATATGCAGTAATAGCAAAAGGAAGTAATGCAAGCAGTGTAAAGTTACTATAGATTGCAATAGGAGCACATAGGTATAGGGGCAACATAAACCATATACTCCAAAAGTGGAATGCGAACCACGAATGGACCCCAAACCTATGTGAGCTTGTAGAGGGTCGCTGGGACTATAAGAAACAGTGAGGGTTAGAAAAATAGCCCACCCCAAGACCCTGAAAAGTAGGTGTAAAGTACACCTATAACCCCCAGAGAGCACAGAAGTCGTGATAGCGGGTTTCTGCAAGGAAGACCAACACCAGCAGAGCAACAACAGTGGATTTCCGGAACTGAGTACCTGTGAAACAAGGGGACCAAGTCCAAGAGTCGCGACAATGTCGAGAGTGGGCAGATGCCCAGGAAATGCCAGCTGAGGGTGCAAAGAAGCTGCCACCGGATGGAAGAAGCTTTGGTTTCTGCAAGAACAAAGAGGACTAGGAACTTCCCCTTTGGGGGATGGATGTCCCACGTTGTGAAGAAGCTTGCAGAGGTGTTCCCACGCAGAAAGACCGCAAACAAGCCTTGCTAGCTGCAAGGGTCGCGGTTAGGGTTTTTGGATGCTGCTGTGGCCCAGGAGGGACCAGGATGTCGCCACTTCGATGAGGAGCCTTAGGGGGCGCCCAGCAAGTCAGGGAGTCCTCACAGAAGCAGGCAGCACCCGCAGAAGTACCGGAACAGGCACTTAGGAGAGGAGTGAACCGGAGTCCACCCAAAGTCAGAAAGGGGAGTCCCACTACGCCGGAGGACAACTCAGAAGGTTGTGCACTGCAGGTTAGAGTGTCGGGGACCCAGGCTTGGCTGTGCACGGAGGAAATCCTGGAAGAGTGCACAGGAGCCGGAGCAGCTGCAAATCACGCGGTACCCAGCAATGCAGTCTAGCATGGGGAGGCAAGGACTTACCTCCACCAAACTTGGACTGAAGAGTCACTGGACTGTGGGAGTCACTTAGACATAGTTGCTGAGTTCCAGGGACCACGCTCGTCGTGCTGAGAGGGGACACAGAGGACTGGTGATGCAGTCTTTTGTTGCCTGCGGTTGCAGGGGGAAGATTCCGTCGACCCACAGGAGATTTCTTCAGAGCTCCTGGTGCAAGAAGGAGGCAGGCTACCCCCAGAGCATGCACCACGAGGAAACAGTCGAGAAGGCGGCAGGATGAGCGATACAAGGTTGCAGTAGTCATCTTTGCTACTTTGTTGCGGTTTTGCAGGCGTCCTGAGCAGTCAGTGGTCGATCCTTTGGCAGAAGATGAAGAGGGAGATGCATAGGAACTCTGATGAGCTCTTGCATTCGGTATCTGAAGAATTCCCCAAAGCAGAGACCCTAAATAGCCAGAAAAGGAGGTTTGGCTACCTAGGAAGGATGATATGCTAGTAACACAGGTAAGAGCCTATTAGAAGCAGTCTCTGACGTCACCTGCTGGCCCTGGCCACTCAGAGCAGTCCACTGTGCCAGCACACCTCTGAATCCAAGATGGCAGAGGTCTGGGGCACGCTGGAGGAGCTCTGGGCACCTCCCCTGGGAGATGCAGGTCAGGGGAGTGGTCACTCCCCTTCCCTTTGTCCAGTTTCGCGCCAGAGCAGGGCTGGGGGATCCCTGAACCGGTGTAGACTAGCTTATGCAGAGATGGGCACCATCTGTGCCCATCAAAGCATTTCCAGAGGCTGGGGGAGGCTACTCCTCCCCAGCCCTGACACCTTTTCCCAAAGGGAGAGGGTGTAACACCCTCTCTCTGAGGAAGTCCTTTGTTCTGCCTTCTTGAGCCAGGCCTGGCTGGACCCCAGGAGGGCAGAAACCTGTCTGAGGGGTTGGCAGCAGCTGCAGTGAAACCCCGGGAATGGCAGTTTGGCAGTACCCGGGTCTGTGCTATAGACTGGGGGGATCATGGAATTGTCTCCCCAATGCCAGAATGGCATTTGGGTGACAATTCCATGATCTTAGACATGTTACATGGACATGTTCGGAGTTACCATGGTGACGCTATACATAGGTAGTGACCTATGTATAGTGCACGCGTGAAATGGTGTCCCCGCACTCACAAAGTCTGGGGAATTTGCCCTGAACGATGTGGGGGCACCTTGGCTAGGGCCAGGCTGCCCACACAGTAAGTAACGTTGCACCCAACCTTCACCAGGTGAAGGTTAGACATATAGGTGACTTATAAGTTACTTAAGTGCAGTGGTCAATGGCTGTGAAATAACGTGGATGTTATTTCACTCAGGCTGCAGTGGCAGGCCTGTGTAAGAATTGTCAGAGCTCCCTATGGGTGGCAAAAGAAATGCTGCAGCCCAAAGGGATCTCCTGGAACCCCAATACCCTGGGTACCTCAGTACCATATACTAGGGAATTATAAGGCTGTTCCAGTATGCCAATGTGAATTGGTGAAATTGGTCACTAGCCTGTTAGTGACAATTTGGAAGCAGAGAGAGCATAACCACTGAGGTTCTGGTTAGCAGAGCCTCAGTGAGACAGTTAGTCATCACACAGGGAACACATACAGGGCACACTTATGAGCACTGGGGCCCTGGCTGGCAGGGTCCCAGTGACACATACACTAAAACAACATATATATGGTGAAATATGGGGTAACATGCCAGGCAAGATGGTACTTTCCTACACAACCCCCCTCCCAAACGAAGGACAATAAGACTAGCCATGACCTGATGAGTCTTCATTGTCTAAGTGGAAATATCTGGAGAGTCCACCTGCATTGGAGTGGGTACTCCCAGGTCTATGTTCCACTCTATTGTCCATCCCCTGTAGCGATATGGACCACCTCAACAATTTAGGGTTTTCACCTTTCATTTGTTTTAGCCAAAGTAGAGGTTTGTGGTCTGTCTGAACAATGAAGTGAGTGCCAAACAGGTATGGCCTCAACTTCTTCAGTGCCCAGACCACAGCAAAGGCCTCCCTCTCTATGGCAGACCAACGTTTTTCTCTAGGGGTCAACCTCCTGCTGATAAAAGCAACAGGTTGATCCTGGCCCTCAGAATTGAGTTGTGATAAGACTGCCCCTACCCCTAATTCAGATGCATCAGTTTGAACAATTAATTTCTTGGAGTAACATGGGCTTTTTAGGACAGGTGCAGTGCACATGGCCTGTTTCAGCTCCTCAAAAGCTTTCTGACAGCTAGCTGTCCACCATACTTTTTTAGGCATTTTCTTGGAAGTGAGATCATTCAGTGGGGCTGCAATGGAGCCATAGTTCTTAATAAATCTCCTGTAATACCCAGTGAGGCCTAGGAAGGCTCTCACCTGGGTGTGTGTTGTAGGAGGAACCCAATCTATGATAGTTTGGATTTCCCCCTTAAGTGGTGCAATCTGTTCTCCACCTACCAGGTGTCCCAGATAAACCATTTTGCCCTGCCCTATCTGGCACTTTGAAGCCTTGATAGTGAGGCCTGCCTGTTGCAGGGCCTCCAAAATTTTCCACAGGTGGACCAGGTGATCATCCCAGGTGGAGCTAAAGACAGCTATATTGTCCAGATATGCTGCACTGAAAGCCTCCAACCCTTGCAGGACTGTATTCACCAACCTCTGAAAAGTGGCAGGTGCATTTTTCAAACCAAAGGGCATTACTGTGAATTGGTAGTGCCCTCCAAGAGTTGAAAATGCAGTTTTTGCTTTAGCATCCTCTCATAACTTGATCTGCCAATACCCTGCAGTCAAATCAAAGGTGCTTAGATACTTGGCAGATGCCAGTGTATCTATGAGCTCATCTGCCCTGAGTATAGGGTGAGCATCAGTTTTTGTTACCTGGTTGAGACCTCTGTAATCCACACAAAACCTCATCTCCCTTTTTCTATCTTTTGAGTGAGGCTTTGGTACAAGCACCACAGGAGAGGCCCGTGGGCTTTCAGAGTGCTCAACCACTCCTAGTTCAAGCATTTTCTGAACTTCTTGTTTTATGCAGTCCCTGACATGGTCAGGCTGCCTATAGATTTTACTTTTGACAGGCATGCTGTCTCCAGTATCTTTTGTGTGCTTACACCAAGATGTGGTGCCTGGCACAGTTGAAGAGTTCAGAAAACTGACCTAGGAGATTTATGCAGTTGTCTTTTTGCTCAGCAGTAAGACAGTCTACCAAAACTACACCTTCCACTAGAGCATCCTCTTCTGTGGAAGAGAAGAGATCAGGGAGAGGGTCACCCTCTTCTTCCTGTCCCTCATCTGTTGCCATGAGCAGGGTGAGATCAGCCCTGTCATAGTAGGGTTTTAGGCGATTGACATGGAGCACCCGAAGGGGACTCCTGGCAGTGCCCAGGTCAACCAAGTAGGTGACCTCACCCTTCTTTTCAACAATGAGATGGGGTCCACTCCATTTGTCGTGGAGTGCTCTTGGGGCCACAGGCTCCAATACCCACACCTTCTGTCCTGGTTGGTACTGAATCAGAACAGCCTTCTGGTCATGCCATTGCTTTTGGAGCTCTTGGCTGGCCTGAAGGTTTTTACTGGCCTTTTTCATGTACTCAGCCATTCTGGATCTTAGGCCGAGTACATAGTCCACTATGTCTTGCTTAGGAGTTTTTAAAGGTTGTTCCCAACCCTCCTTCACAAGTGTTAGGGGACCTCTTACAGGGTGTCCAAAGAGGAGTTCAAAGGGGCTGAAGCCCACTCCTTTCTGGGGTACCTCCTTGTAAGCAAAAAGGAGGCAAGGTAACAGGACATCCCATCTCCTCCTGAGTTTTTCAGGGAGTCCCATTATCATTCCTTTGAGAGTTTTATTAAACCTCTCCACCAGTCCATTTGTTTGTGGATGATAAGGTGTGGTGAATTTGTATGTTACACCACATCCCTTCCACATAGCCTTCAAATATGCAGACATAAAGTTGCTACCCCTGTCTGATACAACCTCTTTTGGGAAGCCCACCCTGGAAAAGATTCCCAGGAGGGCTTTTGCCACTGCAGGAGCTGTAGTGGTCCTTAGAGGGATAGCTTCAGGATATCTTGTGGCATGGTCCACTACCACCAAGATAAACCTATTGCCTGAAGCAGTAGGAGGGTCAAGGGGCCAGCTATGTCAACCCCTACCCTTTCAAAGGGAACCGCAACCACAGGCAGTGGAATAAGGGGAGCCTTTGGAGTGCCACCAGTCTTGCCACTGGCTTGGCAGGTCACGCAGGACTTACAAAAGTCTTTTGTGACCTGTGACATCCTAGGCCAGTGAAACAGGGGGAGAAGCCTTTCCCATATTTTAA
This sequence comes from Pleurodeles waltl, assembly GCF_031143425.1. NCBI lineage: Eukaryota > Metazoa > Chordata > Amphibia > Caudata > Salamandridae > Pleurodeles > Pleurodeles waltl. The sequence continues at coordinate 209,974,393 of NC_090441.1, forward strand.
TCTGACCCAAATGTCCAGCCAAGGTAATGTCGTGTGCCAGAGTTAAGAGGAACTCTCAGTACTGCAGGGGAATGACCAATCTCCTGGCTGCTCCAGGTTTTGGATCCCTTGCCTCTGTGTACAAGAGGTTGTCCTCCCAGTAAACTCTTTGTGAGTCACTGACATCCCCATTCTGCTGTTTGACAGCTTGCTGTCTGAGACCCTCTAATGTGGGACAGGATTGCTGTGCCACACTCAGCTCCTCCCTGGCAGGCCCCCCTCCACCCAAAAGCTCTGTAGTGTCTGCTGCCAGCTCCTCTGGTGAAGGTTCTGCACAGGGTGGAAATTCTTCTTCCTCAGAAGTATAATCATTTGTAGAGGGAGGGATAGTGGGTAGGGATTTACCCTTGCTACCCCTAGCTTTAGGGAGCACTTGGTCCATTGTTCCAGGACACAAGTCACCCTGTCCTTTTTGCTTTGTGGCCTGAGCCCTTGTCAACGCAAAAATATGCCCAGGAATGCCCAGTATTGCTGCATGAGCCTCCAACTCCACTTCTGCCCAAGCTGATGTCTCTAAATTGTTCACTAGTAGACAGTCTACAGGTAAATCTGAGGCAACCACAACTTTCTTTGGACCAGTAACCCCTCCCCCAGTTGAGATTCGCAACAGCCATGGGGTGGCTAAGAGAGTTGTTATGAGCGTCTGTCACTTGGTACTGCTGACCAAGTAGGTGTTGTTCAGGGTGGAACAGTTTCTCTATGACCATAGTAACACTGGCACCGGTGTCCCTGTAGGCCTGAACCTCAACACCATTGATTAGGGGAAGTTGCCTGTACTTATCCATATTAAGGGGACAAGCAACCAAGGTGGCCAAATCAATGGCACCTTCAGAGACTAACACAGCCTCTGTGGTCTCCCTAACAAGACCAACCCCAACTAAATTACCAAAAGTGAGCCCAGCTACTCCCTTGGATTGGCTATTAGTAGGTTTGCTCTCACCACCACTGCTATTACTAGGGGCACTAGAGGTTGCAGTAGGAGTTGTGGTAGTGGGAGGCTTGGTGCTTTTCTTTGGACAACTGACATCAGTTGTCCAATGGCCTTTTACTTTACTTAAATAGCACCATGTTTTTTTTACTTGATTAGAAGAGGATTTGGACCCACCACCCCCACCAGAGTGTTTTTGTGGGCCTGATGAAGACTCACTTTTAGATTTGCCCCACCCTTGTCTGAAGACTTACCGTCCTTCTTCTTGCCATCCTTGTCACCCCCTGTATGTACTTTTATGTTCACTCTTGTTCTGACCCATTTGTCTGCCTTCTTTCCCAATTCTTGGGGAGAGGTCAGATCTGAGTCCACTAGATATTGGTGTAACAAATCAGACACACAGTTATTCAGAATATGCTCTCTCAGGATTAGATTGTACAGGCTTTCATAGTCAGAAACTTTACTGCCATGTAACCACCCCTCCAAAGCCTTCGCTGAATAGTCAACAAAGTCTACCCAGTCTTGTGAGGACTCTTTTCTGGTTTCTCTGAACTTAATCCTGTATTGTTCAGTGGTTAAGCCAAATCCATCCAAGAGTGCATTCTTCAAAACTGTAAAATTATTGGCATCACTTTCTGTAACAGTAAGGAGCCTATCCCTACCCTTTCCACTGAAAGATAGTCATAGGATAGCAGCCCACTGCCTTTGAGGGACCCCCTGTACCATACAGGCCCTCTCAAGTGCAGCAAACCACTTGTTAATGTCATCCCCCTCCTTGTAAGGGGGAACTATCTTGTGCAGATTCCTGGAATCATGCTCTCTAACAGGATTACTATCAGGAATACTGCTGCTGCCACTATGGGGTCCAAACCCCAACCTCCGTCTCTCCTTCTCTAAGTCTAGGGATTCCCTGTCTAGAGCCAGCTGTTGCTGTTTAAGCTTCAGCCTGGTCTCTTCCACTCTCAACTTATTTAGTTCCCTTTCTAACATTTTGTCATCAGGGTGGGTGGGTTGGGAATGTTTTGACACAGAAGAAATATTGGAATGAGCAGAGGGAGACCTGTCCCTAACAGTTGGCACCCTAACAACCTGGCCTTCAGGAACAAAAACATCCCTACTATGATGGGAGCTTCTATAACTACCAGCATTGCTAGGTGGTCTGCTAAGGGGCAGATTAGGAGGAGAACCCTGTACCACTCTCTCAAGGGGCTCCCCTGAGTCAGAGTGTGAGCTATCTATCAACTTTTCAGATGAGGTGCCACCCTGGGCCTTATCATTCTCAATAAGCATATTAGACAGAAATTCTCTAGTAGGGTTCTTTCCTACCACTAAACCTCTATCAATGCAGAGACTCCTTAGGCTCTTAAAGTTAAGGTGGTCATAAGTTGTATTGACCAAATTAAGAGGAGTTCCTACACCAGACATGATAGAAGAAGGTTTAGAGACAGATAAAAGATAGAAAAAGTTTCAGGACTTTTTAGAGAACAGGAAAAAATAACTTTTTCAACTTTTTGAAACTTTTTGAAAGTTTAGGAGTACTTTTCAGCACTTAGCAGATAGTGTAAGACAAGAAAAGCAAAACTTTTTGGTTAGGTGTACATACACTGAACTTGTTTTGTATATTTTTCTCTTATGAAAAGTACAAAATGACAAAGTGGTAAGTAGTTGCAAAGTACTTATCCCACCGCTGCACAACCAATGTAGGAGAATGGCCTGGCTTGTAGTGGGTACCAAGGGGTACTTACACTCTGTACCAGGTCCAGTTATCCCTTATTAGTGTAGAAGAGGTGTTTCTAGCAGCTTAGGCTGATAGAAGGTAGCTATAGCAGAGCAGCTTAGGCTGAACTAGGAGACATGTAAAGCTCCCACTATATCACTGGTGTCATATGCACAATATCATAAGAAAACACAATACACAGATATACTAAAAATAAAGGTACTTTATTTTTATGACAATATGCCAAAAGTATCTCAGTGAGTACTCTCAGTATGAGGATGCCAAATATACACAAGATATATGTACACAATACCAAAAATATGCAGTAATAGCAAAAGGAAGTAATGCAAGCAGTGTAAAGTTACAATCGATTGTAATAGGAGCACATAGGTATAGGGGCAACACAAACCATATACTCCAAAAGTGGAATGCGAACCACGAATGGACCCCAAACCTATGTGAGCTTGTAGAGGGTCGCTGGGACTGTAAGAAAACAGTGAGGGTTAGAAAAATAGCCCACCCCAAGACCCCGAAAAGTAGGTGTAAAGTGCACCTATAACCCCCAGAGAGCACAGAAGTCGTGATAGGGGGTTTCTGCAAGGAAGACCAACACCAGCAAAGCAACAACAGTGGATTTCCGGACCTGAGTACCTGTGAAACAAGGGGACCAAGTCCAAGAGTCGTGACAATGTCGAGAGTGGGCAGATGCCCAGGAAATGCCAGCTGAGGGTGCAAAGAAGCTGCCACCGGATGGAAGAAGCTTTGGTTTCTGCAAGAACGAAGAGGACTAGGAACTTCCCCTTTGGGGGATGGATGTCCCACGTCGTGAAGAAGCTTGCAGAGGTATTCCCACACAGAAAGACCGCAAACAAGCCTTGCTAGCTGCAAGGGTCGCGGTTAGGGTTCTTGGATGCTGCTGTGGCCCAGGAGGGACCAGGATGTCGCCACTTGGATGAGGGGCCAGAGGCGGCACCCAGCAAGTCAGGGAGCCCTCACAGAAGCAGGCAGCACCCGCAGAAGTACCGGAACAGGCATTTAGGAGAGGAGTGAACCGGAGTCCACCCGAAGTCAGAAAAGGGAGTCCCACGACGCCGGAGGACAACTCAGAAGGTTGTGCACTGCAGGTTAGAGTGTCGGGGACCCAGGCTTGGCTGTGCACAAAGGAAATCCTGGAAGAGTGCACAGGAGCCGGAGCAGCTACAAATCATGCGGTACCCAGCAATGCAGTCTAGCGTGGGGAGGCAAGGACTTACCTCCACCAAACTTGGACTGAAGAGTCACTGGACTGTGGGAGTCACATGGACAGAGTTGCTGAGTTCCAGGGACCACGCTCGTCATGCTGAGAGGGGACACAGAGGACCAGTGATGCAGTCTTTTGTTGCCTGCGGTTGCAGGGGGAAGATTCCGTCGACCCACAGGAGATTTCTTCAGAGCTCCTGGTGCAAGAAGGAGGCAGGCAACCCCTAGAGCATGCACCACCAGGAAACAGTCGAGAAGGCGGCAGGATGAGCGATACAAGGTTGCAGTAGTCGTCTTTGCTACTTTGTTGCGGTTTTGCAGGCGTCCTGAGCAGTCAGCGGTCGATCCTTTGGCAGAAGATGAAGAGGGAGATGCAGAGGAACTCTGATGAGCTCTTGCATTCGGTATCTGAAGAATTCCCCAAAGCAGAGACCCTAAATAGCCAGAAAAAGGAGGTTTGGCTACCTAGGAACGAGGATAGGCCTATCAGAAGGAGTCTCTGACATCACCTGCTGGCCCTGGCCACTCAGAGCAGTCCAGTGTGCCACAGACACCTCTGTTTCTAAGATGGCAGAGGTCTGGGACACACTGGAGGAGCTCTGGGCAAATCCCCTGGGAGGTGCAGGTCAGGGGAGTGACTGAGTGGTCACTCCCCTTTCCTTTGTCCAGTTTCGTGCCAGAGCAGGGCTGGGGGATCCCTGAACCGGTGTAGACTGGCTTATGCAGAGATGGGCACCATCTGTGCCCATCAAAGCATTTCCAGAGGCTGGGGGAGGCTACTCCTCCCCAGCCCTGACACATTTTTCCAAAGGGAGAGAGTGTAACACCCTCTCTCTGAGGAAGTCCTTTGTTCTGCCTTCCTGGGCCAGGCCTGGCTTGACCCCAGGAGGGCAGAAACCTGTCTGAGGGGTTGGCAGCAGCAGCAGCTGCAGTGAAACCACGGGAAAGGCAGTTTGGCAGTACCCGGGTCTGTGCTAGAGACTCGGGGGATCATGGAATTGTCTCCCCAATGCCAGAATGGCATTGGGGTGACAATTCCATGATCTTAGACATGTTACATAGCCATGTTCGGAGTTACCATTGTGACGCTATACTTAGGTAGTGACCTATGTATAGTGCACGTGTGAAATGGTGTCCCCGCACTCACAAAGTCTGGGGAATTTGCCCTGAACGATGTGGGGGCACCTTGGCTAGTGCCAGGCTGCCCACACACTAAGTAACTGTGCACCCAACCTTCACCAGGTGAAGGTTAGACATATAGGTGACTTATAAGTTACTTAAGTGCAGTGTTAAATGGCTGTGAAATAACGTGTACGTTATTTCACGCAGGCTGCAGTGGCAGGCCTGTGTAAGAATTGTCAGAGCTCCCTATGGGTGGCAAAAGAAATGCTGCAGCCCATAGGGATCTCCTGGAACCCCAATACCCTGGGTACCTCAGTACCATATACTAGGGAATTATAAGGGGGTTCCAGTATGCCAATGTGAATTGGTGAAATTGGTCAATAACCTGTTAGTGACAATTTGGAAAGCAGAGAGAGCATAACCACTGAGGTTCTGGTTAGCAGAGCCTCAGTGAGACAGTCATCACATAGGGAACATATACAGGGCACACTTATGAGCACTGGGGCCCTGGCTGGCAGGGTCCCAGTGTCACATATACTAAAACAACATATATACAGTGAAATATGGGGGTAACATGCCAGGCAAGATGGTACTTTCCTACAGCCAGTGGCACCCCTAATTCAGGAATTTCCTGAGTTAGGCACTTCACTGCTGGCCGTCCAGTGCCTAAAGAAGAAGTCATGTAGGTAGCGCAGCTTGCCCTCATCTGGGCGCATGGGGTGCAATGCCCACTTCAGGAATGTACTGAAACATCTGGAACTGCAAGAGTGGGCACAGGCCCTTGTCACAGTAAACCTGAAACTCATACTCAAAACCCAACAGGCTTAAGCTGTCCCCATGCACTAATAGGCGAATTCCGGCTTGATGTCTGCTTTCACCATCTTTGCCCTTTTTCCCGCCAATTTCACCAGGTCTATGGCATCATCTGGGGTGGCATACACTTCATGGGGCTCCAGGTTGACTCCATCGTTGACTGAGCTGCCTTCGGATATGACAGAGGGTGAATGAGCCCCCCCTCCAGTGCTGATATCATGAGGTCCCCATTAGGGACTCCTGGAATGGATTGCTATCCTCCCCAACCTCAGTTCTGTGGTAATCTTGCCCCTTACAACTCGGGGCGCTCCGCTACTGGCTTTAGGTTCCCCCATGTCCTCGCTTCCTTCTGCCCCTTTTATGGTGATTGGAAGTGGTCCACAACGCCCCCTCACCAACTTCTGCCCCTTCTACATGCAGTGCCAGCTGTCTAACAGTCTCCTCAGTGACCCCATTACTATGGGCGCCGTGACCCTATAAAGAGACCTCTTCCCTACCCCCTCACAGCTGCCTCAAGCTCACAGCCCCCCACGTCCCACCTGGACCTGTATGTCTGGGCCGTACCCCCCTGCGCACTGTTTATTTGTGGGCAACAGCCTTAACAAGGTGGTTCCAACCACGATTGTGTCTTTACAACACATTTGTTTACCACGCAGGTCATTACAACAACTTGCCTCAGAGAAAGCGCTGTTGGACTTTAAATTCAACACATTCTCTACTCTGGCCCAGACAGGAGTTGTAACAGTAAATTACACTAATCCAAAGTCCAGCGCTTTCTCCAAGGCTAGTCCTTGTAATGACTTGCGAGGTAAAGGAGTGGTTGTAGAGGCGCGTTCGTGGTTGGGCGCGTTCGTGGTTGGGCGCGTTCTTAAGGCAGGCGTGCTAAAGACCTGCGTTGTTCCGATCCACAACCTTTATTTGCAACATCTCTCTCAGGGGTGTAGCTTGGTCAGGAAGCTTGTGTGTGTGTGTGTGTGTGTGGGGGGGGGGGGGGGTGTGCATGAGAGGGACGTAAGGGGCAGAGTAAAGGGAAGGGAATGTGGACTGTAAAAATTCCAGGTGACATCCAACAGAAACGCCACCATACCTGACTAAAAGCACCTGTACCCAAGTATTTGCCAGCAAATATATCTATAATGGGGGCCTAACACCTGGAACTCCCCTCCTGAAGCTACGCGCCTGTGACGTCCCCCCTTTGGCTTTCCATGTTTGTTCCCTGGGTGGCGCACACACGCCTGAACACACCTGCTGCCCCCATGTGCAGCCACCTTTCTGGAATTTCCATCACATGTCTCCCCCCCCCCCCCTCCATTGGGCCCTTGTGCACCTGTGTGCACCTCGGCATTGCCCTCTCTGCATTGCCTCTTCTGCCCACCCCATGTACGGCCATGCTTGCATCTTCAGTCTGACCCCTTCATCATGCATGTGCCAGGCCAGGTCCTCGTCATCCCATCCCATGTTCGGCCATCAGTATCTTCAGTCTGATCCCTTCATCATACATGTAGCACCCGAGGTCCTCGTCATCCCATCCCATGTTCGGCCATGCTTGCACCTTCAGTCGGATGCCTTCTTCATGCATGTGCCAGGGCAGTTCCTCGTCATCCCATCCCATGTTCGGCCATCGGCACCTTCAGTCGGATGCCTTCGTCATACATGTACCAGGCCTCACCTGTGTGCCTCGTGTGCTCATGGCTCGTGCAGCCAGAGAGCTGCTGCCTTCAGTGTCGGCTTCTCTGTAATGCTGCAGGCAAACCCGTACCCCACATATCTTGTTTCTACTCCTGGACCCCAAGAGGTTGTACCTTATGCGCTGTGAAAATGTCAATTTGACACAGCTGTCAAGTTTCCCAGATCCATGTGCGATGCTCCAGCCCAGATTTTTTCCGTTGAATTCTGGGACTTGTGGTCCTGTTTAATAGAGTTCAAAGAGAAAACCTGGACTGGAGCAGCAGGTCACGCATGCACTTGGGAAACGTGCCAAGGCTCATATTCCGTGTCCCTTGGACAGCCCGGGCTGCTCGCCCTGTGGGGGCCGGTTGGCGACCACCCGTGGACGTCCACGCGCCCGAACCCGGCGTCACATGTGCACTGTGAGCCCCCCCGGGGGTGTGTGAGTGCGCCCATCTGGTACATGGGCGTAGGAAGTGTGGGGGACGCGGGGGATGAATCCCCCCCAGATTTTGGAGGGTGGGGGACGCGGGGGACGAAGGTGGGGGGGACAAGGGGACAAAAACAATTCCCCTCTCACTTCTATTGTTAAGAGGGCCATTAGCGCACAAGAGCGCTCCTTATAATAGCCCTGTAGGGACCATCCTCCAATCAGATGGGAACAGAATGAAGGTGAGTCCAGAGGCCCCCTGCGCCCTCTGCCCCTTTGTCCTGTTCACAGCTGTGGGCATTAAGGGTGTTCATAAGAACAAAGGGCACGAGGAGGAGAGAATATTTTTTGATGATTACTTTTCTGCATCACCTGCTGCCTTGAAGAGGAGCACTGCGGGATGCCTTTAAGAGGAGCTGCAAGACATTGAAGAAGATTTAAAGAGGAAACAGAGTCCCACTCACCATGATGCCTGCAGGCTAGAAAGGAGACTCTGTGAAACACAATATTTGTATTTGCCTAAGATCACACCAGTTGGTGAAACAGTGAAGTCGAGATTGAGCCCAGATTTTACCTTTTCACACAACAATTTAGCTATTAGAAGGGTATATTTTTCTAACATTTATGTTTGATGTTTTGTTATCTAGGTAATGAAGGGCTTGATTACAGCTTGGCTAACAGGGAGAAGCCATATTTCATTTTGGGCCGTTATGCCTAGTGTTATTATTTATGTTGTTGTTATCGTTACATACTTAAGCATATTGAAGTATATTATCTTTTCTCTATCTTTTCTTCACTGTACTCTGAAACAATCTACCCTATGCCACTGCACCCTACACCACGTTTCTCCACTCTGTGCTACTCTACGCCACTGCAATCTATGCTGTACCACTCCACTCTACACCACGCCATTGCAATCTATGCTATTGTACTCTAACCATAGTACACTACACCCCTGCACTCTGCCAGTGCACTCTTCACCACTTTACTCAAAACCAGTGCACTCTATGCCAATCTACTCTGCACCACAGCACTCTATTCCACTGCTTTCAATGCCACTGTACTCTGCGCCACAGCACTCTATGCCACTACACTCTATGCCACTCTACACTACACCACTGTACTCTGCGACCCTCTAATCTGCAACATTGCGCTCTCTGCCACTGAACTCCACACCACTCTACTCTGCACCACTGCACTCAATGCCACTGTACTCTGTCCCACTGCACTCTTTTCTGCACCACTGCACTCTAATCTGCTCTACACCACTCCACTGTAGGGCACTTCATTCTACTTTGAAATCAGCTCCTCTATGCCACTGCAATCTACGCAACACTACCCTATGCTATGCCAGTCCAATCTACCCTGCACCACGCCAATGTACCCTGCACCACTCCAATCTGCTCTGCACTGCTCTATGCTACTGCACTCTACATCACTATCCTCCACTCTGCAACGATCTACTCTTCACCACTATACTGTACTCTGCAGCAATCTACTCTATGCCACGGCACTCTATGCAACTCTATTCTACTCTGCACCACTGTACTCTACGCCACTCTTCTCTAACCTGCATCACTCTACATCACTGCACTCTACACCAATGCATTCTATGCCATTCTACACCACTGCCCTTTATGACACTCTACTCTGCAACACTGCACTCTGCCACTGAACTATACTCCTCTTTAATCTGCACCGCTCAACTATATGCCACTCTACACCAATGTACTATATGCCACTACACTCTATGCCACTCTACTCTGCATCACTGCACTCTGCACCAGTCTACTCTACCTTGCACCACTCCACTCTACGATGCACTGCATCACTCTATGACACAGCACTCTGAACCACTGCAATCTATGATGTGCCACACCACTCTACCATGCACTGCATCATTCTATGACACAGCACTTTGCCCCACTGCACTCCACACCACTGCAATCTATGATGTGCCATTCCACTCTGCTCCCCTCTACTCTTCACCACTCTACACCAATGCACTGTACGCTAAACCAGTGCAGTCTTTGCCAATGCACTCTACACCACTTTACTCAAAACCAATGCACTCTATACCATTACACTCTACACCAATCTACTTTGCACCACTGTGCTTTATGCCACTTCACTCTAGACCACCCAACTCCACTCTGACACTTCACTCTGACATTACACTCCATGATAGTAGACTCTGAAACTCTATTCCATTAAACTCTAACACTTTCTCCACTCTGTAACTCCCTACACAACTCCCTATACGCCACTCCATTCCACTTTACTCCACTCTGTACCACTGCACGCCACTCTATGCCACTTCAATCAATGATACTCTACTCTACACCACTGCACAACCCTGTGTGCCACTCCACTATACAACAATGTACTATGCTCAACAACACACTACCCAACTTTCTCTATGCCACTTCACGTTACTTTACTTCACTCTATGCCATTTCACTCTTCTTTATGCCTTTCCACTCTACGACACTCTGCCACTCCACTCTGACACTCTATTACACTGTGACACTACTCCACTCTATGGCACTCTATTACACTGTGACACTACTCCACTCTACTACTACTTTATGGCATTGGCGCTTGATTAGAGATTCAGATCTCCGTTGATTGCCTTCTCACTCATATGAGACGTGAGTCAGATTTATCTTCGCCGTTTTGGTTACAAGCACTCTGTAACCCTTTTAACTCAAGCTTAACAAAGGCTTAGGATGATCCTGATACTTGTCTAGGAGATCGAAATATTGTCGGCCAGAGTACCTTGCTTGAATTTGTGATATTGTACATAAGTTGGCATAAGCATAGGTACTATGAGCTTATGACTTCTTGATTCACTATTTGAGTCATTCATGTAAAAGTCAGTGTATAAAAGCTTGTAAATCATTGTTGTGGATGCTAACCTTGTAGGAAAGTAGCCTCTTTCTAGCTTGGTTACCCACACTTTTGACCTGTTTGCCAGTGTGTTTGAGTGTGTCTACTGGGATCCTGCTAATCAGGACCCCAGTAGTTATGCTCTCTACCTTAAATTAAGGTTGTTGCATACTGGTAACCCAGTATTTCACCCACAATTGGCATACTGGTGCCCCCTTATAAGTCCCTAGTATATGGTACTTAGGTACCCAGGGCATTGGGGTTCTAGGGGATCCCTATGGGCTGCAGCATTTATTTTGCCACCCATAGGGAGCCCATGCAAAAGGCTTCTGCAGGACTGCCATTGAAGCCTGCGTGAAAAGGTGCATGCGCCCTTTCACTGCCTGTTACACTGCACCAGGTCACTTATAATTCACCCCTATAGTAGGCCCTCCAGCCCTGAGGGCAGGGTGCAGAGTACCTGTGTGTGAGGCCACCCCTGCACTAGCAGAGGTCCCCCCACGACCTCCAGGACCATTTTCCCGGACTTCGTGAGTGTGGGGATGCCATTTTACACGTGTACTGGAAATAGGTCACTACCTATGTCCAACTACATAATGGTAACTCCGAACATAGGTATGTTTGGTATCAAACATGTTGGAATCATACCCCAAGGCTTTTGCAAGCATTGGTTGTATGATTTCATGCACTCTGGGGGCTCCTTAGAGGACCCCCAGGATTGCCATTCCAGCCTTCCGCGGTTTTCCAGGGAGCCCCAGCTGCTGCCACCTCTCAAACAGGTTTCTGCCCTCCTGTTGCTTGAAAAGATCAAGCCCAGGAAGGCAGAACAAAGGATTTCCTTTGGGAGAGAAGTGTTACACCCTCTTCCTTTGCAAATAGGTGTTACAGGCTTGGGAGAGGTAGCCTCCTTCCCCAGGCCACTGGAAATGCTTTGAACGGCACATATGGTGCCCTCCTTGCATAAGCCAGACTACACCGGTTCAGGTACCCCCAGTCCCTGCTCTGGCACGAAACTGGACAAAGGAAAGGGGAGTGACCACTCCCCTGTCCATCACCACCCCAGGTGTGGTGCTCAGAGCTCCTCCAGAGGGTCCCTGGATTTTGCCATCTTGGATTACAAGTTGGCAGCGAACTCTGGAAGCATCTGAGTGGCCAGTGCCAGCAGGTGGCGTCAGAGCCGTCCCCTGATAGGTTACCTGTTAAGCTGACCAATCCCCCTTTCAGGGCTATTTAGGGTCTCTCCTTTGGGAGGTTCTTCAGATTCGGATTGCAAGACACCAGCAGGAATCCTCTGCATCCTTTACTTCACCCTCTCACCGAAGAAATGCACCTGGACCCTCCAGTAACTCCACAAACTGCAACAAAGAAGCAAAGACGACTTCTGCAACATTGTATCTTCAGCTCTGGCCAGCAAATACAACTGTTTCCCGGTCATGCATCCCGAGAGGATAGCCTGTCTTCAGCCTGCACTAAAAGAATGAAGGAATCTCCCTTGGAGTGAAGGAGTCACTCTCCTGCTTCAGCAGGCACCTCTCTGCAATGACAACAATCTGCGTGGGTCCTCTCTCCTGACGAGTTGCATGGATTCTGCATCATGGTTGGTGGACTGAAGTGGTCCTGATGGTATTGACGTCCTGCAGTCCAACTTTGGTGGAGGTAAGAGCTTGCCTTCCCACGCAAGACAGTACCCCTGTGCACCACGTGTTTTTCAGTTGCCAAGGCTTGTTGGCATCCTTCTACGAAATTCTTTGTGCACAATGTAGCTCCGCCCCCCAGCACTCTTTGCTGCGATGCACAGCTTCCTGAGTGGTTCTTTGGCGGTGTGGGATCCTTTGATTCTGTGCTAAGTGGGCCTCCTTTTGCAACTCCTTTGTCCCCATGCTGGGGGACTCCTGTGTGAGCTGCCTGGTCTTCTGTGGGCTCTCTGAGTTGCTGAGAGCCCTTTCTGACTCCCCCTCTTGGGTAGAGTCCACCAGGTCCCTCCTGGTCCTGGGCATTGCCATTTTCCGCTAACAGTGAGCTTTGCGTGTGCCAAGGCTTGTTGGCGGAATCCAGCGAGGCAAACCCGACTGCAGTCATCCATCCTGTGTGGGATATTATCTGAACCAACCAGGGACCCGCATCCATCTTCTTGGGTGCAGTACTGACTGTTGTTCTTCACCAGTGGTTCTTCTTTTGCACCTTGATTCGGGTTAGCAGGGGCTCCTGTCCTCCCTGGACTCTTCTGTGCTTCTTGGACTTAGTCCCATTCTTCCACAGGTCTTTAGGTCCAGGAATCCACCCTTTGTGTCTTGAAGTCTCCTCTGGTTCTTGCATTATCTTCTTTCTCGTGTTCTTGTGTGTTCTAGGAAAGTTACTGTGATTTACTCCTGCTTTCTTGGGCTCTGAGGTGGGTTTGATTACTTACCTTGGTGTTTTCTAATACTCCCAGTACCCCTCTGCACACCACACTTAGGTGGGAAACCGACATTAGCATTCCACTTTCTTAGTATATGGTTTGTGTTTCCCCTAGGCCCATTTCTAACCATTATGATTCTCACTAATTGCACTGTTTTCTATCTGTTTTTATTGCTATTTCTGCATACTAGTGTATATAATTGGTGTATTACTTATCTCATAAGGGAGTATAGACTCTATGGTATTTTTGACATTTGTGTCACTAAGATAAAGTACCTTTATTTTTGTGACACTGAGTATTTTCTTTCATGTGTGTGAGTATTGTGTGACTACAGTGGTATTGCATGAGCTTTGCATGTCTACTAGGTAAGTCTTGGTTGCTCAGCTACAGCTACCCCTAGAGAGCCCTGGCTTCTAGACACTGCCTGCATTTTACTAATAAGGGATAACTGGAGCTGGTATAAGGTGCTAGTACCATAGGTACCCACTACAAACCAGGCCAGCCTCCTACGAACCACTGTACTATATAGGTTACTTTTTACATTTTTCTTGTAATTGGTGACATTTACAGATAACTTGTGTAATGACCGAATACCAGTCTTTCTCGATTTCCCCTGTTGATGTTTTCCCACTACATTTGATCTTTTATATTTTGATTGAATAAATGTATGACACATTCCGTTTGCATACTACTTTAATATCATTTTTTATGGGAGTGGTGTTGCATTTTAATCAAGGGACCCCTGTTCCTTTAAAGTTAGTTTACTGCTCCATTCTAGGACACTCTGCTTACTGCATGACACTATGCCACACCAGTCGATGACACATCATTCTCCTTTATGCCCGAGCGCCTCCACACTCCCCCTGCCGGGCTGCTGGGTATGGGCGCTGTGAGTTTCATGCCCGGACAGGTACAGCCTACAGGGCCTATTGAGTGCATGCTGGTACCCCCCTCCTCCCAAGCCCCCCGTACAGACCCCAGGGCCTCTGGGGTGCATGCTGGTACCCCCCTCCTCCCCCGCCCCCCGTACAGACCCCAGGGCCTCTGGGGTGCATGCTGGTACCCCCCTCCTCCCCCGCCCCCCGTACAGACCCCAGGGCCTCTGGGGTGCATGCTGGTACCCCCCTCCTCCCCCACCCCCCGTACAGACCCCAGGGCCTCTGGGGTGCATGCTGGTACCCCCTCCTCTCCCATCCCCCGTACAGACCCCAGGGCCTCTGGGGTGCATGCTGGTACCCCCTCCTCCCCCACCCCCCGTACAGACCCCAGGGCCTCTGGGGTGCATGCTGGCACCCCCTCCTCCCCTCCGTACAGACCCCAGGGCCTCTGGGGTGCATGCTGTTACCCTCCCTCCTCCCCCGCCCCCCGTACAGACCTCAGGGCCTCTGGGGTGCATGATGTTAACCCCCTCTCCCCCCACCCCCAGTACAGACCCCAGGGCCTCTGGGGTGCATGCTGGTACCCCCTCCTCCCTCACCCCCGTACAGACCCCAGGGCCTCTGGGGTGCATGCTGTTACCCCCTCTCCCCCCCCCGTACAGACCCCAGGGCCTCTGGGGTGCATGCTGTTACCCCCTCCTCCCCCGCCCCCGTACAGACCTCAGGGCCTCTGGGGTGCATGTTGTTACCCCCTCCTCCCCCGCCCCCCCCTACAGACCCCAGGGCCTCTGGGTGCATGCTGTTACCCCCTCTCCCCCACCCCCCCCCGTACAGACCCCAGGGCCTCTGGGGTGCATGCTGGTACCCCCCTCCTCCCCCGCCCCCGTACAGACCCCAGGGCCTCTGGGGTGCATGCTGGTACCCCCCTCCTCCCCCACCCCCGTACAGACCCCAGGGCCTCTGGGGTGCATGCTGGTACCCCCTCCTCTCCCATCCCCCGTATAGACCCCAGGGCCTCTGGGGTGCATGCTGGTACCCCCCTCCTCCCCCACCCCCCGTACAGACCCCAGGGCCTCTGGGGTGCATGCTGGTAGCCCCTCCTCTCCCATCCCCCGTACAGACCCCAGGGCCTCTGGGGTGCATGCTGGTACCCCCTCCTCCCCCACCCCCCGTACAGACCCCAGGGCCTCTGGGGTGCATGCTGGTACCCCCTCCTCCCCCCCCGTACAGACCCCCAGGGCCTCTGGGGTGCATGCTGTTACCCCCCTCCTCCCCCACTCCCCGTACAGACCTCAGGGCCTCTGGGGTGCATGATGTTAACCCCCTCTCCCCCCACCCCCAGTACAGACCCCAGGGCCTCTGGGGTGCATGCTGGTACCCCCTCTCCCCACACCCCCGTACAGACCCCAGGCCTCTGGGGTGCATGCTGTTACCCCCTCTCCCCCCCGTACAGACCCCAGGGCCTCTGGGGTGCATGCTGTTACCCTCTCCTCCCCCGCCCCCCGTACAGACCTCAGGGCCTCTGAGGTGGATGCTGTTACCCCCTCCTCCCCCGCCCCCCCTACAGACCCCAGGGCCTCTGGGGTGCATGCTGTTACCACCTCTCCCCCCACCCCCCCGTACAGACCCCAGGGCCTCTGGGGTGCATGCTGTTACCCCCCTCCTCCCCCACCCCCCGTACAGACCCCAGGGCCTCTGGGGTGCATGCTGTTACCCCCTCCTCCCCCACCCCTCGTACAGACCCCAGGGCCTCTGGGGTGCATGCTGGTACCCCCTCCTCCCCCACCCCAGTACAGACCCCAGGGCCTCTGGGGTGCATGCTGTTAACCCCCTCTCCCCCCCACCCCCCGTACAGACCCCAGGGCCTATGGGGTGCATGCTGTTACCCCCCTCTCCCCCCCACCCCCCATACAGACCCCAGGGCCTCTGGGGTGCATGCTGTTTAACCCCCTCTCCCCCCACCCCCGTACAGACCCCAGGGCCTATGGGGTGCATGCTGTTACCCCCCTCTCCCCCCACCCCCCGTACAGACCCCAGGGCCTCTGGGGTGCATGCTGTTATCCCCTCCTCCCCCCCACCCCACAGACCCCAGGGCCTCTGGGGTGCATGCTGTTACCCCCTCCTCCCCCACCCCCCGTACAGACCCCAGGGCCTCTGGGGTGCATGCTGTTACCCCCTCTCCCCCCAGCCCCCGTACAGACCACAGGGCCTCTGGGGTGCATGCTGTTACCCCCCTCCTCCCCCACCCCCGTACAGGCCCCAGGGCCTATGGGGTGCATGCTGTTACCCCCTCTCCCCCCCACCCCCCGTGCAGACCCCAGGGCCTCTGGGGTGCATGCTGTTACCCCCCTCCTCCCCCGCCCCCCGTACAGACCTCAGGGCCTCTGGGGTGCATGCTGTTACCCCCTCCTCCCCCACCCCCCGTACAGACCCCAGGGCCTCTGGGGTGCATGCTGTTACCCCCCTCTCCCTGCACCCCCAGTACAGACCCCAGGGCCTCTGGGCTGCATGCTGTTACCCCTCTCCCCCCACCCCCCGTACAGACCCCAGGGCCTCTGGGGTGCATGCTGTTACCTTCTCCTCCCCCACCCCCCGTACAGACCCCAGGGCCTCTGGGGTGCATGCTGTTACCCCCCGCCTCCCCCACCCCCGTACAGACCCCAGGGCCTCTGGGGTGCATGCTGGTACTCCCTCCTCCCCCACCCCCCGTACAGACCCCAGGGCCTATGGAGTGCATGCTGTTACCCCCCTCCTCCCCGCCCCCCGTACAGACCTCAGGGCCTCTGGGGTGCATGCTGTTACCCCCCTCCTCCCCCCCCCGTACAGACCCCAGGGCCTCTGGGGTGCATGCTGTTACCCCCTCCCCCCCACCCCCCGTACAGACCTCAGGGCCTCTGGGGTGCATGCTGTTACCCCCCTCCTCCCCCCCCCCGTACAGACCCCAGGGCCTCTGGGGTGCATGCTGTTACCCCCATCCTCCTCCCCACCCCCCGTACAGACCCCAGGGCCTCTGGGGTGCATGCTGTTACCCCCTCCTCCCCCCCCGTACAGACCTTAGGGCCTCTGGGGTGCATGCTGTTACCCTCTCTCCCCCCACCCCCCGTACAGACCCCAGGGCCTCTGGGGTGCATGCTGGTACCCCCTCCTCCCCCGCCCCCGTACAGACCTCAGGGCCTCTGGGGTGCATGCTGTAACCCCCTCCTCCCCCCCCGTACAGACCCCAGGGCCTCTGGGGTGCATGCTGTTACCCCCTCCTCCCCCGACCCCCGTACAGACCTCAGGGCCTCTGGGGTGCATGCTGTTACCCCCCTCCTCCCCCCCCCCCCCGTACAGACCTCAGGGCCTCTGGGGTGCATGCTGTTACCCTCTCCTCTCCCACCCCCCGTACAGACCCCAGGGCCTCTGGGGTGCATGCTGTTACCCCCTCCTCCCCCGCCCCCCGTACAGACCTCAGGGCCTCTGGGGTGCATGCTGTTACCCCCTCTCCCCCCAGCCCCCGTACAGACCCCAGGGCCTCTGGGGTGCATGCTGTTACCCCCTCTCCCCCCCGTACAGACCCCAGGGCCTCTGGGGTGCATGCTGTTACCCCCTCCTCCCCCCCCCCGTACAGACCTCAGGGCCTCTGGGGTGCATGCTGTTACCCCCCTCCTCCCCCCCGTACAGACCTCAGGGCCTCTGGGGTGCATGCTGTTACCCTCTCCTCTCCCACCCCCCGTACAGACCCCAGGGCCTCTGGGGTGCATGCTGTTACCCCCCTCTCCCCCCAGCCCCCGTACAGACCCCAGGGCCTCTGGGGTGCATGCTGTTACCCCCCTCCTCCCCCCCGTACAGACCTCAGGGCCTCTGGGGTGCATGCTGTTACCCTCTCTCCCCCGCCCCCGTACAGACCCCAGGGCCTCTGGGGTGCATGCTGTTACCCCCTCCTCCCCCACCCCCCGTACAGGCCCCAGGGCCTCTGGGGTGCATGCTGGTACCCCCCTCCTCCCCCACCCCCGTACAGACCCCAGGGCCTCTGGGGTGCATGCTGGTACCCCCTCCTCCCTCACCCCCGTACAGACCCCAGGGCCTCTGGGGTGCATGCTGGTACCCCCCTCCTCCCCCCCGTACAGACCTCAGGGCCTCTGGGGTGCATGCTGTTACCCCCTCTCCCCCCCCCGTACAGACCCCAGGGCCTCTGGGGTGCATGCTGTTACCCCCTCCTCCCCCCCCCCGTACAGACCTCAGGGCCTCTGGGGTGCATGCTGTTACCCCCTCCTCCCCCACCCCCCGTACAGACCCCAGGGCCTCTGGGGTGCATGCTGTTACCCCCTCTCCCCCCCCGTACAGACCCCAGGGCCTCTGGGGTGCATGCTGTTACCCCCCTCCTCCCCCACCCCCCGTACAGGCCCCAGGGCCTCTGGGGTGCATGGTGTTACCCCCCTCCTCCCCCACCCCCCGTACAGACCCCAGGTCCTCTGGGGTGCATGCTGTTACCCCCCTCCTCCCCCCCCCCCCGTACAGACCCCAGGGCCTCTGGGGTGCATGCTGGTACCCCCCTCCTCCCCCACCCCCGTACAGACCCCAGGGCCTCTGGGGTGCATGCTGGTACCCCCCTCCTCTCCCATCCCCCGTATAGACCCCAGGGCCTCTGGGGTGCATGCTGGTACCCCCTCCTCCCCCACCCCCCCGTACAGACCCCAGGGCCTCTGGGGTGCATGCTGGTAGCCCCTCCTCTCCCATCCCCCGTACAGACCCCAGGGCCTCTGGGGTGCATGCTGGTACCCCCCTCCTCCCCCACCCCCCGTACAGACCCCAGGGCCTCTGGGGTGCATGCTGGTACCCCCCTCCTCCCCCCCCGTACAGACCCCAGGGCCTCTGGGGTGCATGCTGTTACCCCCCTCCTCCCCCACTCCCCGTACAGACCTCAGGGCCTCTGGGGTGCATGATGTTAACCCCCTCTCCCCCCACCCCCAGTACAGACCCCAGGGCCTCTGGGGTGCATGCTGGTACCCCCTCCTCCCCCACCCCCCGTACAGACCCCAGGGCCTCTGGGGTGCATGCTGTTACCCCCTCTCCCCCCCGTACAGACCCCAGGGCCTCTGGGGTGCATGCTGTTACCCTCTCCTCCCCCGCCCCCCGTACAGACCTCAGGGCCTCTGAGGTGGATGCTGTTACCCCCTCCTCCCCCGCCCCCCCTACAGACCCCAGGGCCTCTGGGGTGCATGCTGTTACCACCTCTCCCCCCACCCCCCCGTACAGACCCCAGGGCCTCTGGGGTGCATGCTGTTACCCCCCTCCTCCCCCACCCCCCGTACAGACCCCAGGGCCTCTGGGGTGCATGCTGTTACCCCCCTCCTCCCCCACCCCTCGTACAGACCCCAGGGCCTCTGGGGTGCATGCTGGTACCCCCTCCTCCCCCACCCCCGTACAGACCCCAGGGCCTCTGGGGTGCATGCTGTTAACCCCCTCTCCCCCCCACCCCCCGTACAGACCCCAGGGCCTATGGGGTGCATGCTGTTACCCCCTCTCCCCCCCACCCCCCATACAGACCCCAGGGCCTCTGGGGTGCATGCTGTTAACCCCCTCTCCCCCCACCCCCGTACAGACCCCAGGGCCTATGGGGTGCATGCTGTTACCCCCTCTCCCCCCACCCCCCGTACAGACCCCAGGGCCTCTGGGGTGCATGCTGTTATCCCCTCCTCCCCCCCACCCCACAGACCCCAGGGCCTCTGGGGTGCATGCTGTTACCCCCCTCCTCCCCCACCCCCCGTACAGACCCCAGGGCCTCTGGGGTGCATGCTGTTACCCCCTCTCCCCCCAGCCCCCGTACAGACCACAGGGCCTCTGGGGTGCATGCTGTTACCCCCTCCTCCCCCACCCCCGTACAGGCCCCAGGGCCTATGGGGTGCATGCTGTTACCCCCTCTCCCCCCACCCCCCGTGCAGACCCCAGGGCCTCTGGGGTGCATGCTGTTACCCCCTCCTCCCCCGCCCCCCGTACAGACCTCAGGGCCTCTGGGGTGCATGCTGTTACCCCCTCCTCCCCCACCCCCCGTACAGACCCCAGGGCCTCTGGGGTGCATGCTGTTACCCCCCTCTCCCTGCACCCCCAGTACAGACCCCAGGGCCTCTGGGCTGCATGCTGTTACCCCTCTCCCCCCACCCCCCGTACAGACCCCAGGGCCTCTGGGGTGCATGCTGTTACCTTCTCCTCCCCCACCCCCCGTACAGACCCCAGGGCCTCTGGGGTGCATGCTGTTACCCCCGCCTCCCCCACCCCCGTACAGACCCCAGGGCCTCTGGGGTGCATGCTGGTACTCCCTCCTCCCCCCACCCCCCGTACAGACCCCAGGGCCTATGGAGTGCATGCTGTTACCCCCCTCCTCCCCGCCCCCCGTACAGACCTCAGGGCCTCTGGGGTGCATGCTGTTACCCCCTCCTCCCCCCCCCGTACAGACCCCAGGGCCTCTGGGGTGCATGCTGTTACCCCCCCTCCCCCCCACCCCCCGTACAGACCTCAGGGCCTCTGGGGTGCATGCTGTTACCCCCTCCTCCCCCCCCCCCGTACAGACCCCAGGGCCTCTGGGGTGCATGCTGTTACCCCCCTCCTCCCCCACCCCCCGTACAGACCCCAGGGCCTCTGGGGTGCATGCTGTTACCCCCTCCTCCCCCCCCGTACAGACCTTAGGGCCTCTGGGGTGCATGCTGTTACCCTCTCTCCCCCCACCCCCCGTACAGACCCCAGGGCCTCTGGGGTGCATGCTGGTACCCCCTCCTCCCCCGCCCCCGTACAGACCTCAGGGCCTCTGGGGTGCATGCTGTAACCCCCTCCTCCCCCCCCGTACAGACCCCAGGGCCTCTGGGGTGCATGCTGTTACCCCCTCCTCCCCCGACCCCCGTACAGACCTCAGGGCCTCTGGGGTGAATGCTGTTACCCCCTCCTCCCCCCCCCCCCCCGTACAGACCTCAGGGCCTCTGGGGTGCATGCTGTTACCCTCTCCTCTCCCACCCCCCGTACAGACCCCAGGGCCTCTGGGGTGCATGCTGTTACCCCCTCCCTCCCCCGCCCCCCGTACAGACCTCAGGGCCTCTGGGGTGCATGCTGTTACCCCCCTCTCCCCCCAGCCCCCGTACAGACCCCAGGGCCTCTGGGGTGCATGCTGTTACCCCCTCTCCCCCCCCGTACAGACCCCAGGGCCTCTGGGGTGCATGCTGTTACCCCCTCCTCCCCCCCCCCGTACAGACCTCAGGGCCTCTGGGGTGCATGCTGTTACCCCCTCCTCCCCCCCGTACAGACCTCAGGGCCTCTGGGGTGCATGCTGTTACCCTCTCCTCTCCCACCCCCCGTACAGACCCCAGGGCCTCTGGGGTGCATGCTGTTACCCCCCTCTCCCCCCAGCCCCCGTACAGACCCCAGGGCCTCTGGGGTGCATGCTGTTACCCCCCTCCTCCCCCCCCGTACAGACCTCAGGGCCTCTGGGGTGCATGCTGTTACCCTCTCTCCCCCCACCCCACCGTACAGACCCCAGGGCCTCTGGGGTGCATGCTGTTACCCCCCTCTCCCCCCCCGTACAGACCCCAGGGCCTCTGGGGTGCATGCTGTTACCCCCTCCTCCCCCCCGTACAGACCTCAGGGCCTCTGGGGTGCATGCTGTTACCCCCTCTCCCCCCCCCGTACAGACCCCCAGGGCCTCTGGTGTGCATGCTGTTACCCCCTCCTCCCCCACCCCCCGTACAGACCCCAGGGCCTCTGGGGTGCATGCTGTTACCCCCTCTCCCCCCCCGTACAGACCCCAGGGCCTCTGGGGTGCATGCTGTTACCCCCTCCTCCCCCACCCCCCGTACAGGCCCCAGGGCCTCTGGGGTGCATGCTGGTACCCCCTCCTCCCCCACCCCCGTACAGACCCCAGGGCCTCTGGGGTGCATGCTGGTACCCCCCTCCTCCCTCACCCCCCGTACAGACCCCAGGGCCTCTGGGGTGCATGCTGGTACCCCCCTCCTCCCCCCCGTACAGACCTCAGGGCCTCTGGGGTGCATGCTGTTACCCCCTCTCCCCCCCCCCGTACAGACCCCAGGGCCTCTGGGGTGCATGCTGTTACCCCCCTCCTCCCCCCCCCCGTACAGACCTCAGGGCCTCTGGGGTGCATGCTGTTACCCCCTCCTCCCCCACCCCCCGTACAGACCCCAGGGCCTCTGGGGTGCATGCTGTTACCCCCCTCTCCCCCCCCCGTACAGACCCCAGGGCCTCTGGGGTGCATGCTGTTACCCCCTCCTCCCCCACCCCCCGTACAGGCCCCAGGGCCTCTGGGGTGCATGGTGTTACCCCCTCCTCCCCCACCCCCCGTACAGACCCCAGGTCCTCTGGGGTGCATGCTGTTACCCCCCTCCTCCCCCCCCCCCCGTACAGACCCCAGGTCCTCTGGGGTGCATGCTGTTACCCCCTCCTCCCCCCCCCGTACAGACCCCAGGGCCTCTGGGGTGCATGCTGGTACCCCCGCCTCCCCCACCCCCCGTACAGGCCCCAGGGCCTCTGGGGTGCATGCTGGTATCCCCTCCTCCCCCAACCCCCGTACAGGCCCCTGGACCTATGGAGTGCATGCTGTTATAACCCCCCACCCCCGTGTGAGGGGGTGCAGGTGAGTCTGTAATTACATGTAAATGAGGAGAGCCTGGAGCCTGGAAGGCCCCTCTAGGCTGGATTCCTTTGCACGCACCAGTTCAAGCCAATAACAATGTGAGGACCTTCCTACTACTAAGGGTCACGGGGCAGGGGCAGTGGGTGTGAGGAGGGGTCGGGCACATGGCTAGAAATGGGAACAAATCGGAATTATATTGTTTTTCTTTTCACCTTCTGGTAAATACATAAAAAACACTCACACACCTCAAATGAAAAACAAGCATTTGCAATGCAATGGGTCTATCATCTGCTCGAGTTAGAGTTATTAACGTTGTAAACTCCTAACCAGACTTTTCTTGCCACATATATTGACATTTTAAAGTTAACTAGTTTCACGTAAGGGCCGATTCACAGTGCCATGGCCGACATGAACATCAGCGTGAAGAGACACACAAAAAGAAAAAAAGTTTGCTCACAGTAAAACTAATCAGCAAAAGTGCAATTAGCCATGTAGCAGGGCCGATGGCCAAGGCCGTAACAAAACCTCCCCAAGGAGGGACAAAGGTAAACCATTTACCAATGTCATCAAAGGATTTTTTGAAGGGCAAGCCCGCGAACGACTGGTAGTAATGGGCGTGAGGTGGGCGTTGTTAGAAGCAGCGCTTGCTCGCTGTAATGCTCGACCTAATAAATGCCACTTAAACCAATCAAAGGGAAATATATTATATTACCTTATGAACCTCAGTTGACTGCGGTCATCACTGCAGATATCACCGTGTGAGACCAGAGTCACAGAGTTAACCCCTGATTGGTGCAGTGAGGAATAGTGACTTGTTTACAGCGCTATGAGGTCCCTGTCTGTGACAGAAGCGCTGTGCATGCCACTTTTTACAAAATATCGTATTACACTGTATTAAACAGGCTGCTGCAAAACAAAGTTCAAGTGCTTTAAAAATCTATTGTATCTAGTATCAATATTTTATATGTGACCATTAAAAGGGTGCGCTTTTTAATGGATGCATATATTACCTCTAAAAAAATAAAGATTTGTCACCATGAAGCTGAGTGGCTGTGGTTTAACACTTACACTGGTGCCAGGACAACCCTTGTGTTTGTTGATTACCCATTGCACACATTTCCTTCAGGTAGGGGGGTCCTTGGTGAGAAGGCATGGTCCCTCTTCAGTCCTCCACTGCCTGTTCCACAGCACAGGAGCCCCCCCGCCTCCACCCTCTGAGTGGTCACTGGACCCCAACTATGGCAGCCTTACTATGAAAAAGAAGATGGGGTGCATTTTCCTTGCTCGCATTAGGGCCCAGCTCACCAGTGCTGCACATGAACAGGGCAGCAAGGGGGCGGGGAGGGGCGCAGGCTAAATGCGCGTCCGCTGGTATGTTTGCACAGAGCGTGGAAAGCCTGCTTTGGGCATCTAGCCTAGAAGTGATGCCCCGTTGAGTGGGCAGAGTAGACAGCGCGCTTCACAGAGCTCCAGCCATCACTGGTGCTGCAGCAGAGGCCGGGGCAGACCTCCTGTGCCACAGCTTCTCTGAGCCTTGGAGCAACCCGAGGGAGGGGGAACATGAAGCAGAGGAGACAACTTGATCTGGGCATCAGAGAGATGAGAGGGAGAGGGAAGCTGAGAGATGAGAGGGAGGAGGATGGTGTGAGATGAGGAGGAGAGGGAAGCTGAGAGGGAGAGGGAGGAGGATGTTGTGAGATGAGGAGGAGAGGGAAGCTGAGAGATGAGAGGGAGGAGGATGGTGTGAGATGAGGAGGAGAGGGAAGCTGAGAGGGAGAGGGAGGAGGATGGTGTGAGATGAGGAGGAGAGGGAAGCTGAGAGATGAGAGGGAGGAGGATGGTGTGAGATGAGGAGGAGAGGGGTGGTGTGAGATGAGAGGGGGAGGGGTGGTGTGAGATGAGGAGGAGAGGGAAGCTGAGAGATGAGAGGGAGGAGGATGGTGTGAGATGAGGAGGAGAGGGAAGCTGAGAGGGAGAGGGAGGGGGATGGTGTGAGATGAGGAGGAGAGGGAAGCTGAGAGGGAGGAGGATGGTGTGAGATGAGGAGGAGAGGGAAGCTGAGAGATGAGAGGGAGGAGGATGGTGTGAGATGAGGAGGAGAGGGGTGGAGTGAGATGAGAGGGGGAGGGGTGGTGTGAGATGAGGAGGAGAGGGAAGCTGAGAGATGAGAGGGGGAGGGGTGGTGTGAGATGAGGAGGAGAGGGAAGCTGAGAGATGAGAGGGAGGAGGATGGTGTGAGATGAGGAGGAGAGGGAAGCTGAGAGGGAGAGGGAGGAGGATGGTGTGAGATGAGGAGGAGAGGGAAGCTGAGAGATGAGAGGGAGGAGGATGGTGTGAGATGAGGAGGAGAGGGAAGCTGAGAGGGAGAGGGAGGAGGATGGTGTGAGATGAGGAGGAGAGGGAAGCTGAGAGATGAGAGGGAGGAGGATGGTGTGAGATGAGGAGGAGAGGGAAGCTGAGAGGGAGAGGGAGGAGGATGGTGTGAGATGAGGAGGAGAGGGAAGCTGAGAGGGAGAGGGAGGAGGATGGTGTGAGATGAGGAGGAGGGGGAAGCTGAGAGATGAGAGGGAGGAGGATGGTGTGAGATGAGGAGGAGAGGGAAGCTGAGAGGGAGAGGGAGGAGGATGGTGTGAGATGAGGAGGAGAGGGAAGCTGAGAGGGAGAGGGAGGAGGATGGTGTGAGATGAGGAGGAGAGGGAAGCTGAGAGGGAGAGGGGTGGCGAGAGATGAGAGGGATGGTGAGATATGAGAGGGCGAGGGATGTGTGTGATGAGAGGGAGAGAGGTGTGTGAGATGAGAGGGAGAGGGATGGTGTGTTATAAGAGGGAGAGGGATGGTGTGAGATGAGAGGGCGAGGGATGTGTGAGATGAGAGGGGTGGTGTGAGATGAGAGGGAGAGGGGTGTGTGAGATGAGAGGGGGAGGGGTGGTGTGAGATGAGGAGGAGAGGGAAGCTGAGAGATGAGAGGGAGGAGGATGGTGTGAGATGAGGAGGAGAGGGAAGCTGAGAGGGAGAGGGAGGAGGATGGTGTGAGATGAGGAGGAGAGGGAAGCTGAGAGGGAGGAGGATGGTGTGAGATGAGGAGGAGAGGGAAGCTGAGAGATGAGAGGGAGGAGGATGGTGTGAGATGAGGAGGAGAGGGAAGCTGAGAGATGAGAGGGAGGAGGATGGTGTGAGATGAGGAGGAGAGGGAAGCTGAGAGGGAGAGGGAGGAGGATGGTGTGAGATGAGGAGGAGAGGGAAGCTGAGAGGGAGAGGGAGGAGGATGGTGTGAGATGAGAGGGGGAGGGATGGTGTGAGATGAGAGGGGGAGGGGTGTGTGAGATGAGAGGGAGAAGGATGTGTGAGATGAGAGGGAGAGGGATGGTGTGAGATGAGAGGGAGAGAGGTGTGTGAGATGAGAGGGAGAGGGATGTGTGAGATGAGAGGGATGGTATGGGGTGAGAGGGAAAGGGATGTGTGAGATGAGAGGCAGCTGGATGTGTGAGATGAAAGGGAGAGGGGTGGCGAGAGATGAGAGGGATGGTGAGATATAAGAGGGCGAGGGATGTGTGTGATGAGAGGGAGAGAGGTGTGTGAGATGAGAGGGAGAGGGATGTTGTGTTATAAGAGGGAGAGGGATGGTGTGAGATGAGAGGGCGAGGGATGTGTGAGATGAGAGGGGTGGTGTGAGATGAGAGGGAGAGGGGTATGTGAGATGAGAAGGATGTGTGAGATGAGAGGGAGAGGGATGTGTGAGATGAGAGGGGTGGTGTGAGATGAGAGGGAGAGGGATGTGTGAGATGAGAAGGATGTGTGAGATGAGAGGGAGAGGGATGTGTGAGATGAGAGGGGTGGTGTGAGATGAGAGGGAGAGGGGTGTGTGAGATGAGAAGGATGTGTGAGATGAGAGGCAGCTGGATGTGTGAGATGAAAGGGAGAGGGGTGGTGTGAGATGAGAGGGAGAGGGGTGTGTGAGATGAGAAGGATGTGTGAGGTGAGAGGGAGAGGGATGTGTGAGATGAGAGGGAGAGGGGTGGTGTGAGATGGGAGCCCATGTTGTTAACAAAGGTCAGAGGCGACAGCCAGGCAGCAGCTGTCATTGGTGAGACAGGGGCAGTGATACTTTGCCCAGGGGCCCACTGCATCACAATTATGAATGTTTTACAATAAAAAGTGGGCCTGGGGGCTCATTTTCTTTCCCAGCATTAGGGCAGATGGCGCCCTTGGCACAAAAAGGGGGGCAGCATGCGGTATCTCATTTTCTTCCACGAAAGAGACCAAACTTGTTTTGAGACTGTAGTGATGGATAGACTTGGTGGGTAAGGAGTGATAGGAGAGGAGATAGCATGTTCTCAGGGCTACAGCCATCATTAGTGAAGCAGGTGGGTGCACTGTACTCCCACAGCACCCCAATAATGGGAACTAGTGTTTTTAGTCGTCTGTTGATGTTTGATGATGTTGCTTTTTATATGTTCCACATTCACTGTGGATTACAAGCTACAGAAAGTGACCACTAAAATGATTTCATGATCCCACCCTCTGCTATCCTCCCTCCTCTACCCGCTTCGCAAATCCTTGCCATATTATTTTGGAGGGGAGGGCAAGTTTAAAAAAAAATGTTTACCAGGACTTAGTGCAAAACAGTTTGAAGACCTCTGATCCTTTGCATCATGCTCTGCCCATGCTGGTGTGCCTGCCTCTCAGCCAGGCTGATGAGGGGTGATTCCCCGAAACTGGTCCCAGGATGCTTGTTACCTGTGCAGGGAGGACCTGGCCTGGCAGTTTGGGCTGGACTGTTCGCATGGGAACAGGGTCAAGACTGATTCACATATGCCTGGGTCCAAACTGGGGTGGCATGGTGAGCAAAAAACCGATAGACTAAACCCAGATCTGTGACTGGGGGTGAATGTTTGATCTGTTCCACTTTCTGCCCATGGTTTGGTTTGTATAGCTATCAATGGCAATATATATTTATATTCAGCAGCTCATTCATTTACTAACATGGATTAAGTGTATGTTGCAAGTTTCACCACACCACACAAAATCATTTAAAAGTTTCATTCTTTTAAAAGAAAAAATTATCTTTCTTTCATTACGGTGTTGGTCCCGGATTAACCCACACCACACACTGTTACTGCATTATATGAAGTATGTGTAGGACAAAGCTTCCCCCTCTGGAAAAGAATGACATCAAAAATAACCAACTGCAATGTGAGCTACTGCCTGACCATATGATAGGTGTGTGCTTGGAGTACTACAAGTCTTGTTCTTTTCTTCTTTCTTTGAATCTCCAAGCGGCTCGTGCCAGAGGACCACCCCTGGAAGCCCATTTGCCAGCAATGACACTGTCCCTGCCGCAGGCGGCCGAGGTCCCCAGCCATTGGAGCCATCCCCCAACAACCACAAATTCTGCTCCCCTCCACCAAATTCCTGGAGACCAGGAGGAACTAAAGTGAGGCCAACAGGAAATTATGAGGAGGATGGAGGATGTAGAGGGTCATCTTTTATAAGCAAGGAGTGGGTGGGAATGTTGTTGTGGGAGGTGAGGGTGGGAAAAGTTGGGGACCGGGCTGTATCTTATTTGGAATTTTTGAGTTTTAGGGTAAGAGGTGGTCCCGTTGTGGGAGGAGAGGGTGGGAAGGACAACTGGGGACAGTGTTGTTTCATTTTTTGAAATTATCGGGTTTTTAGGATGAGGGGGTGGGCCTCTTGTGGGAGAAAAGGTGGGAGTTTGTATTTTTGTGTACAAATAAATGGTTTGTTTTTTCTTGAATATCTGTCCTTGCAATACTAGTTAGTGAAGAATCACCGTTAATTAAAAAAGGAAGCTTTATCAACATAGTGACAGCATATCCCACCATAAAGCGACTGTCCCACGGTGTACATCCCTCGTTGCTTGCTAGTTTTAGGCTTTCTCTACCTGAGCTCTATTGCTATGTATTGTTAATTAAGGCCCATATTTATACTTTTTTAGCGCCGCATTTGCGTAGCTTTTTGACGCAAAAATGGCGTAAACTTACAAAATACAATTGTTTTTTGCAAGTTTGCACCACTTTTGCGTAAACAAAATGACGTAAATGCGGCGGTAAAAAAGTATAAATATGGGCCTAAGTTACATACTTAACTTACTGGCTACGGTCTAGCACTCCCCCCGCAACCAGTGTGGGGACTGACTAGAGCCACACAAGCCGCCCACCCTTCAATGGCTTGATGAGGCCGAGCAGCACCAGTCCTCCATCAGTAATCGTTGTATACCACTTACAGCCCTAGTCCTACCCTCGGTAACTAATAGTGACCACTACTGGTGCCTGTCAACATACAGCAGACACAACAACCCCTCTTCCTCAGGACACCTTTTGCATCCCAGCAGGTTAAGCAATGTCTGGGACGCTCCCATCATCGGCCCACACCTTATTGCAGGATTTTCCAAAGGACCTTCTTAACTGTGGCGTTGGTGAACCACAACCAACATCACCGGACAAACAAGGTTCTTCCTATTCTGAATGACGCAGGTGATTCTGATTACGCATCCGAGGCCACCAGATGAAAAGATTGCATAAAGTGAGTCAAAAATCCAAGAAAGAGACCATGATGATATAACGAGCATTATGATAAAACAAGGACCCACAAGTAGAGTTCTTTATTGAGGTAGGCAGAGTGAGGCTCTCAGGAGTCAGGTTCCTTTAGTAGACTCCATGGGCCACAGTAGATTGTGGAATTAAAGTGCACTCTACCTATCCTGGGCCAAACATGCTTTTATTTAAGCTTCTGCTCTGTGACGTCTCTTTCATGCCTGGGTAGGAGGGTGGCATGGGCAAATGCTTCAGTTTTTGTGACCACCTCCTGCAACAGTCGACGCTGCTTTAACCACATACGCAGCGACAAGATGACAGTTACCAAATTTAAACAGTCTTTCCACCCCCAAACACCCACATTATCTAATTGTTACGTAGGCTTGACAATTACAAAATAGGTCAGACCCATGCAGTTAAAACATAGTTATAATTATTAAAACAAAAATGATGCTGTATGCAAATGGGTGGTGCATCTTCTGCATTCTTCTGGCACTGACTGTCTTGGTTGTGGGGCTGAACTACAGAGCAGGTGCGCCCTGGAGCTTTCATGCACAAGAGAAGGCCAGCAGAATGCACAAATACAATGACAATATCAGTGAGTCAAAGTAAGCATGGTGCGTGAGAAGCCAGAGGGCGGAGCATAGGCTGGCACAGGGATGTACCATTAACTAAGAACCAACTTCGTACCACCAACCCTGATACCTATCTGCATGTACCAGGCTGACTACTCTAACAATATCAACACTTAGGGCCAGATGTATCATTGTTCCTAATAGCAATTATCTTATTGAAATTTTCTGCGAATTGCAATTACATAATCACTATTTGAATATATGAAACTCCAGGAGTTTCATTTAGCGATTCCTAATGCCTCGCAAATTGACCTGCCTCATTAATATTCATGAGTTGTGAATGGCTCCAGTCACAGAGATAGTGGCCTGCTGGGTTCAGCAGACCACCATGTATGTGATTGCTTTTAAATAAATGCAGCCCGTTTTCCTTAAAGGAGAACAGGATGTGTTTAAAAAAGAAAAATGAAAAGTTTTTTTTTCATTTTTTAAGAGTAGGCAGTGGTCCACTGCCTACTCTTAAAAAATGTTTTCATATGTGTTCACAAAGGGGAAGGGATCCCTTGGGGACCACTTTCCCGTTGCAAATGGGTTATCACCTACTTGAAGTAGGTGGTAAAATGCAAATGTTTTGTGACCACCTTTCAGTCACAAAACATTCCTACATACCTCTGCGATTCAGTATTAGGAAGGGACGCTCTTGACACGCCCTTTCCTAATACCGAATCGGTATGTAGTCGCAATTCCAATTTGCGATTTGGTAACAAGATGCAACACACTTTAGCACCTATGCTCTGTATGTCCCTAGTAAATGGGGTACTAAAGAGGGTCCCTAAGGGCTATAGCATGTATTATTCTTTCCTGGATTCTTTCCTCCTCCACCCCTCCATTACTCCAGTCAATCTAACTAACAAACTCTCATATCCGCGGCTCGAATTAACTCATAATAATACTAAAACTGTACTCATATTTCCCGATACTAATCCATCACTAATTCTTGTTAGGTTCCGGAGTAGCGTGCTACTCGCGGAAAAGTGCCTCGTCAGGGAGTAGTAAGCGCTATATAAATACTATTACAATACAGTACAATACAATAACTCACTGGTGCAAGTTACTTGTTCCAAGTGTGGTATTCATTTTGTTGTGTCTCTCTTTTCCATAGAAGTGATTCACCATATTGGGCAGACTTTTAGAGTTTCACTGGCAGCCCAGCATGGAAATAAAACTAAGTATAGGGATGGGAGGTACCTTTTTGTTCTTTTTAGAGAACAAAGGCTTTCGTTGCTGACTTTCACCATTTGTTCATTTTTATAAAGTCCACAGTTGAACCGAAGGTTGAATTAATCTTTCTCACCTCGCACTCCTCATTCATCCTCGACCAAGAAGTGTTGTGTTCATCTTGATTGACTGTACTATGCTTCACATTGATCCACTCCAGTTAACGTTATTTACAATAGCCGACATTACCGCAAAGCAAATATAAATTATATATATATACATTTTACCTATCTATCTATCTATCTATCTATCTATCTATCTATCTATCTATCTATCTATCTATCTATCTATCTATCTATCTATCTATCTATCTATCTATCTATCTATCTATCTATCTAGCTATCTAGCTATCTATCTATCTATCTATCTATCTATCTATCTATCTATCTATCTATCTATCTATCTATCTATCTATCTATCTATCCATCTTTACAAAATCGAATGCTGCTCCTTGCAACCTCGGTCAAACAGGGGTGGAGTGCAATGCCGACAGGCAGTTGGTGAAATAATTCAACTTGCAAAAAATTTGATTGCTCCCTCAGTAACTGCATGTCGTAGTCAACGTTCATTGAAGAAGCACACATCTTTCTAAAAGTGGCATTTTCAAACACACAATCTAAAAACCAACTTCACTAAAAGATGTATTTTTGAACTGTGGGTTCAGAGACCCCAAACTCCACACTTCTATCTGCTCCCAAGGGGAATCTGCACTTTAATAATATTTAAAGGCAGCCCCCATGTTAACCTATGAGAGAGACAGGCCTTTCAACAGTGAAAAACAAATTTGGCAGTATTTCACTGTCAGGACCCTGCCCATGGGGCTACCTAGGGCCTACGTTGGGGGTGCTTTACATGTACAAAAAGAGAAGGTTTAGGCCTGGCAGGTGGGTACACTTGCCAAGTCGAATGGGCAGTTTAAAACTGCACACACAGACACTGAAGTTGCAGGTCTGAGCCATGTTTACAGGGCTACTAATGTGGGTGGCGCAACCAGTGCTGCAGGCCCACAAGTAGCATTTAATTTACAGGCACCTCTAGTGCACTGTACTAGAGACCTACTAGTAAATTAAACATACCAATCATGGATAACCAATGTACACATATAATTTATACTGGGAGCCCTTACACTTTAGCACTGGGCAGTAAGGTGTCCAGAGCAAACAAAACAGCAAAAACAGAGTCCCGCACACAGAAACAACCTGGGAAGTAGAGGCAAAAAGTCAGGGGAGACCATGCCAATGATGCCAAGTCTAACAGCCCCTCTCCCCGAGTCTTCATAGGCCCTAGGGGCCCCATTTCCTGGCACCAAATATAAAAAAGGGGAATGGGCCCCTTTCTCTGGGTTTTCAGACTCGAGGAACCCATACCCTGGGGCTGTCCATGTTTTAAAAGGGGAGGGGACCACGTGGTCCCCCCTTCCGAGCCTTATTCTTCTCCAGGGGCCCCATTCTCCAGGGCCGTTCTTTTTTTTAGTTTGGAGGGGAGGGGGACTTGTGGCCCTCACCCCAAGCCTCATTAGGCCCTGGTGACCCCACCCCCCAGGGCCTTTTGAATTTTAAAGGGAGAGTGCATGGCCCTCTTCTCCGAGCCTCATTAGGCCCTGGGTACCCCACCCCCCAGGGCTGCTTTTTTTTATTTCAAAGGGGATGTAGGAGGCTGGACTGGCTTGTAGTGAGTACCAAGGGGTACTTGCACCTTGCACCAGGCCCAGTTATCCCTTATTAGTGTATAGGGTGTCTAGCAGCTTAGGCTGATAGATAATGGTAGCTTAGCAGAGCAGCTTAGGCTGAACTAGGAGACGTGTGAAGCTACTACAGTACCACAAGTGTCACTTGCACAATATCATAAGAAAACACAATACACAGATATACTAAAAATAAAGGTACTTTATTTTTATGACAATATGCCAAAGTATCTCAGTGAGTACCCTCAGTATGAGGATAGCAATTATACACAAGTTATATGTACACAATACCAAAAATATGCAGTATAGTCTTAGAAAACAGTGCAAACAATGTATAGTTACAATAGGATGCAATGGGGACACATAGGGATAGGGGCAACACAAACCATATACTCCAAAAGTGGAATGTGAACCACGAATGGACCCCAAACCTATGTGACCTTGTAGAGGGTCGCTGGGACTATTAGAAAATAGTGAGAGTTAGAAAAATAGCCCTCCCCAAGACCCTGAAAAGTGAGTGCAAAGTGCACTGAAGTTCCCCAAAAGACAAAGAGTCGTGATAGAGGAATAATGCAGGAAAGACACCAACCAACAATGCAACAACTGTGGATTTCCAATCTAGGGTACCTGTGGAACAAGGGGACCAAGTCCAAAAGTCACAAGCAAGTCGGAGATGGGCAGATGCCCAGGAAATGCCAGCTGCGGTTGCAAAGAAGCTTCTTCTGGACAGAAGAAGCTGCGGTTTCTGCCGGAACGAAAAGGGCTAGAGACTTTCCCTTTGGTGGACGGATCCCTCTCGCCATGGAGAGTTGTGCAGAAGTATTTTCCTGCCGAAAGAACGCCAACAAGCCTTGGTAGCTGCAAATCATGTAGTTAGCGTTTTTGGATGCTGCTGTGGCCCAAGAGGGACCAGGAGGTCGCAAATTGGACCAGGAGAGAGAAGGGCTGTCGAGCAAGACAAGGAGCCCTCTCTGAAGCAGGTAGCACCCGGAAAAGTGCCAGAAACAGGCACTACAAGGATGCGTGAAACGATGCTCACCGAAGTTGCACAAAGGAGTCCCACGTCGCCGGAGACCAACTTAGAAAGTCGTGCAATGCAGGTTAGAGTGCCGTGGACCCAGGCTTGGCTGTGCACAAAGGATTTCCGCCGGAAGTGCACAGGGGCCGGAGTAGCTACAAAAGTCGCGGTTCCCAGCAATGCAGCCCAGCGAGGTGAGGTAAGGACTTACCTCCACCAAACTTGGACTGAAGTGTCACTGGACTGTGGGAGTTACTTGGACAGAGTTGCTGGATTCGAGGGACCTCGCTCGTCGTGCTGAGAGGAGACCCAAGGGACCGGTAATGCAGCTTTTTGGTGCCTGCGGTTGCAGGGGGAAGATTCCGTCGACCCACGGGAGATTTCTTCGGAGCTTCTGGTGCAGAGAGGAGGCAGACTACCCCCACAGCATGCACAGACAGGAAAACAGTCGAGAAGGCGGCAGGATCAGCGTTACAGAGTTGCAGTAGTCATCTTAGCTACTTTGTTGCAGTTTTGCAGGCTTCCAGCGCGGTCAGCAGTCGATTCCTTATCAGAAGGTGAAGAGAGAGATGCAGAGGAACTCTGATGAGCTCTTGCATTCGTTATCTAAAGTTTCCCCAGAGACCCTAAATAGCCAGAAAAGAGGGTTTGGCTACCTAGGAGAGAGGATAGGCTACTAACACCTGAAGGAGCCTATCAGAAGGAGTCTCTGACGTCACCTGGTGGCACTGGCCACTCAGAGCAGTCCAGTGTGCTGGAAGCACCTCTGTTTCCAAAATGGCAGAGGTCTGGAGCACACTGGAGGAGCTCTGGACACCTCCCAGGGGAGGTGCAGGTCAGGGGAGTGGTCACTCCCCTTTCCTTTGTCCAGTTTCGCGCCAGAGCAGGGGCTAAGGGGTCCCTGAACCGGTGTAGACTGGCTTATGCAGAATTGGGCACATCTGTGCCCAAGAAAGCATTTCCAGAGGCTGGGGGAGGCTGCTCCTCCCCTGCCTTCACACCATTTTCCAAAGGGAGAGGGTGTAACACCCTCTCTCAGAGGAAGTCCTTTGTTCTGCCATCCTGGGACAAGCCTGGCTTGACCCCAGGGGGGCAGAAACCTGTCTGAGGGGTTGGCAGCAGCAGCAGCTGCAGTGAAACCCCAGGAAAGGCAGTTTGGCAGTACCAGGGTCTGTGCTACAGACCACTGGGATCATCAAATTGTGCCAACAATGCCAGGATGGCATAGAGGGGGCAATTCCATGATCTTAGACATGTTACATGGCCATATTCTGATTTTGTGTTCCTCTGTGCATTCTCTCCTGTGTCCTGACACAGCCCAGTGTTCAAGGATTGCAAAGAGACCTAGGTAAGGAGCCCAAAGATATTTTCTAGTCAAATAGTATTAATTGTTCAAACAGTGTTTGTTTTACTGTGGACTCTCTGTGTTTTTCAGGCAGCTTGGCCTCTTTTAAAGTGGTGTTTGTTTCAAAATCGTTTTTTGCTGTGACTGTGTGAATTTCCCTTGCTAGTTTAGTGGCTCCCCCCCCCCCCTGCCCCCTTTTTTTTCACCCCTATTCTTAGTAAAAAGACTACATAGACCTTTCAGAGTGTGGTTTTAGGAGACTGTTTTTTTATTTTTCTTTAATCTGTTTGTGTGATTTAAATTGTGCTTAAAAGCTGTCTGTCCCCCTGTCTTTTTTGCCTTAAAAAGCCCGATTTTTAGAGTGTGCGCCCAGAACTATTGCAGTGTTTGTCTCTTAAACAATCTCCCCCTTACCTGAAAAGTAGACTCTGCTAGCTTGAAAGTGTGGATTCAGTCTGTCTGTATCCAAGGAGATACTGAATAGAGCACCAGGAGCCTCCCCCAGGCCCCAGGGACTGGACTTAGCTGATTGGCTCCCTGAGTCTCTGCTGCACCTGAGACCCGCCCCCCCCCCCCCCACCTGCTCTGGCTCCTTAAGTTTGTGGAGGGAAGGCCAAAGACAGGCACCTCCATTTTGTGTTCCTCTGTGCATTCTCTCCTGTGTCCTGACACAGCCCAGTGTTCAAGGATTGCAAAGAGACCTAGGTAAGGAGCCCAAAGATATTTTCTAGTCAAATAGTATTAATTGTTCAAACAGTGTTTGTTTTACTGTGGACTCTCTGTGTTTTTCAGGCAGCTTGGCCTCTTTTAAAGTGGTGTTTGTTTCAAAATCGTTTTTTGCTGTGACTGTGTGAATTTCCCTTGCTAGTTTAGTGGCTCCCTCCTGCCCCCTTTTTTTTTTTCACCCCTATTCTTAGTAAAAAGACTACATAGACCTTTCAGAGTGTGGTTTTAGGAGACTGTTTTTTTATTTTTCTTTAATCTGTTTGTGTGATTTAAATTGTGCTTAAAAGCTGTCTGTCCCCCTGTCTTTTTTGCCTTAAAAAGCCCGATTTTTAGAGTGTGCGCCCAGAACTATTGCAGTGTTTGTCTCTTAAACAATCTCCCCCTTACCTGAAAAGTAGACTCTGCTAGCTTGAAAGTGTGGATTCAGCCTGTCTGTATCCAAGGAGATACTGAATAGAGCACCAGGAGCCTCCCCCAGGCCCCAGGGACTGGACTTTGGTTAACTTGCTCCTTATATAGGTTCCTCGTGGTTGTTGCACATGCTGTTATGATAGGTTCTTTTGGGAGATGGTGTTTCATTGGTTGCTAGCTCCAGGGATGCATTTATGATTGGTGGATAAGGCTGGGATTCTGATTGGCTGTTGGTTCTAGGGCTGTGATTGGTGGATAGGGCTGGGATTCTGATTGGCTGTTGGTTCTAGGGCTGTGATTGGTGGATAGGGCTGGGATTCTGATTGGCTGTTGGTTCTAGGGCTGTGATTGGTGGATAGGGCTGGGATTCTGATTGGCTGTTGGTTCTAGGGCTGTGATTGGTGGATAGGGCTGGGATTCTGATTGGCCGTTGGTTTCTAAGGCTGGGGCTGTGATTGGGGGTCAGGAAATAGGGCTGTGACTGGCGATTAGGGCTGGGTCTCCCACTAATTGGCTAAATTAGGGTTTAAAAAATCGGATTGGCTAGGGTTAGGACCAGCTTCTTATTGGCCAGTAGGGCTATAAAAGGCTAGGATTCAGGGCGTCTCAGCCCGGGCGTCGAGGCAAAGGGCGGAGAGGACAAGGGCAGCTGTCTGTTTGGGTCTGTTCGGGACAGGTAGGGACTAGGGACTAGGGCCAGAAATGCTGCCCAATTCCCATTCCACCAGGAATGGTTTCTGCCCCAACACATCCCTCAACATGCAAACACATTACCCGCAAAGATATCCAATTCATGCATCTCAAACTGAATACAGACATAATGCATTGCCCCACCACCCAACACAATACCCTACATACAACACATATTCACATACACCCCATAACTACTACAGTCAAACACCTTCATACTCACAGCAAACACTACTCTGTCCCCTCCCACTAACACTACCTGCCACCACCCACACAATACAAAACGACAACATACAACTCTCTCAGTTTCAGTCTCCCAGATACACACTCTCTACACATACTAACCAAAAACACTATCCGCTGTTCGCTTCACACAGACCGCCTGAACTCATAACAATGCCCAAACCCTGCCTTCAAACACATCATCTACACACACTCTTCCCCTCTGCTCACCAATTACACACAACCATACAATTCCCACATTTCACTCCACCACACATATTACCTCCTCCAGTAATCTCAACTAATACTTATCTCCCTGACACACATCCATCACCTCATATACACCTCATACATTCATCTCCAAAACACATCAACACCCCATCTAACACTCAAATTCCACTTAACAGCACTAACTCGCATACAAGTCCCTCACCAAAAACAACTACACCAATAACCCCTCTCATTATTCCACAAAAACAATACCAACCACAAACATCAGCACATCAAAGCAACACAAACTTACATCACACTCATCATCATACCCACTCTCACCCCCAAGACTACACACAGGATACAAATTCCACCCTATCTCCACCCCTACCCCCCCACTCTTCACAAACACCTACCACAAGCACCCCATCCCAGCAACCTTCTTTCAGTCGCCTCTCCTCCATTGCACAATTTAGAGCCTTACATCATGATCCACATGCTCCCCCCCACCCCTAACCCATACTCCTTCCACACTAAACAAACGCAAACATAATAAAAAACATGCCACCCATAGCAACCTCGCATCCCCTTGTTTGTTTCATAATAAAACTACCCTACAAAAAACACTACACTCCTCATGGCTCTCTCAGCCACCAAGTTCACCACCCACACACACAGACCCAACAAAATGCCTCCTTAACCTGCTGGAAGAGGAACACTATGTTGAAAAGCAAGACTATTGTGAGCCTCAAACAGTCAACACAACTAGCAACACTCCTGCTTCAAGCTCACATTATACTACTTACCCTTCTACTAAACAAAACAACACTACAACTAACACACCCTATCTAAACTGCCAGCTCATAAATGCTCGATCACTCTCAAAAAACAAGCACCACATCTACGACCTGCTCACAGACACACAGCCTGACTTACTATTCATTACGGAAACCTGGTTGGGAGATGACATGGCACCAGTATTGCACGAAGCCCTTCCTCCAGGCTATCAAACCATCACACAAAACCGTATAGGCAAGAGAGGAGGTGGACTAGCTATTATATTCAAACAGGCAATAAACCTCAGTAAAACAGACAACATCTCCATACAAGGTTGTGAAGCCCTCCTTACCAGATGCCACCCTACTCCAACTTCCACCTGTAACTTTCTCCTCCTTTACAGACCTCCACCTAACAACTCCACTTTCCCAGATGCCTTTCTTGACATAGTCTCAAACCTTATTACACTATACTCCAATCTATGCATTCTTGGGGATCTAAACATTTGGTTTGACAAACCCAATATGCCCCATCCAAAAGCTATCACCACTGGCCTACTCGCATTGAATCTACATCAGATTGTACACAATCCCACACACATCGCTGGTCACATCCTAGATGTCATTTTTGCTAAGCCTGAACTTGTTACTATTCATAGCATCACACCAACCACCTGGTCAGACCACCATCTGATAACTTTCCGACAGACAACTCCACAAATCAACACACCCCACAACCACCTACATACATACACCTATCGACCATGGAGAAAACTCAATTTGGATCACTTAGAAACACAACTAACAGCAAAGACAGATCTAGATACAATCAATTCTGTACCTAAACTTTATGAGTGGCTACAGGAAGCTTTTGATGTCCTAATACCACTCAAAAAAACTAAACATGACAAAAGAAAACCAACACCTTGGAGAAACACAGAACTTAAAAAGATTAAAAAACAAATCAGAAAGTTGCAGCGGACCTGGCTCAAAACAAACAACAGTCAAGACAAACTGCAGCTACACAAACTTAACAGGATATACAAATCATCAATCAAAAAAGCTAAAAAAAGATACTACTCAGACAGAATTCTAAATGCTCAATCTACAACCAAGGAATTTTACAAAATTCTCAATGAATTTCGAAAACCCACATGCATGGAAGGAAGTCATCCCACCACTCAAGATTTCACAAACAAATTGGCAACTCACTACACAACCAAGGCAGACACACTGGACTCCTATTTAAAACAGAAGAAAACCATCAGCACCAACCCCTTTACTAAAATACCCTTTAAGAATAAACCATCCCAACCTCTACAGTCCTTCAAACAAATATCCCAGGATGAATTTATGGATTTGGTCAAAGCAAGCAGACCTTCTGGTTGCCCTTCTGACCCTTGCCCACCACAGATCTTCAAGAACATCCTGCTATCTACTTCCGCTGCCACACCTGTAAGAAGAATCATCAACAACTCTTTAACTTCAGGAACTTTTCCTATAGACCTGAAAAAGGCATACATACGACCATTATTAAAGAAAACAAATCTAGACCCGCAAGACCCAAACAACTACAGACCTATCACAAATGGACCTTTCCTGGGCAAATTGATAGAAAGAGCAGCATTCGCCCAGATGTCACAATTCATTGAAGACAACTCTATACTTTCAGACTTCCAAACTGGATTCCGCCCAGGAAGAAGCACTGAATCTGCACTCATGGCAATCTGGGACAATCTTAAAAACACAGTTGACCGAAATGGAGTTGCTGCACTACTTCTCTTGGACCTCTCAGCTGCCTTTGATACAGTTGACCATGACACCCTAACTCAA
This sequence comes from Pleurodeles waltl, assembly GCF_031143425.1. Taxonomy (NCBI): domain Eukaryota; kingdom Metazoa; phylum Chordata; class Amphibia; order Caudata; family Salamandridae; genus Pleurodeles; species Pleurodeles waltl. Next base: position 210,014,447 of record NC_090441.1, read on the forward strand.
AGACTCCACAAAGCCGGCATACAAGGGATTGCGCTCAACTGGATTACTTCCTATCTCCAAAAAAGAACGAATATCATCCACTCACCCCCCTTCTCATCCGAACCCTACCTCACAAAAACAGGGGTCCCCCAAGGGTCAATCATCTCACCTTTGCTTTTAACATCTACATGATATCTTTACCAGAACTGATCAATGATTTCCATCTCACATGCTACAACTATGCAGATGACACACAAATACTACTTCAATTAGAAGACCCCAAAAACATTGAAAACTCTCAAATCTTCAGTTGCCTCAGAGCCGTGGATCAGTGGATGACCTGGAGCCATCTCAAACTAAATACCTCCAAAACTGAAATACTCACATGTGGTGACTAGAAACATTATGACCCTCTGTGCGGTTGGCCTGACGATCTCGGACCACCTCCTCAATTATCCAAGGAAGTGAAAAACCTAGGAATCACCATGGATTCCAAACTAACTTTGAATGCCCAAGTAGACAAATTAGCACACACAAGCTTCATCACCTTAAAGACTTTACGACGCATTTTCCCTCACCTCGGATTTCCACACAAGGTGCAAGCTACTATCTCACTTGTATTATCCAAACTGGATTATGCCAATAGCCTCTACCATGGATCATCTCTATCTGTTATGAAAAAAACTACAACGTATCCAGAATTCCGCAGCCAGGCTACTAGTACATATAAAGCCGCAAGCCCACATCTCCCCTGCCTTGAGAGCACTACACTGGCTACCCGTTGCCAGAAGATGCACTTTCAAGCTGCTTTGTATCACCCACAAAGCTATACATGGAACAGGACCGCTTTTCATCAGACAGAAAATTACCAAATACATCCAACAAAGAACCCTCCGCTCAAGACTGGCACCCCGCCTTAGAACACCACCATACAAGAAAAAGACTGTAGGTGGTACATCCTTCTCCGTCCAAGCAGCCAAACTATGGAATTCATTACCCCCAACTATAAGAGCCACAGATAACTTTCTTGTTTTCAGGAAACTACTCAAGAGTTGGCTCTTTCCTTCATAACCACCTTTTTCAAACAACTATGAACTGCATATGCCTATGGGGATAATTATTTTTTCAGATTATATGTATATTTCTATTAATTTATAGTTTCTTTGGAAACTAAAGCAAGGCTGTGCGCCCAGAGATCCCATAGCAGAAAAAGATCTAGAATCCTTCCTGGAGGTGAACTGATGATGTACTGGAGCGTAATCTGTATCTGACTGTGACGCGCGGTTCTATCTTCCTCTCCTGGAGACACAGAGTAGAAGGTTCTCCCTTTATGAAGCACCTGTAAGCTCCGCCCGCTGAGCCACGCCCCGTCCACCCTCGAAGTATGTAAAGGAATTCCCGCCTTTTACCAGGATGATGAACAGCTTTCCAAAACGACCCCACTGCGTTTACCGCCGATTCCGGTGGTGCGTTGTTGATGCGCAGAAGCACGAGGACATCTCCACAGAGACGCACTAGTAACAATAACATTGCCAAAGGCACACAAGGTTGCTGGAGACGTTTACATCGTGGCCCATCAGGTACCCCTAGTGTACAATATAAACGGGGCGTATAAAACATGCTAGGTAACGCTTACTGACATACTCGTAGAAAATACTCCGGTTGGGTAGGCCACGATGCTCATTTTACAGAAACTAAACCTCAACAGGAAGCACTTACAAATATAAACGTAGCAGGTGCCCCAGTTGAAGCTCAGCTTCTGGAAAGGACAAGCCACCCTAACTCTCGGGCTTGGCAAAGATAAAGCAAGGCTGTGCGCTCAGAGATCCCATAGCAAAAAAAGATCCAGAATCCTTCCTGGAGGTGAACTGATGATGTACTAGAGCGTAATCTGTATCTGACTGTGACGCGCGGGTTCTATCTTCCTCTCCTGGAGACACAGAGTAGAAGGTTCTCCCTTTATGAAGCACCTGTAAGCTCCGCCCGCTGAGCCACGCCCCGTCCACCCTCGAAGTAGGTAAAGGAATTCCCGCCTTTTACCAGGATGATGGACAGCTTTCCAAAACGACCCCACTGCGTTTACCGCCGATTCCGGTGGTGCGTTGTAGATGCGCCGAAGAACGAGGGCATCTCCACAAAGACGCACTAGTAACAATCACATTGCCAAAGGCACACAAGGTTGCTGGAGACGTTTACCCCGTGGCCCATCACGTACCCTTAGTGTACAATATAAACGGGGCGTATAAAACATGCTAGGTAACGCTTACTGACATACTCGTAGAAAATACTCCGGTTGGGTAGGCCACGATGCTCATTTTACAGAAACTAAACCTCAACAGGAAGCACTTACAAATATAAACGTAGCAGGTGCCCCAGTTGAAGCTCAGCCTCTGGAAAGGACAAGCCACCCTGACTCTTGGGCTTGGCAAGGATGAAGCACGGCTGTGCGCTCAGAGATCCCATAGCAGAGGAAGATCTGGATTCCTTCCTGGAGGTGAACTGACTGATGGTGTGCTGGAGCGTGGTCTGTATCTGACTGTGACGCGCGGGTTCTATCTTCCTCTCCTGGAGACACAGAGTAGAAGGTTCTCCCTTTATGAAGCACATGTAAGCTCCGCCCGCTGAGCCACGACCCGTCCACCCTCGAAGAAGGTAAAGGAATTCCCGCCTTTTACCAGGATGATGAACAGCTTTCCAAAACGACCCCACTGCGTTTACCGCCGATTCCGGTGGTGCGTTGTTGATGCACAGAAGTACGAGGACATCTCCACAAAGACGCACTAGTAACAATAACATTGCCAAAGGCACACAAGGTTGCTGGAGACGTTTACCCCGTGGCCCGTCAGGTACCCCTAGTGAACAATATAAACGGGGCGTATAAAACATGCTAGGTAACGCTTACTGACATACTCGTAGAAAATACTTCCGCTTGGTTCGGTCACGATGCTCATTTTTTACAGAAACTAAACCTCAACAGGAAACACTTACCAATATAAACGTAGCAGGTGCCGCAGTCGAAGCTCAGCTTCTGGAAAGGACAAGCCACCCTAACTCTCGGGCTTGGCAAAGATAAAACAAGGCTGTGCGCTCAGAGATCCCATAGCAAAAAAAAGATCCAGAATCCTTCCTGGAGGTGAACTGATGATGTACTAGAGCGTAATCTGTATCTGACTGTGACGCGCGGGTTCTATCTTCCTCTCCTGGAGACACAGAGTAGAAGGTTCTCCCTTTATGAAGCACCTGTAAGCTCCGCCCGCTGAGCCACGCCCCGTCCATCCTCGAATGTAGGTAAAGGAATTCCCGCCTTTTACCAGGATGATGGACAGCTTTCCAAAACGACCCCACTGCGTTTACCGCCGATTCCGGTGGTGCGTTGTTGATGCGCAGAAGCACGAGGACATCTCCACAGAGACGCACTAGTAACAATAACATTGCCAAAGGCACACAAGGTTGCTGGAGACGTTTACCCCGTGGCCCGTCAGGTACCCCTAGTGTACAATATAAACGGGGCGTATAAAACATGCTAGGTAACGCTTACTGACATACTCGTAGAAAATACTCCGGTTGGTTCGGTCACGATGCTCATGTTTTCAGAAACTAAACTTCAACAGGAAACACTTACCAATATAAACGTAGCAGGTGACCCAGTTTGAAGCTCAGCTTCTGGAAAGGACAAGCCACCCTAACTCTCGGGCTTGGCAAAGATAAAGCAAGGCTGTGCGCTCAGAGATCCCATAGCAAAAAAAAAAAAAAAAAAAAAAGATCCAGAATCCTTCCTGGAGGTGAACTGATGATGTACTAGAGCGTAATCTGTATCTGACTGTGACGCGCGGGTTCTATCTTCGTCTCCTGGAGACACAGAGTAGAAGGTCTCCCTTTATGAAGCACCTGTAAGCTCCGCCCGCTGAGCCACGCCCCGTCCACCCTCGAATGTAGGTAAAGAAATTCCCGCTTTTTACCAGGATGACGGACAGCTTTCCAAAACGAGCCCACTGCGTTTACCGCCGATTCCGGTGGTGCGTTGTTGATGCGCAGAAGCACGAGGACATCTCCACAGAGACGCACTAGTAACAATAACATTGCCAAAGGCACACAAGGTTGCTGGAGACGTTTACATCGTGGCCCATCAGGTACCCCTAGTGTACAATATAAACGGGGCGTATAAAACATGCTAGGTAACGCTTACTGACATACTCGTAGAAAATACTCCGGTTGGGTAGGCCACGATGCTCATTTTACAGAAACTAAACCTCAACAGGAAGCACTTACAAATATAAACGTAGCAGGTGCCCCAGTTGAAGCTCAGCTTCTGGAAAGGACAAGCCACCCTAACTCTCGGGCTTGGCAAAGATAAAGCAAGGCTGTGCGCTCAGAGATCCCATAGCAGAAAAAGATCCAGAATCCTTCCTGGAGGTGAACTGATGATGTACTAGAGCGTAATCTGTATCTGACTGTGACGCGCGGGTTCTATCTTCCTCTCCTGGAGACACAGAGTAGAAGGTTCTCCCTTTATGAAGCACCTGTAAGCTCCGCCCGCTGAGCCACGCCCCGTCCACCCTCGAAGTAGGTAAAGGAATTCCCGCCTTTTACCAGGATGACGGACAGCTTTCCAAAACGACCCCACTACGTTTTACCGCCGATTCCGGTGGTGCGTTGTTGATGCACAGAAGCACGAGGACATCTCCACAGAGACACACTAGTAACAATAACATTGCCAAAGGAGCACAAGGTTGCTGGAGACGTTTTACCCCGTGGCCCGTCAGGTACCCCTAGTGAACAATATAAACGGGGCGTATAAAACATGCTAGGTAACGCTTACTGACATACTCGTAGAAAATACTTCCGCTTGGTTCGGTCACGATGCTCATTTTTTACAGAAACTAAACCTCAACAGGAAACACTTACCAATATAAACGTAGCAGGTGCCCCAGTTGAAGCTCAGCTTCTGGAAAGGACAAGCCACCCTAACTCTCGGGCTTGGCAAAGATAAAGCAAGGCTGTGCGCTCAGAGATCCCATAGCAAAAAAGATCCAGAATCCTTCCTGGAGGTGAACTGATGATGTACTAGAGCGTAATCAGTATCTGACTGTGACGCGCGGGTTCTATCTTCCTCTCCTGGAGACACAGAGTAGAAGGTTCTCCCTTTATGAAACACCTGTAAGCTCCGCCCGCTGAGCCACGCCCCGTCCACCCTCGAATGTAGGTAAAGGAATTCCCGCTTTTTACCAGGATGACGGACAGCTTTCCAAAACGAGCCCACTGCGTTTACCGCCGATACCGGTGGTGCGTTGTTGATGCACAGAAGCACGAGGACTTCTCCACAGAGACACACTAGTAACAATAACATTGCCAAAGGCACACAAGGTTGCTGGAGACGTTTACCCCGTGGCCCGTCAGGTACCCCTAGTGTACAATATAAACGGGGCGTATAAAACATGCTAGGTAACGCTTACTGACATACTCGTAGAAAATACTCCGGTTGGTTCGGTCACGATGCTCATGTTTTCAGAAACTAAACCTCAACAGGAAACACTTACCAATATAAACGTAGCAGGTGACCCAGTTGAAGCTCAGCTTCTGGAAAGGACAAGCCACCCTAACTCTCGGGCTTGGCAAAGATAAAGCAAGGCTGTGCGCTCAGAGATCCCATAGCAAAAAAAAAAAAAAAAAAAAAAAAAAAGATCCAGAATCCTTCCTGGAGGTGAACTGATGATGTACTAGAGCGTAATCTGTATCTGACTGTGACGCGCGGGTTCTATCTTCGTCTCCTGGAGACACAGAGTAGAAGGTCTCCCTTTATGAAGCACCTGTAAGCTCCGCCCGCTGAGCCACGCCCCGTCCACCCTCGAATGTAGGTAAAGAAATTCCCGCTTTTTACCAGGATGACGGACAGCTTTCCAAAACGACCCCACTGCGTTTACCGCCGATTCCGGTGGTGCGTTGTTGATGCACAGAAGCACGAGGACATCTCCACAGAGACACACTAGTAACAATAACATTGCCAAAGGCACACAAGGTTGCTGGAGACGTTTACCCCGTGGCCCGTCAGGTACCCCTAGTGTACAATATAAACGTGGCCCATCAGGTACCCTTAGTGTACAATATAAACGGGGCGTATAAAACATGCTAGGTAACGCTTACTGACATACTCGTAGAAAATACTCCGGTTGGTTCGGTCACGATGCTCATGTTTACAGAAACTAAACCTCAACAATGAAACACTTACCAATATAAACGTAGCAGGTGCCCCAGTTGAAGCTCAGCTTCTGGAAAGGACAAGCCACCCTAACTCTCGGACTTGGCAAAGATAAAGCAAGGCTGTGCGCTCAGAGATCCCATAGCAAAAAAAGATCCAGAATCCTTCCTGGAGGTGAACTGATGATGTACTAGAGCGTAATCTGTATCTGACTGTGACGCGCGGGTTCTATCTTCGTCTCCTGGAGACACAGAGTAGAAGGTCTCCCTTTATGAAGCACCTGTAAGCTCCGCCCGCTGAGCCACGCCCCGTCCACCCTCGAAGAAGGTAAAGGAATTCCCGTCTTTTACCAGGATGATGGACAGCTTTCCAAAACGACCCCCTGCCTTTACCGCCGTTTCCGGTGGTGCGTTGTTGATGCGCCGAAGCACGAGGACATCTCCACAAAGACGCACTAGTAACAATAACATTGCCAAAGGCACACAAGGTTGCTGGAGACGTTTCACCCCGTGGCCCATCATGTACCCCTAGTGTACAATATAAACAGGGTGTATAAAACATGCTAGGTAACGCTTACTGACATACTCGTAGAAAATACTCCGGTTGTGTAGGCCACGATGCTCATTTTACAGAAACTAAACCTCAACAGGAAGCACTTACCAATATAAACGTAGCAGGTGCCGCAGTCGAAGCTCAGCCTCTGGAAAGGACAAGCCACCCTGACTCTTGGGCTTGGCAAGGATGAAGCACGGCTGTGCGCTCAGAGATCCCATAGCAGAGGAAGATCTGGATTCCTTCCTGGAGGTGAACTGACTGATGGTGTGCTGGAGCGTGGTCTGTATCTGACTGTGACGCGCGGGTTCTATCTTCCTCTCCTGGAGACACAGAGTAGAAGGTTCTCCCTTTATGAAGCACCTGTAAGCTCCGCCCGCTGAGCCACGCCCCGTCCACCCTCGAAGTAGGTAAGGAATTCCCGCCTCTTGCCAGGATGACGGACAGCTTTCCAAAACGAGCCCACTGCGTTTTTACCGCCGATTCCGGTGATGTGTTGTTGATGCGCAGAAGCACGAGGACATCTCCACAAAGACGCACTAGTAACAATAACATTGCCAAAGGCACACAAGGTTGCTGGAGACGTTTACCCCGTGGCCCATCACGTACCCCTAATGTACAAAATAAACAGGGTATATAAAACATGCTAGGTAACGCTTACTGACATACTCGTAGAAAATACTCCGGTTGTGTAGGCCACGATGCTCATTTTACAGAAACTAAACCTCAAAGGAAGCACTTACCAATATAAACGTAGCAGGTGCCGCAGTCGAAGCTCAGCTTCTGGAAAGGACAAGCCACCCTAACTCTCGGGCTTGGCAAAGATAAAGCAAGGCTGTGCGCTCAGAGATCCCATAGCAGAGGAAGATCCAGAATCCTTCCTGGAGGTGAACTGATGATGTACTGGAGCGTAATCTGTATCTGACTGTGACGCGCGGTTTCTATCTTCCTCTCCTGGAGACACAGAGTAGAAGTTTCTCCCTTTATGAAACACCTGTAAGCTCCGCCCGCTGAGCCACGCCACGTCAACCCTCGAAGTAGGTAGGGGAATTCCCACCTCTTGCCAGAATGATGGACAGCTTTCCAAGGCTACCCCACTGCGTTTGCCGCCGACTAGCGTGGTGCGTCGCTGATGCGCAGGGGCGCGAGGAACTCTCCGCGGGGACGCACTAGTGGCAATGACATTGCCGGGGGCACACAAGGTTGCTGAAGACCTTTTGCCCCCGTGGCCCATCACGTACCCTAGTGTACAATGTGGACGCGGCAGATGCCGTGTTTGAAGCTCACCTTCTGGAAAGGACGGCCCACCCTGGCTCTTGGGCTTAGCAGGGATGGGGCGGGGCGGGGCTGTGCGCTCAGAGATCCCATGGCGGAGGGGATCTGGAATCCTTCCTGGAGGTGAGCTGATGATGTGCTGGAGCGTGGTCTGTGTCTGACTGGGACGCGCGGTTTCTGTCTTCCTCTGCTGGAGACACAGAGTGGAGGGTTTCTCCCCTTGTGGAGCACCTGTGGGCTCCGCCCGCTGAGCCACGCCCCGTCCACCCTCGAGGTAGGTAGGGGAGTTCCCGCCTTTTTTACCAGGATGATGGATGGACGACTAAGTATTTTTTACCCATGTTTCTAATTATGTATTGTATGTGCAGATGTGTGTGTATAAGTCATGTGTGTGTGTGTGTGTATAAATATATATATATATGTATATATGTTGTTTCTGTGCCTGGCATGTTTCTATGAATTTCTGCTCTCTTTTTATCACACTTATCTACTCATCGCTCTTATGTCATGTCTCTATCAAACTATCCTCCATTCTCACTCGGACTCATCCCAAATCCCTTCGACCACTTCCATCTCCTAAATATCTCTGCCTAAGCTCATCCCTCCACCCCCACATCTAACTCACCAAACCTCACTCTACCTCTGTGACCTCCCACACAACCCTACTAAATTCTCCTGCATTCATCTCACCCTGCTACTATGCTCTCCCTAACCCTTCCACATCCTCTTTCCCCTCCGCCCCCCTTTTATTCATCTCAAGCCTTTGGATTGAGCAAATGAAGGATAAACTCCCAATTAACACTTCTGGATTTCTTTCCTCCTCCACCCCTCCATTACTCCAGTCAATCTAACTAACAAACTCTCATATCCGCAACTCAAATTAACTCATAATAATACTAAAACTGTACTCCTTATTAAATTATACTAATCCATCACTAATTCTTGTTGGGTACCGGAGTAGCGTGCTACTCATTGAAAAGCGCTTCGACGCCTCGTCAGGGGTAGTAAGCGCTATATAAATACGATTACAATTACAATTACAATTACAATATTCGGAGTTACCATTGTGAAGCTACATATAGGCATTGACCTATATGTAGTGCACGCGTGTAATGGTGTCCCCACACTCACAAAGTTCAGGAAATTGGCTCTGAACAATATGGGGGCACCTTGGCTAGTGCCAGGGTGCCCTCACACTAAGTAACTTTGCACCTAACCTTTACCAGGTAAAGGTTAGACATATAGGTGACTTATAAGTTACTTAAGTGCAGTGTAAAATGGCTGTGAAATAACGTGGACGTTATTTCACTCAGGCTGCAGTGGCAGGCCTGTGTAAGAATTGTCAGAGCTCCATATGGGTGGCAAAAGAAATGCTGCAGCCCATAGGGATCTCCTGGAACCCCAATACCCTGGGTACCTCAGTACCATATACTAGGGAATTATAAGGGTGTTCCAGTAAGCCAATGTAAATTGGTAAATTGGTCACTAGCCTGTTAGTGACAATTTGGAAAGAAATGAGAGAGCATAACCACTGAGGTTCTGATTAGCAGAGCCTCAGTGAGACAGTTAGTCACTACACAGGTAACACATTCAGGCACACTTATGAGCACTGGGGCCCTGGAGAACAGGGTCCCAGTGACACATACAACTAAAACAACATATATACAGTGAAAAATGGGGTAACATGCCAGGCAAGATGGTACTTTCCTACACAACCCCCCCCCCCAAACGAAGGACAATAAGACTAGCCATGACCTGATGAGTCTTCATTGTCTAAGTGGAAATATCTGGAGAGTCCATCTGCATTGGAGTGGCTACTCCCAGGTCTATGTTCCACTGTATAGTCCATTCCCTGTAGGGATATGGACCACCTCAACAATTTAGGATTTTCACCTTTCATTTGTTTTAGCCAAAGTAGAGGTTTGTGGTCTGTCTGAACAATGAAGTGAGTGCCAAACAGGTATGGCCTCAACTTCTTCAGAGCCCAGACCACAGCAAAGGCCTCCCTCTCTATGGCAGACCAACGCTTTTCTCTAGGGGTCAACCTCCTACTAATAAAAGCAACAGGTTGATCCTGGCCCTCAGAATTAAGTTGTGATAGGACTGCCCCTACTCCTAATTCAGATGCATCAGTTTGGACATAGAATTTTTTAGAGTAACAAGGGCTTTTTAGGACAGGTGCAGAGCACATGGCCTGCTTCAGCTCCTCAAAAGCTTTCTGACAGTTTGCTGTCCATAATACCTTTTTAGGCATCTTCTTGGAAGTGAGGTCATTAAGAGGGGCTGCAATGGAGCCATAGTTCTTAATGAACCTCCTGTAATACCCAGTGAGGCCTAGGAAGGCTCTTACCTGAGTCTGAGTGGTAGGGGGAACCCAATCAATGATTGTTTGGATTTTCCCCTGTAGTGGTGCAATCTGTTCCCCACCAACAAGGTGTCCCAGATAAACCACCTTACCCTGCCCTATCTGGCACTTTGAAGCCTTGATAGTGAGGCCTGCCTTTTGCAGGGCCTCCAAAACTTTCCATAGGTGGACCAGGTGCTCATCCCAGCTGGAGCTAAAGACAGCTATATCGTCCAGATATGCTGCACTGAAAGCTTCCAGCCCTTGCAGGACTGTGTTCACCAACCTCTGAAAAGTGGCAGGTGCATTTTTCAAACCAAAAGGCATTACAGTGAACTGGTAATGTCCTCCAATGGTTGAAAATGCAGTCTTAGGTTTAGCATCTTCTGACAATTTGATCTGCCAATACCCTGCAGTCAAATCAAAAGTGCTTAGATACTTGGCAGATGCCAGTGTATCTATGAGCTCATCTGCCCTGGGTATAGGGTGAGCATCAGTTTTGGTTACAAGGTTGAGACCTCTATAGTCTACACAAAACCGCATTTCCTTCTTTCCATCTTTGGAATGGGGTTTTGGTACAAGTACCACAGGAGAAGCCCATGGACTTTCAGAGTGCTCAACCACTCCTAGTTCTAACATTTTCTGGACCTCTTGCTTTATGCAGTCCCTGACATGGTCAGGCTGCCTATAGATCTTACTTTTGACAGGTAAACTGTCTCCAGTATCTATAGTGTGCTCACACCAAGAAGTGGTACCTGGCACAGTAGAGAAGAGTTCAGAGAATTGATCTAGGAGATTTATGCAATTATCTTTCTGCTCAGCAGTAAGACAATCAGCCAAAACTACACCTTCCACAAGAGCATCTTGTTCTGTGGAAGAGAAGAGATCAGGTAGAGGATCACTGTCTTCTTCCTGTCCCTCATCAGTTGCCATGAGCAGGGTGAGATCAGCCCTGTCATAGTAGGGTTTCAGGCGGTTTACATGGAGTACCCTAAGGGGACTCCTTGCAGTGCCTAAGTCAACTAAATAGGTGACTTCACCCTTTTTCTCAACAATTGTGTGGGGACCACTCCATTTATCTTGGAGTGCTCTTGGGGCCACAGGCTCCAAGACCCACACTTTCTGCCCTGGTTGGTACTGAACCAAAACAGCCTTCTGATCATGCCATTGCTTCTGGAGCTCTTGGCTGGCCTGAAGGTTTTTACTGGCCTTTTTCATATACTCAGCCATCCTTGATCTGAGGCCAAGTACATAATCCACAATATCCTGTTTAGGAGCTTTTAAAGGTTGTTCCCAACCCTCCTTCACAAGTGTGAGTGGACCCCTAACAGGGTGTCCAAAAAGAAGTTCAAAGGGGCTGAAGTCCACTCCTTTCTGGGGTACCTCCCTGTAGGCAAAAAGGAGGCATGGTAGAAGGATATCCCATCTCCTGCGGAGTTTTTCAGGGAGACCCATAATCATGCCTTTGAGAGTTTTGTTAAATCTCTCCACCAGTCCATTTGTTTGTGGATGATAGGGTGTTGTGAACTTATAAGTTACACCACACTCCTTCCACATGGCCTTTAAGTATGCAGACATGAAATTGCTTCCCCTGTCTGATACTACTTCCTTTGGGAAGCCCACCCTGGAAAATATTCCCAGGAGGGCCTTTGCCACTGCAGGAGCTGTAGTGGTCCTTAAAGGAATAGCTTCAGGATATCTTGTGGCATGGTCCACTACCACCAAGATTAATCTATTGCCTGAAGCAGTAGGAGGGTCAAGGGGGCCAACTATGTCAACCCCTACCCTTTCAAAGGGAGCCCCAACCACAGGCAGTGGAATAAGGGGTGCCTTTGGAGTGCCACCTGTTTTGCCACTGGCTTGACAGGTTTCACAGGACTTACAAAATTCCTTTGTGTCCTCAGACATTCTAGGCCAATGAAACAGGGGAACAAGCCTGTCCCAAGTTTTCATTTGTCCTAGATGCCCAGCTAGGGGAATGTCATGCGCTAGAGTTAGGAGGAACTTTCTGTACTCCTGAGGAATCACCAATCTCCTGGCAGCTCCAGGTTTAGGATCCCTTGCCTCAGTGTACAAGAGGTTGTCCTCCCAGTAAACTCTGTGAGAGTCACTGACATCCCCATTAGCCTGTTTGACAGCTTGCTGTCTCAGACCCTCTAATGTGGGACAGGTTTGCTGTGCCACACTCAGCTCCTCTCTGGCAGGCCCCCCTTCACCCAAAAGCTCAGCAGTGTCTGCTTCAAGCTCCTCTGGTGTAGGTTCTGCAAAGGGAGGGAATTCTTCTTCCTCAGAAGTAGAATCCACTGTAGAGGGAGGGATAGTAGGAAGTGGTTTGCTTCTACTAGACCTAGCTTTAGGGAGCACTTGGTCCATTGTTCCAGGATCCAAGCTTCCCTGTCCTTTTTGCTTTTTGGCCTGAGCCCTGGTTAAAGCAAAAATATGCCCTGGAATGCCCAGCATTGCTGCATGGGCCTCCAACTCCACATCTGACCAAGCTGATGTCTCCAAATCATTTCCCAGTAGACAGTCTACAGGTAAATCTGAGGCTACCACAACTTTCTTTGGACCAGTAACCTCCCCCCAGTTGAGATTAACAACAGCCATGGGGTGGCTAAGTGTGTTGTTGTGAGCATCGGTTACTTGGTACTGGTGACCAAGTAGGTGTTGTTCAGGGTGGACCAGTTTCTCTATGACCATAGTCACACTGGCACCAGTGTCCCTGTAGGCCTGAACCTCAACACCATTTATTAGGGGTAGCTGCCTGTACTTATCCATATTAAGGGGACAAGCAGCTAAGGTGGCTAAATCAATAGCCCCCTCAGAGACTAACACAGCCTCTGTGGCCTCCCTAACAAGGCCAACCCCAACTAAGTTACCAAAAGTGAGCCCAGCTACTCCCTTGGATTGGCTATTAGTAGGTTTGCTCCCACCACCACTGCTATTAGTAGGGACACTAGGTGTAGCAGTAGGGGTTGAAGTGGTAGGAGGCTTGGTGCTTTTCTTTGGACAACTGGAATCTGTTGCCCAATGGCCTTTTATTTTACAAAAATAGCACCATGGTTTCTTTTCCTTGTTCTGATTAAAGGAGGATTTGGACCCACCACCCCCACCAGAGTGTTTTTGTGGGCCTGATGAAGACTCATTTTTAGATTTGTCCCCACCCTTGTCTGAAGACTTACCATCCTTCTTTTTGTTGCCATCTTTGTCACCCCCTGTATGAACTTTTCTGTTCACTCTTGTTCTGACCCATTTGTCTGCCTTCTTTCCCAATTCTTGGGGAGAGGTCAGATCAGAGTCCACCAAGTACTGGTGCAACAAATCAGACACACAATTATTAAGAATATGCTCTCTCAGGATCAAGTTATACAGGCTTTCAAAGTCAGTAACCTTACTGCCATTTAACCACCCCTCCAAGGCCTTCACTGAATGGTCAATGAAATCAATCCAGTCTTGTGAAGACTCCTTTTTGGTCTCTCTGAACTTTATCCTGTATTGTTCAGTGGTTAAGCCATAACCATCCAGGAGTGCATTCTTAAGAACTTGGAAATTATTGGCATCACTTTCTTTCACAGTAAGGAGCCTATCCCTACCTTTTCCACTAAATGATAGCCATAGGATAGCAGCCCACTGCCTTTGAGGGACATCCTGTACAACACAGGCCCTCTCAAGTGCAGCAAACCACTTGTTAATGTCATCCCCCTCCTTATAAGGGGGAACTATCTTATGCAGATTCCTGGAATCATGCTCTTTTACAGGATGACTATGGGGAATACTGCTGCTGCCACCATGGGTTTCAAAACCCAATTTCTGTCTTTCCTTCTCTACTTCTAAGGATTGTCTATCTAAATCCAGCTGTTGCTGTTTAAGCTTCAGTCTGGATTGCTCCACTCTCAATCTATTGCGCTCCCTTTCTAACATTCTGTCATCAGGGTGGGTGGGAGAAACATTCCTAGACACAGAAGTATGGTGAGAATGGACAGAAGGAGACCTGTCCCTTACAGAGGGCACCCTAACAGCTTGGCTGACAGTGTAATGTGAGAGCACATCATCTGTATGATGTGACTCCACCTCAGTACCAACTATGCTAGACTGTCTTGTAATGGGAAGGCTAAGAAGTTTCTTTCCTGAACCTTTACCTGGGGGTGTCCCTGGATCAGATTGAGAACCATTTGCTACTTTTTCAACAGATGTGGCCACCTTGGCCTTATCTTGTTCTCTAAGCATATTAAGCAATAGTTCCAAGGAAGGATTCTTCCCTACACTCAAATCTCTCTCTATGCAGAGACTCTTTGCTCCTTTCCAGCTAAGGTGATCATATGCAATCTTAGACAGGTCAACATTTTGGCCTGTGCCAGACATTTTTAGAGAGAGTTAAAGTGATAGAAAAAGAGAAAAAAGCTTTCAGAACTTTTTAGAAAGACAGAAAAAAAACCTTTTAAACTTTTAAGAACTTTTTGAAAGTTTAGAAGTACTTTTCAGCACTTTAGAAAAGAGTGAAAAGAGGAAATGCAAAACTTTTTAGCACTGTGTACACACACTGAACTTGTTTTGTATATTTTTCTCTTATGAAAAGTACAATGACAAGAGTGGTAAGTAGTCTCAAAGCACTTATCCCACCGCTGCACAACCAATGTAGGAGGCTGGACTGGCTTGTAGTGAGTACCAAGGGGTACTTTCACCTTGCACCAGGCCCAGTTATCCCTTATTAGTGTATAGGGTGTCTAGCAGCTTAGGCTGATAGATAATGGTAGCTTAGCAGAGCAGCTTAGGCTGAACTAGGAGACGTGTGAAGCTACTACAGTACCACAAGTGTCACTTGCACAATATCATAAGAAAACACAATACACAGATATACTAAAAATAAAGGTACTTTATTTTTATGACAATATGCCAAAGTATCTCAGTGAGTACCCTCAGTATGAGGATAGCAATTATACACAAGTTATATGTACACAATACCAAAAATATGCAGTATAGTCTTAGAAAACAGTGCAAACAATGTATAGTTACAATAGGATGCAATGGGGACACATAGGGATAGGGGCAACACAAACCATATACTCCAAAAGTGGAATGTGAACCACGAATGGACCCCAAACCTATGTGACCTTGTAGAGGGTCGCTGGGACTATTAGAAAATAGTGAGAGTTAGAAAAATAGCCCTCCCCAAGACCCTGAAAAGTGAGTGCAAAGTGCACTGAAGTTCCCCAAAAGACAAAGAGTCGTGATAGAGGAATAATGCAGGAAAGACACCAACCAACAATGCAACAACTGTGGATTTCCAATCTAGGGTACCTGTGGAACAAGGGGACCAAGTCCAAAAGTCACAAGCAAGTCGGAGATGGGCAGATGCCCAGGAAATGCCAGCTGCGGGTGCAAAGAAGCTTCTTCTGGACAGAAGAAGCTGCGGTTTCTGCCAGAACGAAAAGGGCTAGAGACTTCCCCTTTGGTGGACGGATCCCTCTCGCCGTGGAGAGTCGTGCAGAAGTATTTTCCCGCCGAAAGAACGCCAACAAGCCTTGCTAGCTGCAAATCGTGCAGTTAGCGTTTTTGGATGCTGCTGTGGCCCAAGAGGGACCAGAAGGTCGCAAATTGGACCAGGAGAGAGAGGGGCTGTCGAGCAAGACAAGGAGCCCTCTCTGAAGCAGATAGCACCCAGAAAAGTGCCAGAAACAGGCACTACAAGGATGCGTGAAACGGTGCTCGCCGAAGTTGCACAAAGGAGTCCCACGTCGCCGGAGACCAACTTAGAAAGTCGTGCAATGCAGGTTAGAGTGCCGTGGACCCAGGCTTGGCTGTGCACAAAGGATTTCCGCCGGAAGCGCACAGGGGCCGGAGTAGCTGCAAAAGTCGCGGTTCCCAGCAATGCAGCCCAGCGAGGTGAGGTAAGGACTTACCTCCACCAAACTTGGACTGAAGAGTCACTGGACTGTGGGAGTCACTTGGACAGAGTTGCTGGATTCGAGGGACCTCGCTCGTCGTGCTGAGAGGAGACCCAAGCGACTGGTAATGCAGCTTTTTGGTGCCTGCGGTTGCAGGGGGAAGATTCCGTCGACCCACAGGAGATTTCTTCGGAGCTTCTGGTGCAAAGAGGAGGCAGACTACCCCCACAGCATGCACAGACAGGAAAACAGTCGAGAAGGCGGCAGGATCAGCGTTACAGAGTTGCAGTAGTCATCTTAGCTACTTTGTTGCAGTTTTGCAGGCTTCCAGCGCGGTCAGCAGTCGATTCCTTATCAGAAGGTGAAGAGAGAGATGCAGTGGAACTCTGATGAGCTCTTGCATTCGTTATCTAAAGTTTCCCCAGAGACCCTAAATAGCCAGAAAAGAGGGTTTGGCTACCTAGGAGAGAGGATAGGCTACTAACACCTGAAGGAGCCTATCAGAAGGAGTCTCTGACGTCACCTGGTGGCACTGGCCACTCAGAGCAGTCCAGTGTGCTGGCAGCACCTCTGTTTCCAAAATGGCAGAGGTCTGGAGCACACTGGAGGAGCTCTGGACACCTCCCAGGGGAGGTGCAGGTGAGGGGAGTGGTCACTCCCCTTTCCTTTGTCCAGTTTCGCGCCAGAGCAGGGGCTAAGGGGTCCCTGAACCGGTGTAGTCTGGCTTATGCAGAATTGGGCACATCTGTGCCCAAGAAAGCATTTCCAGAGGCTGGGGGAGGCTGCTCCTCCCCTGCCTTCACACCATTTTCCAAAGGGAGAGGGTGTAACACCCTCTCTCAGAGGAAGTCCTTTGTTCTGCCATCCTGGGACAAGCCTGGCTTGACCCCAGGGGGGCAGAAACCTGTCTGAGGGGTTGGCAGCAGCAGCAGCTGCAGTGAAACCCCAGGAAAGGCAGTTTGGCAGTACCAGGGTCTGTGCTACAGACCACTGGGATCATCAAATTGTGCCAACAATGCCAGGATGGCATAGAGGGGGCAATTCCATGATCTTAGACATGTTACATGGCCATATTCGGAGTTACCATTGTGAAGCTACATATAGGCATTGACCTATATGTAGTGCACGCGTGTAATGGTGTCCCCGCACTCACAAAGTTCAGGGAATTGGCTCTGAACAATGTGGGGGCACCTTGGCTAGTGCCAGGGTGCCCTCACACTAAGTAACTTTGCACCTAACCTTTACCAGGTAAAGGTTAGACATATAGGTGACTTATAAGTTACTTAAGTGCAGTGTAAAATGGCTGTGAAATAACGTGGACGTTATTTCACTCAGGCTGCAGTGGCAGGCCTGTGTAAGAATTGTCAGAGCTCCATATGGGTGGCAAAAGAAATGCTGCAGCCCATAGGGATCTCCTGGAACCCCAATACCCTGGGTACCTCAGTACCATATACTAGGGAATTATAAGGGTGTTCCAGTAAGCCAATGTAAATTGGTAAATTGGTCACTAGCCTGTTAGTGACAAGTTGGAAAGAAATGAGAGAGCATAACCACTGAGGTTCTGATTAGCAGAGCCTCAGTGAGACAGTTAGTCACTACACAGGTAACACATTCAGGCACACTTATGAGCACTGGGGCCCTGGAGAACAGGGTCCCAGTGACACATACAACTAAAACAACATATGTACAGTGAAAAATGGGGGTAACATGCCAGGCAAGATGGTACTTTCCTACAGGGGAGTTAACCGTTCTCCCCCCAAGCCTCATTATTCGCTGGCGACCCTATCACCCATATCTATCTATCTATCTATCTATCTATCTATCTATCTATCTATCTATCTATCTATCTATCTATCTATCTATCTATCTATCTATCTATCTATCTATCTATCTATCTATCTATCTATCTAAAGGATAGGGGGTAGAGGAGCCTTAAAAAGGCCCCGTGCAACCCATCTCCCAGGGCCATTTCTAATTTTAAGGGGGGTTTCCCCAAACCTATTTGTTATCTATTTCAAACAGGTGGGTGCCCAGGTGCCCACCATGGGGCACCCACCATACAGACGTTGGGAGCTGTGGGGGAAGCCTCAGGTTTGCTGCTGAGACAATTCCATGTCTGATCCATTGCTCTCTATGACTGCAGTTACTTGAGAGACAAGGGCTTAGGATTCGGTGCTGGTGCTTTGATGCGGGAGTGATCCTCCCATCAGCCTCTCCCTGCTCACAGGAGGGTGCAGCGGGTGCATCACAGGTCCTGGAAAAGGACGTAGAGTTGATGCCTGTGGTGGCACCAGACGTCTTCTCCTTATTGGCCACTTTCTTGGCAGTACTCTCCTTCTTTGGGGCCACCCTCTTTTATGGGTCAGCAGTGCACTTAGCAGAGGGCTTGTGAACCTTTAGACAATAAAAATAAAACAGGAAGTCTGTGACAATTGGGCATTACAAGTCACCATCATCATCAATCCATAACATTACACAAGAAAAGTTAACTCGGTGCCCTTCGAAGACCCCTGGGGACTCTATGGGAGGTAAAGAGTGGGGGGACAGACAAAAGTCGAACAAATTAAATACATTTTTACTGTTGCCCCTGCAGGGCCCATGGGAATTCTATATGGAAGACAGTGGAGGAATCAGGGAAAAAATGGATAACATTATTGTCAGTGCCCCTCCAGAGTCAATGGGAATTCTATAGGAGTCAAAGTTCGTAGCAGGCAAAAATTTAATTATTGACTAACATGACTGGTGCCCCACAAAGGCCCATGGGGCCCCCATGGGAGGCAATGCGGGGGGAGGCAAAAATCGAATAAATAAATTAAATAATTGATGCTGTCCTTCCCAGGCCCATGGAGACGTCATAGCTAGCAGGGCGGTGGGAGGCTGGCAAACATTCATACATGGATAAAAGCATTGGTGGTGCCACACCTGGACCCCTCAAAACTCTATGGGCAGCAAGGGGGGAAGCAAAAACTTAATAAATGAATAATAGTATTGCTGGTGCCCCTCCAAGGCCCACAGGGCCTCTACAGGAGGCAAGGGGGACAGGCAAAAATCAACTAAATGAATGAAAAACAACAGAGTACTAAAACCAGCCACAGGCTGTTCCTCAAAGATTTTTTTTTAAGTTGGATAAAAGGACTGCACAAAATAATGGTAGTTAGCTCACCCATCACACGGCTACTAAAGAAGGAGGCATGGAAAACAAAGACAAAATGGCCAGCAGGCACACACTCACTGGCTCCACAATATAGTGGTTGCCGCATGGCCAGCAAAGAAGGGCGCATAGAAAACAAAGACAAAATGGTGGCCTATGACAAACACACATACTGGCTACACAAAATTAGGGGTGGGCGGAGAACTCCACTCCTCTTGGGGAGTTCACAAGTCTTGGCACTCCGCATTCTGAGTGGAGTTCACCAAAAAGCTCCACCAACCGGTGGTGGAGCGGAGTTCACTGCTGTGCCACTCATGCATCCCTAGTTCGCTCCTCTGTATATGCTAAGAGGTGCACTGGGTCATGCTTTCTTTACATCAGGGTTCCCTGTGTGCCAAGGTGCTGTCTGGTCCAAACACTGCTTGCACTAACCTCACCCTAAAGCTATGTTTGGCCAGTACCAAGCTCCATTGCGTGCTAAGCAGCGCCCGGGGTCATGCTTGCCTTGTGTGCCAATTCTAAGCCCCGCATCAAGTGCTTCAGATGACTGAGGGCCTGATTACGATCATACGATCTTGGCGGAGGGGATTACTCCATCACAAATGTGACGGATATCCCGTCCGCTGTGTTAGAAGTTCCTTATGATATAATGGAACTTGTAATACGGCGGGCAGGATATACAACACATTTGGGACGAAGTAATCCCCTCCGCCAAGGTCGTAATCAGGCCCTAAGATTCCAGACTCGCTAGAGAAGTGGCACGCCCGCGTACCTGTCTGACTTACTCCCCCCCACCAATAACATGCTTCTGTCCTGTCCTCCTCTCAGATAAGAATAACGTGACTTCTTTCATCCTTCGTGGGAACACTGAGGCCCGTATTTATACTTTTTGACGCTAAACTGCGCTAACGCAGTTTAGCGTCAAAAAATTTTGCGCCGGCTAACGCCATTCTGAAGCACCATGCGGGCGCCGTATTTATTGAATGGCGTTAGCCGGCGCAAGCAGACCGGCGCTGCCTGGTGTGCGTGGAAAAAAACCACGTACACCAGGCAGCGCCGGCGTTGGGAAAAATTGCGTTAGGGCGTCTTAAAATGGCGCAAGTCAGGTTGACGCTAAAAAATCGTCTTAACCCGATTTGCGCCATTTTTAACGACGCCCAGACACCATTTACATGACTCCTGTCTTAGTAAAGACAGGAGTCATGCCCCCTTGCCCAATGGCCATGCCCAGGGGACTTATGTCCCCTGGGCATGGTCATTGGGCATAGTGGCATGTAGGGGGGCACAAATAAGGCCCCCCTATGCCACCCAAAAAAAAAAAAAAAAAAAAAATGTATACTTACCTGAATGTCACTGGGATGGGTCCCTCCATCCTTGGGTGTCCTCCTGGGGTGGGCAAGGGTGGCAGGGGGGGTCCCTGGGGGCAGGGGAGGGCACCTGTGGGCTCATTTTGAGCCCACAGGCCCCTTAACGCCTACCCTGACCCAGGCGTTAAAAAGTGGCGCAAAAGCGGGGTTTTTTGACCCGACCACTCCCGGGCGTGATTTTTGCCCGGGAGTATAAATACGACGCATTTGCGTCGCCGTCATTTTTTTAGACGGGAACGCCTTCCTTGCATCTCATTAACGCAAGGAAGGCGTTCACGCAAAAAAATGACGCTATTTGCCCATACTTTGGCGCTAGACGCGTCTAACGCCAAAGTATAAATATGGCGTAAGTTTTGCGCCGAATTTGCGTCGAAAAAAACGACGCACATTCGGCGCAAACGGAGTATAAATATGGCCCTGAGATTTCTGCTTCAAGGCCCGAAGGCGTGTTCCCATGTTACAAAATGCCGCCTGAAGAGACCTTATCTGTGGCGAGGAGCCCAGGATGGGGGCCTCCTAGAACCTGTTTTCTGTGCCCTGCAGGGCTGGTATAGTACAGGAGCTTTGTCACTGAAGTGACTCAACGTGAACTGCATCATGACGGAGTATGTGCGCCCCACTGCCTGGACTACACGTGCCCAGGGTTTAATTTGTAAATAAAACCATGCAGGTGCTCAACGTCTTCCTCTTAAACCTGGGGCTGCTGCAATTAATTGTGGGAACATGGAATACTGAGGCAGCGTAATCCTGAAGCCATCTCGGGCCTCTTCAATCCATTTAAAGCCGCTCCCTGCCCCTCCAGCTCACTCTTGCAGCTTTCTGCTTTCTCCATTTGTGACGCTTTTTCGTTTTTCTCTTCCTCCGTCTTTCCCATATGTGTCTTTTGCTCGCAACAAATGCTTGGGGCAGAAAAATAAGCCGCGGCCCTGAAAAATAAGTGCAGGTGCTCAGCACCGGAAACAACTAGCACAAATCAAGCACTGACCGTGCCTCACCATTACCCGTGCGAAGGCAGCCATCAGTGGGCTTACTACCTACAGCTGAGGTCTGTGTATAACCTGCAAGTCACAGGTTCGAAGCTGAGAGGTGTATCCTAGCCTTTTATGCTCCCTAGCTCGATAATGCGAATAGCTGACGCCATCATGAGACACCCACACCTTCTCCGCACGGGTCGGCCACTGCCACACTCCTCCAAACATGCACAACTGGTAATGCAGCTGCCGCCACTGCACCAGGAAGCACCTTGGCAGCTTGCCACCCTTAAAAGGCACTATATAAATGAAACTAACATTCAGTGCACCCAAGGCAATGTTGACGCCTGCTGTTTGCATTAGGACGATGGTGTCCTTGGCTGCAGGGCTCTGGTTTCAAGCTCTGCCCCACCAGTCCTGCAGGATCCTGGCAGCAGGGAGGTCGCGCTCTGTCCCTCAGGTGAGTATGTTCCGGGAGGTTTTCCGCCACATGCAGAACTCTGGATTTTCACAGAGTTTTTAGATAACTCCGCGGAATTCTGCAGAGTAGAACTGCGTGAGCTACGCACACCATTACGCAAAATGCCCAACACCACATGGCAGCAAAGAAGAGGGCATGGAGATCGGAGAACATAGTTGCCATGTGGTGCCTGGGGCACCTTTCCCCCCCAAAAAAATCTTGTAGCATTGCAGGGAAAGGATTGCTCATATATTTATGTTTTATCCCAAACGATGTGTCTGGGCCCGCACATGGAACTAGCCTTTGCCCACCACCATTAAATCAGCAATGCCAAAAACGAAAATCAAATAGACTTTCAAATTGCCCCAACCGCAAACAGCCAAGTGTGACATTATTTACCCCTCAAAAAAACCTATGAATAGTTGCAGGAAAACAGGTATCAACCATGTCACAGACACACAAACTCGTAAAAAAGAATGGTCTAACACATGCGGAAGAAGGAGCCACCCTGGCCCTAGCTACCCACAACATCTGGAGATGAAAAAATAAACCAGATTTTGCATTTAATAGAAGACGATCCACAAGCCCCTAAATGTTTTTTTTTTTTTTATACCACAGCAACAACAGCAGTGAGAATGTGAGAAATAGATCAAAAATATGCTCAAGGCCTAGCAAAGGGCTCACTAGGTCCCAATCAGAAAAACATCACATTAAAATAATAAACAAACCAGTATCAAATACACACAATAAAACATGAAAATTGAGAAAAAGTATATTTAACCCCTTGCATCCGCCAATCAAAAAATGTGCAACCATTTTCCCTTTAAACAAGTGGATCCCACACTCCAAGCTCCAGGCCACCCACCAACAAAGATACAGAAAAAAAACACAAAAAGGAACAAACATTGTGGTGCCTGCCCTTAGGAAATAACAAACATTTTTCAAAGTGCTGCATTGAACTTTTTGGATTTTTTTCAGAAAGTGAAGATTCCAAGGTTGTGAATACAGACAAAAGGAAAGTGATGCTTTCTCTCAATATCCAAATTTAAAAAAAATACCAAGGGCTAAACAAAGCAGAAGGAGGAGAGTACCCTCTCAGTCTCTAAGCCACTGTCTTCATGTTTAAAAAAAAAATATTTTGTGCTCAAAACTTTACACGAACAATCAACTCAAAAATGTCATTTA
The DNA here is from genome assembly GCF_031143425.1 of Pleurodeles waltl. Taxonomy (NCBI): domain Eukaryota; kingdom Metazoa; phylum Chordata; class Amphibia; order Caudata; family Salamandridae; genus Pleurodeles; species Pleurodeles waltl. Next base: position 210,037,809 of record NC_090441.1, read on the forward strand.
GAGAATAGCGCCACTTGTGTTCACATTTGTGGTTTGACTCTCATAAATTACATGAATGGTTGGTTTGGGAAAAAGATCTATCTGAAATGTTTGTTGACAACTCTGGGGCATTGGATGTGATGAGGCTGCCATTCCGATTTGTAGTTTGGTGCTAAAAAATTACGCAAACAGTCCACTTGGGTAAAAAAACCCACCTGAAATGTTTGTTGATAGCATGCACGAAAGGAACTGCCTTCTGCGTTGGAAACATACCAGTCATGTTTGTGACACATTGGCCCATATTTATGAGAAATGGCGCACAACAGCGCTAATGGAGTTGTGCGTCATTTTTTTTACTGCCAGCTAACGCCATTCCTTAAAGCCATCTGTGCGCCATATTAATGAAATGATGCACAGTGGTGCTGAGGAATGGCTAGCATCACAAAAAAAGACACTAGCTGATGGGGGATGGTATTAGGGGAAATAGCGCTAGTGGGCCAGAAATGACGCTAGGCAGGTTAGCGGCAAAATTGTTGCCGCTAATCAGCCTAGCGTCATTTTTTGATGCACAGCAGCAAAAAAATGACTCCTGTCTTAGTATAGACAGGAGTCATGACCATCACCACAGGGGACCAGTGTCCCCTGGGCAAGCCCTACGTACCCATTGCTAGGCACGGGGCCCCATGTTAGGGTCCTCCAATGGCACACCACACACATACACATACACTTACCTGCAACTTACCTGGGATTGGCTCCCTCCTCCTGTACTGTGGTGTGGGTGGTGGTGTTGCTGAGGCTTGGTGTGGGCATCTTTGTGCCCATTCCATGGTGTGTTCCCATGAAAATGGGCCTACCTGCACTTTAACGCCTGGTCTGACCGGGCGTTAAATAATGGCATTAACCGGGCTTAGCGCCATTTTGTAGGTGTGCCTCCCACCTGCACATCGTTTCTGCACCGGGAGTTAAATATGGAGCTGCGGGGCTAGCATCATTTTTCGGACGGGAACACTGTGAGAAGGTAGCCTCTTTCTAGCCTTGTTACCCCCACTTTTGGCCTGTTTGTGAGTGTATGTCAGGGTGTTTGTCACTGTTTTCACTGTCTCACTGGGATCCTGATAGCCAGGCCTCAGTGCTCATAGTGAAAACACTATGTTTTCAGTATGGTTGTTATGTGTCACTGGGATCCTGCTGGTCAGGACCCCAGTGCTCATAGGTTTGTGGCCTATATGTATGTGTCACTGGGACCCTGTCACACAGGGCCCCAGTGCTCATAGGTGTGCATGTATATGTTCCCTGTGTGGTGCCTAACTGTCTCACTGAGGCTCTGCTAACCAGAACCTCAGTGGTTATGCTCTCTCATTACTTTTAAATTGTCACTAACAGGCTAGTGACCAATTTTACCAATTTACATTGGCTTACTGGAACACCCTTATAATTCCCTAGTATATGGTACTGAGGTACCCAGGGTATTGGGGTTCCAGGAGATCCCTATGGGCTGCAGCATTTCTTTTGCCACCCATAGGGAGCTCTGACAATTCTTACACAGGCCTGCCACTGCAGCCTGAGTGAAATAACGTCCACGTTATTTCACAGCCATTTTACACTGCACTTAAGTAACTTATAAGTCACCTATATGTCTAACCTTTACCTGGTAAAGGTTAGGTGCAAAGTTACTTAGTGTGAGGGCACCCTGGCACTAGCCAAGGTGCCCCCACATTGTTCAGAGCCAATTCACTGAACTTTGTGAGTGCGGGGACACCATTACACGCGTGCACTACATATAGGTCACTACCTATATGTAGCTTCACCATGGTAACTCCGAATATGGCCATGTAACATGCCTATGATCATGGAATTGCCCCCTCTATGCCATCCTGGCATTGTTGGTACAATTCCATGATCCCAGTGGTCTGTAGCACAGACCCTGGTACTGCCAGACTGCCCTTCCTGGGGTTTCACTGCAGCTGCTGCTGCTGCCAACCCCTCAGACAGGCAGCTGCCCTCCTGGGGTCCAGCCAGGCCTGGCACAGGATGGCAGAACAAAGAACTTCCTCTGAGAGAGGGTGTGACACCCTCTCCCTTTGGAAAATGGTGTGAAGGCAGGGGAGGAGTAGCCTCCCCCAGCCTCTGGAAATGCTTTGTTGGGCACAGATGTGCCCAATTCTGCATAAGCCAGTCTACACCGGTTCAGGGACCCCTTAGCCCTTGCTCTGGCGCGAAACTGGACAAAGGAAAGGGGAGTGACCACTCCCCTGACCTGCACCTCCCCTGGGAGGTGTCCAGAGCTCCTCCAGTGTGCTCCAGACCTCTGCCATCTTGGAAACAGAGGTGCTGCTGGCACACTGGACTACTCTGAGTGGCCAGTGCCACCAGGTGACGTCAGAGACTCCTGCTGATAGGCTCCTTCAGGTGTTAGTAGCCTTTCCTCTCTCCTAGGTAGCCAAACCCTCTTTTCTGGCTATTTAGGGTCTCTGTCTCTGGGGAAACTTTAGATAACGAATGCATGAGCTCAGCTGAGTTCCTCTGCATCTCCCTCTTCACCTTCTGATAAGGAAACGACCGCTGACCGCGCTGGAAGCCTGCAAACCTGCAACATAGTAGCAAAGACGACTACTGCAACTCTGTAACGCTGATCCTGCCGCCTTCTCGACTGTTTTCCTGCTTGTGCATGCTGTGGGGGTAGCCTGCCTCCTCTCTGCACCAGAAGCTCTGAAGAAATCTCCTGTGGGTCGACGGAATCTTCCCCCTGCAACCGCAGGCACCAAAAAGCTGCATTACCGGTCCCTTGGGTCTCCTCTCAGAACGACGAGCGAGGTCCCTCGAATCCAGCGACGCTGTCCAAGTGACCCCCACAGTCCAGTGACTCTTCAGCCCAAGTTTGGTGGAGGTAAGTCCTTGCCTCACCTCGCTGGGCTGCATTGCTGGGAACCGCGACTTTGCAGCTACTCCGGCCCCTGTGCACTTCCGGTGGAAATCCTTCGTGCACAGCCAAGCCTGGGTCCACGGCACTCTAACCTGCATTGCACGACTTTCTAAGTTGGTCTCCGGCGACATGGGACTCCTTTGTGCAACTTCGGCGAGCACCGTTTCACGCATCCTCGTAGTGCCTGTTTCTGGCACTTCTCTGGGTGCTACCTGCTTCAGTGAGGGCTCTTTGTCTTGCTCGACGTCCCCTCTCTCTGCAGGTCCAATTTGCGACCTCCTGGTCCCTCCTGGGCCCCAGCAGCGTCCAAAAACGCCAAACGCACGATTTGCGTGTAGCAAGGCTTGTGGGCGTCCTTCCGGCAGGAAAACACTTCTGCACGACTTTCCAAGGCAAGAGGGATCCGTCCACCAAAGGGAAAGTCTCTAGCCCTTTTCGTTCCTGCAGAAACCTCAGCTTCTTCTGTCCAGTCGAAGCTTCTTTGCACCCGCAGCTGGCATTTCCTGGGCATCTGCCCATCTCCGACTTGCTTGTGACTTTTGGACTTGGTCCCCTTGTTCCACAGGTACCCTAGATCGGAAATCCACAGTTGTTGCATTGCTGGTTTGTGTCTTTCCTGCATTATTCCTCTAACACGACTCTTTTGTCCTTAGGGGAACTTTAGTGCACTTTGCACTCACTTTTCAGGGTCTTGGGGAGGGTTATTTTGCTAACTCTCACTATTTTCTAATAGTCCCAGCGACCCTCTACAAGGTCACATAGGTTTGGGGTCCATTCGTGGTTCGCATTCCACTTTTGGAGTATATGGTTTGTGTTGCCCCTATCCCTATGTTTCCCCATTGCATCCTATTGTAACTATACATTGTTTGCACTGTTTTCTAAGACTATACTGCATTTTTTGCTATTGTGTATATATATCTTGTGTATATTTCCTATCCTCTCACTGAGGGTACACTCTAAGATACTTTGGCATATTGTCATAAAAATAAAGTACCTTTATTTTTAGTATAACTGTGTATTGTGTTTTCTTATGATATTGTGCATATGACACTAAGTGGTACTGTAGTAGCTTCACACGTCTCCTAGTTCAGCCTGAGCTGCTCTGCTAAGCTACCATTATCTATCAGCCTAAGCTGCTAGACACCCTATACACTAATAAGGGATAACTGGGCCTGGTGCAAGGTGCAAGTACCCCTTGGTACTCACTACAAGCCAGTCCAGCCTCCTACATTGGTTGTGCAGTGGTGGGATAAGTGCTTGAGACTACTTACCACTCTTGTCATTGTACTTTTCATAAGAGAAAAATATACAAAACAAGGTCAGTGTATATACACATAGCCAAAAAGTTTTGCATTTTCCTCTTTTCACTCTTTTCTAAGTGCTGAAAAGTACTTGTAAAACTTTCAAAAAGTTCTTAAAAGTTGTAAAAGTTTTTTCTGTCTTTCCTAAAAGTTCTGAAAACTTTTTTCTCTTTTTTTTTTTATCACTTTAACTCTCTCTAAAAATGTCTGGCACAGGCCAAAATGTTGAACTGTCCAAACTTGCATATGATCACCTTAGCTGGAAAGGAGCAAGGAGTCTCTGCATAGAGAGAGGTTTGAGTGTAGGGAAGAATCCTTCCTTAGAAGTGTTAATTAACATGCTTAGAGTACAGGATAAGGCCATAAGTGCCCAATCTGGTGAAAAAGTAGCTAATCGTTCTCAATCTGATCCAGGGACTCCCCCAGGAAAAGATTCAGGAAAGAAACTTCTCAGCCTGCCCATTACTAGACAGTCTAGCATAGTTGGTACAGAGGTTGAATCACACCATACTGATGGTGTGCTCTCACATTATACTGTTAGCCAAGCTGTTAGGGTGCCCTCTGTAAGGGACAGGTCTCCTTCTGTTCATTCCCATCATACCTCTGTATCTAGAAATGTCCCTCCCACCCACCCTGATGACAGATTGTTAGAAAGGGAGCTCAATAGATTGAGAGTGGAACAAACCAGACTGAAGCTCAAGAAGCAACAGCTGGATTTGGATAGACAGTCTTTAGAATTAGAGAAGGAAAGACAGAAGTTGGGTTTAGATACCCATGGTGGCAGCAGCAGTATTCCCCATAGTCATCCTGCAAAAGAGCATGATTCCAGGAATCTGCACAAGATAGTTCCCCCTTATAAGGAGGGGGATGACATTAACAAGTGGTTTGCTGCACTTGAGAGGGCCTGTGTTGTACAGGATGTCCCTCAAAGGCAGTGGGCTGCTATCCTATGGCTATCATTTAGTGGAAAAGGTAGGGATAGGCTCCTTACTGTGAAAGAAAATGATGCCAATAATTTTACAGTTCTTAAGAATGCACTCCTGGATGGTTATGGCTTAACCACTGAACAGTACAGGATAAAGTTCAGAGGTACCAAAAAGGAGTCTTCACAAGACTGGGTTGATTTCATTGACCATTCAGTGAAGGCCTTGGAGGGGTGGTTACATGGCAGTAAAGTTACTGATTATGAAAGCCTGTATAACACAATCCTGAGAGAGCATATACTTAATAATTGTGTGTCTGATTTGTTGCACCAGTACCTGGTAGACTCTGATCTGACCTCTCCCCAAGAATTGGGAAAGAAGGCAGACAAATGGGTCAGAACAAGGGTGAACAGAAAAGTTCATACAGGGGGTGACAAAGATGGCAATAAGAAGAAAGATGGTGAAAAATCTCAAGATAAGCATGGGGATAAGGGTAAAACCAAAGATCCCACTTCAAATCTTAAACACTCTTCAGAGGGTGGGGATAAAACAAATTCTTCCTCTTCTTCCCAACCTGCACACATTAAAAAGCCTTGGTGCTTTGTGTGTAAAAATAGAGGCCATAGGCCAGGGGATAAGTCCTGTCCAGGTAAACCCCCTGAGCCTACCACCACTAATACATCAAGCTCTAGTGCCCCTAGCAGTAGTGGTACTAGTGGTGGGACTGCTGGCAACAGTCAAGCAAAGGGTGTAGTTGGGTTCACTTATGGGTCCATAGTGGAAACTGATGTAATCAGTCCCAAGACAGTTTCTGTCACACCTAGTGGCATTGGCCTTGCCACACTGGCTGCTTGTCCCCTTACAATGGATAAGTACAGGCAGACAGTTTCAATAAATGGTGTTGAGGCCTTGGCCTTCAGGGACACAGGTGCCAGTTTCACTTTGGTGACTGACAACCTAGTGCACCCTGATCAACACATCATTGGACAACAGTATAAGATTATTGATGTCCATAACTCCACTAAGTTTCTTCCCTTAGCTATAATTCAGTTTAGTTGGGGTGGAGTTACTGGCCCTAAGCAGGTGGTGGTATCACCTAGCTTACCTGTAGACTGTCTCTTAGGTAATGACCTAGAGGCCTCAGGTTGGGCTGATGTAGAGTTTTATGCCCATGCAGCCATGCTGGGCATCCCTGAGGAATTGTTCCCTCTCATTTCAAGTGAAATGAAAAAGCAAAGGAGAGAAGGCCTGAAAACTCAGGATCCCTCTCCATCAACAGGTAAAAAGGGTATCACAGTATCCCCTAACCACCCTACCATTCAGGATACCATTCCTGTGGTGGGAGAAACCTCTCCTGGGGTGGCACCTGTTCCAAGGGAATCATCAGTTGGCAAAACTGTACTCCCTGAGGTGGAAGTACCTCTCTGTGGGATATCTAACATTGGTGAGAAAAAGAGCACCATTTTAATTAACATGGAGCATCCCTCCAACCCTCCCAGAGAAACTTTAGTGCAGAAACTCTGCACTGCCTCACAACACTTAGGACAGCATCCCTGCCCTAGTGTGGAGCTGATAGGACAGCATCCCTGCCCTGCTCCAACTCAAGAGAAACAGCATCCCTGTTCTCTCTTCCAGCCAAATGGACAAAGTTTTTGTCCAGCTATGGCTTTACTGAGACAGCATCCCTGTCTGGCATTTCCATCATTACAAATAGGTTCAGTATATAATTCCCACTGCTCTAAACTAAAACTTACTGATAGAAACTCTGAAAATACATCTTCACATTGTTGGTTAGCTAAAAATCTTCAAACACTGTGTTTTACATCCCCACAGGGAAGTAACCATGTAGTGGATGATAAAGGGAGTACCCAGTCTATTGCAGAGCTACTCTCTACTTATCACCACTTACACAATAAAGTCTCAACTGGCCAAGGTTAGCCTTATTGTCCTTCGTTTGGGGGGGGCTTGTGTGAGAAGGTAGCCTCTTTCTAGCCTTGTTACCCCCACTTTTGGCCTGTTTGTGAGTGTATGTCAGGGTGTTTGTCACTGTTTTCACTGTCTCACTGGGATCCTGATAGCCAGGCCTCAGTGCTCATAGTGAAAACACTATGTTTTCAGTATGGTTGTTATGTGTCACTGGGATCCTGCTGGTCAGGACCCCAGTGCTCATAGGTTTGTGGCCTATATGTATGTGTCACTGGGACCCTGTCACACAGGGCCCCAGTGCTCATAGGTGTGCATGTATATGTTCCCTGTGTGGTGCCTAACTGTCTCACTGAGGCTCTGCTAACCAGAACCTCAGTGGTTATGCTCTCTCATTACTTTTAAATTGTCACTAACAGGCTAGTGACCAATTTTACCAATTTACATTGGCTTACTGGAACACCCTTATAATTCCCTAGTATATGGTACTGAGGTACCCAGGGTATTGGGGTTCCAGGAGATCCCTATGGGCTGCAGCATTTCTTTTGCCACCCATAGGGAGCTCTGACAATTCTTACACAGGCCTGCCACTGCAGCCTGAGTGAAATAACGTCCACGTTATTTCACAGCCATTTTACACTGCACTTAAGTAACTTATAAGTCACCTATATGTCTAACCTTTACCTGGTAAAGGTTAGGTGCAAAGTTACTTAGTGTGAGGGCACCCTGGCACTAGCCAAGGTGCCCCCACATTGTTCAGAGCCAATTCACTGAACTTTGTGAGTGCGGGGACACCATTACACGCGTGCACTACATATAGGTCACTACCTATATGTAGCTTCACCATGGTAACTCCGAATATGGCCATGTAACATGTCTATGATCATGGAATTGCCCCCTCTATGCCATCCTGGCATTGTTGGTACAATTCCATGATCCCAGTGGTCTGTAGCACAGACCCTGGTACTGCCAGACTGCCCTTCCTGGGGTTTCACTGCAGCTGCTGCTGCTGCCAACCCCTCAGACAGGCAGCTGCCCTCCTGGGGTCCAGCCAGGCCTGGCCCAGGATGGCAGAACAAAGAACTTCCTCTGAGAGAGGGTGTGACACCCTCTCCCTTTGAAAATGGTGTGAAGGCAGGGGAGGAGTAGCCTCCCCCAGCCTCTGGAAATGCTTTGTTGGGCACAGATGTGCCCAATTCTGCATAAGCCAGTCTACACCGGTTCAGGGACCCCTTAGCCCCTGCTCTGGCGCGAAACTGGACAAAGGAAAGGGGAGTGACCACTCCCCTGACCTGCACCTCCCCTGGGAGGTGTCCAGAGCTCCTCCAGTGTGCTCCAGACCTCTGCCATCTTGGAAACAGAGGTGCTGCTGGCACACTGGACTACTCTGAGTGGCCAGTGCCACCAGGTGACGTCAGAGACTCCTGCTGATAGGCTCCTTCAGGTGTTAGTAGCCTTTCCTCTCTCCTAGGTAGCCAAACCCTCTTTTCTGGCTATTTAGGGTCTCTGTCTCTGGGGAAACTTTAGATAACGAATGCATGAGCTCAGCCGAGTTCCTCTGCATCTCCCTCTTCACCTTCTGATAAGGAAACGACCGCTGACCGCGCTGGAAGCCTGCAAACCTGCAACATAGTAGCAAAGACGACTACTGCAACTCTGTAACGCTGATCCTGCCGCCTTCTCGACTGTTTTCCTGCTTGTGCATGCTGTGGGGGTAGCCTGCCTCCTCTCTGCACCAGAAGCTCCGAAGAAATCTCCCGTGGGTCGAAGGAATCTTCCCCCTGCAACCGCAGGCACCAAAAAGCTGCATTACCGGTCCCTTGGGTCTCCTCTCAGAACGACGAGCGAGGTCCCTCGAATCCAGCGACGCTGTCCAAGTCGCCCCCACAGTCCAGTGACTCTTCAGCCCAAGTTTGGTGGAGGTAAGTCCTTGCCTCACCTCGCTGGGCTGCATTGCTGGGAACCGCGACTTTGCAGCTACTCCGGCCCCTGTGCACTTCCGGCGGAAATCCTTTGTGCACAGCCAAGCCTGGGTCCACGGCACTCTAACCTGCATTGCACGACTTTCTAAGTTGGTCTCCGGCGACGTGGGACTCCTTTGTGCAACTTCGGCGAGCACCGTTTCACGCATCCTTGTAGTGCCTGTTTCTGGCACTTCTCTGGGTGCTACCTGCTTCAGTGAGGGCTCTTTGTCTTGCTCCATGTCCCCTCTCTCTGCAGGTCCAATTTGCGACCTCCTGGTCCCTCCTGGGCCCCAGCAGCGTCCAAAAATGCCAAACGCACGATTTGCGTGTAGCAAGGCTTGTTGGCGTCCTTCCGGCGGGAAAACACTTTTGCACGACTCTCCAAGGCAAGAGGGATCCGTCCACCAAAGGGGAAGTCTCTAGCCCTTTTCGTTCCTGCAGAAACCTCAGCTTCTTCTGTCCAGTCGAAGCTTCTTTGCACCCGCAGCTGGCATTTCCTGGGCATCTGCCCATCTCCGACTTGCTTGTGACTTTTGGACTTGGTCCCCTTGTTCCACAGGTACCCTAGATCGGAAATCCACAGTTGTTGCATTGCTGGTTTGTGTCTTTCCTGCATTATTCCTCTAACACGACTCTTTTGTCCTTAGGGGAACTTTAGTGCACTTTGCACTCACTTTTCAGGGTCTTGGGGAGGGTTATTTTGCTAACTCTCACTATTTTCTAATAGTCCCAGCGACCCTCTACAAGGTCACATAGGTTTGGGGTCCATTCGTGGTTCGCATTCCACTTTTGGAGTATATGGTTTGTGTTGCCCCTATCCCTATGTTTCCCCATTGCATCCTATTGTAACTATACATTGTTTGCACTGTTTTCTAAGACTATACTGCATATTTTTGCTATTGTGTATATATATCTTGTGTATATTTCCTATCCTCTCACTGAGGGTACACTCTAAGATACTTTGGCATATTGTCATAAAAATAAAGTACCTTTATTTTTAGTATAACTGTGTATTGTGTTTTCTTATGATATTGTGCATATGACACTAAGTGGTACTGTAGTAGCTTCACACGTCTCCTAGTTCAGCCTGAGCTGCTCTGCTAAGCTACCATTATCTATCAGCCTAAGCTGCTAGACACCCTATACACTAATAAGGGATAACTGGGCCTGGTGCAAGGTGCAAGTACCCCTTGGTACTCACTACAAGCCAGTCCAGCCTCCTACAAACACCTACCTTGCATCTCATTGACGCAAGGTGGGTTTGCGCATTCTAAAAATTGTGCTAACTCCAATATTGTGACGTTAGACGGGTCTAGCATCATAATATAAATATGGAGTAAAGTTAGCGCAGCTTTAGCGCCAAAATGAATGGTGCTAGGCGACACTAAACTTCCATAAATGTGGGCCTTTGTTTCCCCACATCTCTGAGGATGAGGTCTTCCCAAACAAAAGTCTTGTTATGCAATGTGGTGTAATGGCATAATCTTGGCAATTACACATCAATTTAGTTATGTGAAATTATCAAAATTGAGCCGATGACACAGGCCTAATTAGCACTTTGTACTTTATTCCTGATAACCAGTAGTGAAGTGCTTGTTCTCCCCCTTTATTGAACTGGCTAGAAAAATAATTAAACAACTACAAACGTTTAAGAATCCAATTCAATGGTGACATTGGGTTTTCAATAAATATTAAGGAACTGTAACTTTTAGAAAGTTGCCGTTTGACAGCCTGAGCTGTCAGAAGGCTAATTAGCATAAGCCTCTGCGTGTTCTGTTCTTTGCCTTGAATAGGTAAGGAATAGGTGTGAAATGTCTCCTATGCGCAAACAGTCGTCTGACCTGAATGGGAAGAGATGGATCCTCTGAACTCCATAGGTATTTCAGAGTGAGGCTGTGGGCATCATGTGACACTACACTGTCATATCCTGGTCTGTTGAGTGACATATAACACTTGGGACACACTTGAAAGAGAGAGGACAGGATGCCACAACAATTCTTGTGGATTCCCTGTCTGGTCGCTGAAGAACCCTGCTTTTGTCCTACCAGACATCTCTGTCTGGGGTTGTTGTGGGTACAATGCCTGCTTCAAACTGGGTTTTAGTGTTAGATGTGGGAAAACACCAGGATTAAAATAGTGCACTCTCCCCAAACACACACTCAGCCCTCAAGGCTAAAGTTTAGTGCCGCCTTCTCGACTGTTTTCCTGGTGGTGCATTCTGTGGGGGTAGTCTGCCTCCTCTCTGCACTAGAAGCTCCGAAGAAATCTCCCGTGGGTCGACGGAATCTTCCCCCTGCAACTGCAGGCACCAAAAGACTGCATCACCGGTCCTCTGGGTCCCCTCACAGCACGACGAGTGTGGTCCCTGGAACTCAGCAACTCTGTCCAAGTGACTCCCACATTCCAGTGACTCTTCAGTCCAAGTTTGGTGGAGGTAAGTCCTTGCCTCACCACGCTAGACTGCATTGTTCGGTACCGCGTGATTTGGAGCTGCTCCGGCTCCTGTGCACTCTTCCAGGATTTCCTTTGTGCACAGCCAAGCCTGGGTCCCCGACACTCTATTCTGCAGTGCACAACCTCCTGAGTTGTCCTCCGGCGTCGTGGGACCTTCCTTTGTGACTTCGGGTGAGCTCCGGTTCACTCCTCTTCGTAGTGCCTGTTCCGGCACGTCTGCGGGTGCTGCCTGCTTCTGAGAGGGCTCCTTGTCTTGCTGGGCGCTTCCTCTGTCTCCTCACGCAATTGGTGACATCCTGGTCCCTCCTGGGCCACAGCAGCATCCAAAAATCCGAACCGCAACCCTTGCAGCTAGCAAGGCTTGTTTGCGGTCTTTCTGCGCGGGAACACCTCTGCAAGCTTCTTCACGACGTGGGACATCCATCCTCCAAAGGAGAAGTTCCTAGTCCTCTTTGTTCTTGCAGAATCCACAGCTTCTACCATCCGGTGCCAGCTTCTTTGCACCCTCAGCTGGCATTTCCTGGGCATCTGCCCACTCTCAACATTGTCGCGACTCTTGGACTTGGTCCCCTTGTTCCACAGGTACTCTCGTCCGGAAATCCATCGTTGTTGCATTGCTGGTGTTGGTCTTCCTTGCAGAATTCCCCTATCATGACTTCTGTGCTCTCTGGGGGTTATAGGTGCACTTTACACCTACTTTTCAGGGTCTTGGGGTGGGCTATTTTTCTAACCCTCACTGTTTTCTTACAGTCCCAGTAACCCTCTACAAGCTCACATAGGTTTGGGGTCCATTTGTGCTCTCATTGCAATCTATTGTGACCGTACATTGCTTGCATTGCTTTCTATTGCTATTACTGCATATTTCTGGTATTGTGTCCATATATATTGTGTATATTTGCTATCCTCATACTGAGGGTACTCACTGAGATACTTTTGGCATATTGTCATAAAAAATAAAGTACCTTTATTTTTAGTATATCTGTGTATTGTGTTTTCTTATGATATTGTGCATATGACACTAGTGGTATAGTAGGAGGTTCGCACGTCTCCTAGTTCAGCCTAAGCTGCTCTGCTAAGCTACCTTTTCTATCAGCCTAAGCTGCTAGACACCTCTTCTACACTAATAAGGGATAACTGGACCTGGTGCAGAGTGTAAGTACCCCTTGGTACCACTACAAACCAGGCCAGCCTCCTACAAGCCCGAACTGCCAAGCCAGGTCCTCACTGAACCAGAAACAAGCATCCTGGGACCGGTTTCAAGGTTTCACCCTTCATCAGCCAGGCTAGCTTGAATCCAGTGGCACAGTGAGCAAGGGATCCACGTCTGGGCATACCCTTCCCACTTAGGGCAACTTTTGCAACACAAAAGGATGATGGACGGAGTGCTGAACAATGCAAACACTCAGCCCCAGTCACAGATCTGGGTTTAATCCATCGTTCTTTTGCTCACCATGCCACCCCAGTTTGGACCCAGCCACATGCAAATCAGTCTTGACCCTGTGCCTCATGGGAACAGTCCAGCCCGAACTGCCAAGCCAGGTCCTCACTGGACCGGAAACAAGCATCCTGGGATCTGTACTGTCTGTAAATGGCTTTCTCCCTGTTAGTTCCAAACAACTTGTTTTCCACCTTCCTTGCTCTAGTTCTGCTGCTTGAATATGTATTTCGTTATGTTGACGTGCCGCGCTTTGATCTCTTTGTTGTTAGTGTGCCTTTGCTAGGCTCATGCACACTTTAAAAATGAAATAAAATAAATAAGCAATCACTGCCAAATGTAATATGTCTGGAATTGGCTGGCAGTCTCATGGGTTTATTCATTCTTGATTTGTTTTGTCACGGTTTTTGCAAAACTGAATTATTAGTGACGCTGCCAGGCACTTGTAAAGACAAAGGAATGGCTAAAATTAATATTTTTTGGTCTCCAAAAGCACACATTTCCATAGTAGTTCCTGGCATGTAAGGGAACTACTTTGTGGATGTGCTCCTTGTGAAAGGGAGGAATGTGGTCACTTACAGTGACGCCAACCAATCGCTGAAGTGGGTTGAGCCACTGCCTCATGCTGTCTGCTGTAATGGGCCGGAGAAAAATGTGAATGAAACAACAGACCAATGGATGAAGAGGGTGGCTGAAAGCCCCTGTAATTATATTATACAGCTAACGTTAGTAAAATATAAAGGTTTTGGGCTATGCTAGGCCAAAGAAGAAATGCATGCAGTGAAGCTTTTCGGGTAAAACCACCAAAGGCGGAGGCTGGGGAGGATAGACTGGGTAGGCATGGTCGTACAAACAACCGCTGAGCCAGTGGAGTGAAAACTGTGTAGACATGGTCGTACCGCCAAACGTTGAGTCTTAGGAGGACAGACTGGGTGGGCATGGCCATAGCAGCAAACATTGAGCCTTGGGAGGACGGAATAGGTAGGCGTGGTCATACCAGCAAATGTTGATCCTTGGGAGGACAGACTGGTGGGAATGGCCATTGCAGCAAATGTTGATCCTTGGGAGGACAGACTGGTGGGAATGGCCATTGCAGCAAATGTTGAGCCTTGGGAGGACAGACTGGTGGGAATGGCCATAGCAGCAAATGTTGAGCCTTGGGAGGACAGACTGGTGGACATGGCCGTAGCAGAAAACGTTGAGACTTGGAAGGACAGATTGGGTAGGCATTGTCGTACCAACAAATGTTAAGCCTTGGGAGGACAGACTGGGTGGGCATGGCCGTAGCAGGAAGGCTGGGCTCCAGAGTACAGACTATGTGGGCATGGTCATAACAGGGAGGCTGGGCCGTTGGAACATTTTGGTTGTGCCAACAAGTCTGAGCCCTGGATTACAGGCTTGGCTGCTCTTAACCAGACATGGCCCTGGAAGCACAAGCAGGGTGGACATGTTCGTTCATGAAGGATACACCTTGGAGCACAGGGCGAGGGATCGTAGTCATATCAGGATGGCTAGGCATGGGCGCACAGGTCAGGTGGGCATGGTGGTTCCAAGAAGGCAGGGCCCTCGGTGTCAAGTACAGAGGGGGGGGGGATGGTGGTTCCAGGAAGTCAGGTCCCTGGGCTCCATGCCTACTTGGGTAGGCTTGTCCTAGGTGTACAAGAAGGGGTCATGCCTGTCTGGCTAGGCTCGGCCTGGGTGTACAAGCAGGGTGGGCATGATGGTTCCAGGAAAGCAAAGCCCTGGGTGTCAAGTACAGAGAGGGGGGATGGTGGTTCCAGGAAGGCAGGTCCCTGGGTATCATGCCTACTTGGGTAGACTCGGCCAGGGTGTACAAGCAGGGGGGTTGGAATGGTGGTTGCTGGAACATAGGTACATGGGTGTCATGCCTGTCTGGGTAGGCTGGGCCTGGGCGTACAAGCAGGGTGAGGTTCCAGAAGGCAGGCCCATGGGTGTCATGTCTACTTGGGTAGGCTCAGTCCGGGCGTACAAGCAGGGCATGGTTACCCCGGTGCTCTGTGAGCACTGAACAGAATAGGAATAATTTGTTGCTGGTTCTCATAATTTGTAGTCAAGATGCAACAGAAGAAAGGAGCTGAAGTCATAAGCAATGGAGACCAACAGTCAAACAATATTCAAGAATTATGCTGACCTAATTATGCGATAGGGCTGGAATAAATGATGCTTCACGAAAACACAAATTATGCGGCGTAATGCAGCACATTTTGTAATAGTATTATTTCATTATTTTGTCATTTTTACACCTGATAAGTCAAGGAAATTCTGTTTTTATATTGGTACCAGTTTAACACACAAAGAAAACAATAAGCAACTGAAAGGTGAACGGTCGCCCTTTGCGAAGGGCCTTCCATTCTGCAGCGACAAATGCTGCCTCATTTTAAGTAACTTTTGATCTGTTTGAGCTAGAAACATTTGTTTGTTAAAAATGCAGATTATGCAACAGATGATAGATTATGTGACAAACCCATTAACATGTGGAAAAAACACAGAATTCTATATTTCCAGGCGTCCTGCTTTTATATTTATGTTTTTTAAAAGACTCTGACACAAAGAAATTTGGAACAAGAAAAAGTTTGACAGTGAATCTGTTCTGGTTTAGGTAATTGTTAGCACAATTCTGAATTTTAAAATATTCACAGGGTTAAGGCGCCTGCTGCACAAAACGTGTGTGCCCAGAAATTTTCAGGGGATAGCAATACCATTAAGATAACTTTGGTGGTTTATGCACCTGCTGGACAGATCTGTGTTTTGTCTAGTCAGTTTTGATTCATCATAAAGTAGCATAGAGGGTTCATGTGCCTGCTGCAAAGGACAACTTGTAAAATGAAGATCAAAGATTTGTATTTATGCAGGTAGTGTGGTGGGTTGCTACTTTTGCCACAGAGATCCTTTTGTTATTTGCAGTTCATAAGTTACTATTCTTGCAACCTAGTACAGAGACCTATAAACTGGCATTAAGAAGCTGCATCCAAAGTGCAAGGCATAGGTTTACACCTTTATTGTTTTTTTTACCAATCATTCGTCATTTTAAGGTTGCTAAAGGGTTTCTTTTGGCAGTAATAATGTCTTATTAGCACAGGTGGTCCAACTACTACCTTATATTTCAAATCCCACGTTTGGGCCTGATACATATTTGGTGGGTTTATCAATACAATTCCGTAGGTACTAAACATGACAGATCTACCCCTTCCCAATCAGGAATTACAGCTTACTAAATGTGGTAGAGGTCTTTACCTTCACTACCCTGGTTGGACTACTGCCCCCCAGTGCTTAATTTCAGCTGGTGGTTTCCGGTGCTTGGCATAGGCACTTAATTATAAGCACCAGAGTAGGAAGCTGGCCTGGTGCGTGGTGAGCACCTATGGTGTTATCACCTTATACCAGGTCCAGGTACCCCTGTTAATGAGGTGTAGACAGTGTCTAGGAAGCCAGGGCTCTCTAGAGGTAGCTGTGGATGAGCAGTCAAGGCTTATCTAGGAGACATGCAAAGCTTATGCAATACCACTGTAGTCACACAGCACTCACACAAATGAAAGAACCACACAGTGTTACAAAAATAAAGGTACTTTATTATGGCATCACAAATCCTGAAATACTGAATAGGCAAAACTCCAATAGGGGGTAAGTAAACACACTACTATACACACATTAGAAGTCAGTGACTGGCATAGAAAGCAATGGCAAATAGTAAGAACAGTAGGAAACAGTGAGGGCCCTAGGGGGAGACCAAACCATATACTAAGTAAGTGGAATGTGAAAGGCAGTCCCCCGCCCAAGGAAGTGGAATCAGTAGAGGGGAGCTGGAGGAACCAGAAACCCCAAAAGGTAAGTACCAGGGTGTCCCCCAGCAACCAGGAGAGAAGAGGTAAGTACCTGTTTTTTTCCCAAACCCACAGGAGAACTTTGAGAAAGGACTGTGCAAGAACCAGACAAGACTGGAAGAAATCAAAGATGGATTCTGACAGAAGAGGACCTGAAAAAGAAGCAGACCAGTCCAGTGTGAGTTGAAGTGCCCGGTGGTGGCAGGAGCTACTACCCACCCTTCTGTGGATGCAGGACCAGGTCAACGTTGGACGAAGAAAGTCAGCAGTGCAGCACAGGAGCAGAAGAGAAGTTCCAGAAGCAATGCAAAGGATGTCCCATGTAGGCAGTCGGGTTTCAATCAGTTAGTGGTGCTGGAAAACCACCAACGAGCCTTGACAAATGCAAGGGTTGGAGAAGAAGGTTTGCAAGGCTGAAGAGGACCAGCGAGGTCCAGGAGACTCGACCCAAGGAGGGGAGTCCAGAGTGACCCTCTGTGAGAAAGTAGCCTCTTTCTAGCCTTGTTACCCCCACTTTTGGCCTGTTTGTGAGTGTATGTCAGGGTGTTTTCACTGTCTCACTGGGATCCTGCTAGCCAGGGCCCAGTGCTCATAGTGAAAACCCTATGTTTTCAGTATGTTTGTTATGTGTCACTGGGACCCTGCTAGTCAGGACCCCAGTGCTCATAAGGTTGTGGCCTATATGTATGTGTTCCCTGTGTGATGCCTAACTGTCTCACTGAGGCTCTGCTAACCAGAACCTCAGTGGTTATGCTCTCTCATTTCTTTCAAATTGTCACTAACAGGCTAGTGACCAATTTTACCAATTTACATTGGCTTACTGGAACACCCTTATAATTCCCTAGTATATGGTACTAAGGTACCCAGGGTATTGGGGTTCCAGGAGATCCCTATGGGCTGCAGCATTTCTTTTGCCACCCATAGGGAGCTCTGACAATTCTTACACAGGCCTGCCACTGCAGCCTGAGTGAAATAACGTCCACGTTATTTCACAGCCATTTTACACTGCACTTAAGTAACTTATAAGTCACCTATATGTCTAACCTTTACCTGGTAAAGGTTAGGTGCAAAGTTACTTAGTGTGAGGGCACCCTGGCACTAGCCAAGGTGCCCCCACATTGTTCAGGGCCAATTCCCTGGACTTTGTGAGTGCGGGGACACCATTACACGCGTGCACTACATATAGGTCACTACCTATATGTAGCTTCACAATAGTAACTCCGAATATGGCCATGTAACATGTCTATGATCATGGAATCGCCCCCTCTATGCACTCCTGGCATAGTTGGCACAATCCCATGATCCCAGTGGTCTGTAGCACAGACCCTGGTACTGCCAAACTGCCTTTCCTGGGGTTTCACTGCAGCTGCTGCTGCTGCCAACCCCTCAGACAGGTTTCTGCCCTCCTGGGGTCAAGCCAGGCTTGTCCCAGGATGGCAGAACAAAGGACTTCCTCTGAGAGAGGGTGTTACACCCTCTCCCTTTGGAAAATGGTGTGAAGGCAGGGGAGGAGTAGCCTCCCCCAGCCTCTGGAAATGCTTTCATGGGCACAGATGTGCCCAATTCTGCATAAGCCAGTCTACACCGGTTCAGGGGACCCCTTAGCCCTGCTCTGGCACGAAACTGGACAAATGAAAGGGGAGTGACCACTCCCCTGACCTGCACCTCCCCTGGGAGGTGTCCAGAGCTCCTCCAGTGTGCTCCAGACCTCTGCCATCTTGGAAACAGAGGTGCTGCTGGCACACTGGACTGCTCTGAGTGGCCAGTGCCACCAGGTGACGTCAGAGACTCCTTCTGATAGGCTCCTTCAGGTGTTGCTAGCCTATCCTCTCTCTTAGGTAGCCAAACCCTCTTTTCTGGCTATTTAGGGTCTCTGTCTCTGGGGAAACTTTAGATAACGAATGCAAGAGCTCATCAGAGTTCCTCTGCATCTCTCTCTTCACCTTCTGCCAAGGAATCGACTGCTGACCGCGCTGGAAGCCTGCAAAACTGCAACAAAGTAGCAAAGACGACTACTGCAACTCTGTAACGCTGATCCTGCCGCCTTCTCGACTGTTTTCCTGGTGGTGCATGCTGTGGGGGTAGTCTGCCTCCTCTCTGCACTAGAAGCTCCGAAGAAATCTCCCGTGGGTCGACGGAATCTTCCCCCTGCAACCGCAGGCACCAAAAAGCTGCATTACCGGTCCCTTGGGTCTCCTCTCAGCACAACGAGCGAGGTCCCTTGAATCCAGAAACTCTGTCCAAGTGACTCCCAAAGTCCAGTGACTCTTCAGTCCAAGTTTGGTGGAGGTAAGTCCTTGCCTCCCCCCGCCAGACTGCATTGCTTGGAACCGCGACTTTTGCAGCTACTCCGGCCCCTGTGCACTTCCGGCGGAAATCCTTTGTGCACATCCAAGCCTGGTCCACAGCACTCTAACCTGCATTGCACGACTTTCTAAGTTGGTCTCCGGCGACGTGGGACTCCTTTGTGTAACTTCGGGTGAGCACTGTTTCATGCATCCTCGTAGTGCCTGTTTCTGGCACTTCTCTGGGTGCTACCTGCTGCTGAGAGAGCTCAATGTATTGCTCGACGTCCCCTCTCTCTCCTGACGCAATTTGCGACATCCTGGTCCCTCCTGGGCCACAGCAGCATCCAAAAACATTTACTGCACGATTTGCAGCTAGCAAGGCTTGTTGGCAGTCTTTCGGCGGGAAACTACTTCTGCACGACTCTCCATGGCAAGAGGGATCCGTCCTCCAAAGGGGAAGTCTCTAGCCCTTTGCGTTCCTGTAGAAACTTCAGCTTCTTCTGTCCAGTAGAAGCTTCTTTGCACCCACAGCTGGCATTTCCTGGGCATCTGCCCATCTCCGACTTGCTTGTGACTTTTGGACTTGGTCCCCTTGTTCCACAGGTACCCTCGACTGGAAATCCATCGTTGTTGCATTGCTGGTTTGTGTCTTTCCTGCATTATTCCCCTATCAAGACTTCTTTGTCCTCTGGGGAACTTCAGTGCACTTTGCACTCACTTTTCAGGGTCTTGGGGTGGGCTATTTTTCTAACCCTCACTATTTCCTAATAGTCCCAGCGACCCTCTACAAGGTCACATAGGTTTGGGGTCCATTCGTGGTTCGCATTCCACTTTTGGAGTATATGGTTTGTGTTGCCCCTATCCCTATGTGTCCCCATTGCATCCTATTGTAACTATACATTGTTTGCACTGTTTTCTAAGACTATACTGCATATTTTTGGTATTGTGTACATATAACTTGTGTATATTTGCTATCCTCACTCTGAGGGTACACTCTGAGATACTTTGGCATATTGTCATAAAAATAAAGTACCTTTATTTTTAGTATAACTGTGTATTGTGTTTTCTTATGATATTGTGCAAGTGACACTAGTGGTACTGTAGGAGCTTCACTCGTCTCCTAGTTCAGCCTAAGCTGCTCTGCTAAGCTACCATTATCTATCAGCCTATGCTGCTAGACACCCTATACACTAATAAGGGATAACTGGGCCAGGTGCAAGGTGCAAGTACCCCTTGGTACTCACTACAAGCCAGTCCAGCCTCCTACATTGGTTGTGCAGCGGTGGGATAAGTGCTTTGAGACTACTTACCACTCTTGTCATTGTACTTTTCATAAGAGAAAAATATACAAAACAAGTTCAGTGTGTGTACACATAACTAAAAAGTTTTGCATTTCCTCTTTTCACTCTTTTCTAAGTGCTGAAAAGTACTTCTAAACTTTCAAAAAAGTTCTAAAAAGTTTAAAAAGTTTTTTTCTGTCTTTCTAAAAAGTTCTGAAAACTTTTTTCTCTTTTTCTATCACTTTAACTCTCTCTAAAAATGTCTGGCACAGGCCAAAATGTTGACCTGTCCAAGATTGCATATGATCACCTTAGCTGGAAAGGAGCAAGGAGTCTCTGCATAGAGAGAGGTTTGAGTGTAGGGAAGAATCCTTCCTTGGAATTGTTACTTAACATGCTTAGAGAACAAGATAAGGCAAAAAGTGCCCCATCTGTTGAAAAAGTAGCTAATGGTTCCCAATCTGATCCAGGGACTCCCCCAGGAAAAGATTCAGGAAAGAAACTTCTTAGCCTGCCCATTACTAGACAGTCTAGCATAGTTGGTACTGAGGTGGAGTCACATCATATAGATGATGTGCTCTCACATTACACTGTCAGCCAAGCTGTTAGGGTGCCCTCTGTAAGGGACAGGTCTCCTTCTGTTCATTCTCATCATACTTCTGTGTCTAGGAATGTCCCTCCCACCAACCCTGATGACAGATTGTTAGAAAGGGAACTCAATAAGTTGAGGGTGGAACAAACCAGACTGAAGCTTAAGAAGCAACAGCTTGATTTGGATAGACAGTCTTTAGAATTAGAGAAGGAAAGACAGAAGTTGGGTTTAGAAACCCATGGTGGCAGCAGCAGTATTCCCCATAGTCATCCTGCAAAAGAGCATGATTCCAGGAATCTGCATAAGATAGTTCCCCCTTATAAGGAGGGGGATGACATTAACAAGTAGTTTGCTGCACTTGAGAGGGCCTGTGTTGTACAGGATGTCCCTCAAAGGCAGTGGGCTGCTATCCTATGGCTATCATTTAGTGGAAAAGGTAGGGATAGGCTCCTTACTGTGAAAGAAAGTGATGCCAATAAATGTACAGTTCTTAAGAATGCACTCCTGGATGGTTATGGCTTAACCACTGAACAATACAGGATAAAGTTCAGAGAGACCAAAAAGGAGTCTTCACAAGACTGGGTTGATTTCATTGACCATTCAGTGAAGGCATTGGAGGGGTGGTTACATGGCAGTAAAGTTAATGATTATGACAGCCTGTATAACTTGATCCTGAGAGAGCATATCCTTAATAATTGTGTGTCTGATTTGTTGCACCAGTACTTGGTGGGCTCTGATCTGACCTCTCCCCAAGAATTGGGAAAGAAGGCAGACAAATGGGTCAGAACAAGGGTGAACAGAAAAGTTCATACAGGGGGTGACAAAGAGAACAATAAGAAGAAAGATGGTGAAAAATCTCAAGATAAGCATGGGGATAAGGGTAAAACCAAAGATTCCACTTCAAATCTTAAACACTCTTCAGGGGGTGGAGATAAAACAAATTCTTCCTCTTCTTCTCAACCTACACAATTTAAAAAGCCTTGGTGCTTTGTGTGTAAAAACAGAGGCCATAGGCCAGGGGATAAGTCCTGTCCAGGTAAACCCCCTGAGCCTACCACCACTAATACATCAAGCTCTAGTGCCCCTAGCAGTAGTGGTACTAGTGGTGGGACTGCTGGCAACAGTCAAGTAAAGGGTGTAGTTGGGTTCACTTATGGGTCCATAGTAGAAACTGGGGTAGTCCGTCCCAAGACAGTTTCTGTCACACCTAGTGGCATTGGCCTTGCCACACTGGCTGCTTGTCCCCTTACAATGGATAAGTACAGGCAGACAGTATCAATAAATGGTGTTGAGGCCTTGGCCTACAGGGACACAGGTGCCAGTATCACCTTGGTGACTGAAAACCTAGTGCATCCTGAACAACACATCATTGGACAACAGTATAAGATTATTGATGTTCATAACTCCACTAAGTTTCTTCCCTTAGCTATAATTCAATTTAGTTGGGGTGGAGTTACTGGCCCTAAGCAGGTGGTAGTATCACCTAGCTTACCTGTAGATTGTCTCTTAGGGAATGACCTAGAGGCCTCAGGTTGGGCTGATGTAGAGTTTTATGCCCATGCAGCCATGCTGGGCATCCCTGAGGAATTGTTCCCTCTCATTTCTACAGAAATGAAAAAGCAAAGGAGAGAAGGCCTGAAAACTCACGATCCCTCTCCATCAACAGGTAAAAAGGGTATCACAGTATCCCCTAACCACCCTACCATTCAGGATACCATTCCTGTGGTGGGAGAAACCTCTCCTGGGGTGGCACCTCTTCCAAGGGAATCATCAGCTGGCAAAGCTAGACTCCCTGAGGTAGAAGTACCTCTCTGTGGGATAACTAACATTGGTGAGAAAAAGAGCACCATTTTAGTTAACATGGAGCATACCTCCCACCCTCCCAGAGAAACTTTAGTGCAGAAACCCTGCACTGCCTCACAACACTTAGGACAGCATCCCTGCCCTAGTGTGGAGCTCATAGGACTGCATCCCTGCCCTGCTCCAACTCAAGAGAGACAGCATCCCTGTTCTCTCTTCCAGCCATATGGACAAAGTTTTGCCCAGCTATGGCTTTTCTGAGGCAGCATCCCTGTCTGGCATTTCCATCACTACAAATAGGTTCAGTGGACAATTCCCACTGCTCTAAACTAAAACTTACTGATAGAAACTCTGAAAATACATCTTCACATTGTGGCTTAGCTAAAAAACTTCAAACAGGGTGGTTTACATCCCCACAGGGAAGTAACCATACAGTGGATGATAAAAGGAGTAACCAGTCTATTGCAGAGCTACTCTCTACTTATCACCACTTAGACAATAAAGTCTCAACTGGCCAAGGTTAGCCTTATTGTCCTTCATTTGGGGGAGGGTTGTGTGAGAAAGTAGCCTCTTTCTAGCCTTGTTACCCCCACTTGTGGCCTGTTTGTGAGTGTATGTCAGGGTGTTTTCACTGTCTCACTGGGATCCTGCTAGCCAGGGCCCAGTGCTCATAGTGAAAAACCTATGTTTTCAGTATGTTTGTTATGTGTCACTGGGACCCTGCTAGTCAGGACCCCAGTGCTCATAAGGTTGTGGCCTATATGTATGTGTTCCCTGTGTGGTGCCTAACTGTCTCACTGAGGCTCTGCTAATCAGAACCTCAGTGGTTATGCTCTCTCATTTCTTTCAAATTGTCACTAACAGGCTAGTGACCAATTTTACCAATTTACATTGGCTTACTGGAACACCCTTATAATTCCCTAGTATATGGTACTAAGGTACCCAGGGTATTGGGGTTCCAGGAGATCCCTATGGGCTGCAGCATTTCTTTTGCCACCCATAGGGAGCTCTGACAATTCTTACACAGGCCTGCCACTGCAGCCTGAGTGAAATAACGTCCACGTTATTTCACAGCCATTTTACACTGCACTTAAGTAACTTATAAGTCACCTATATGTCTAACCTTTACCTGGTAAAGGTTAGGTGCAAAGTTACTTAGTGTGAGGGCACCCTGGCACTAGCCAAGGTGCCCCCACATTGTTCAGGGCCAATTCCCTGGACTTTGTGAGTGCGGGGACACCATTACACGCGTGCACTACATATAGGTCACTACCTATATGTAGCTTCACAATGGTAACTCCGAATATGGCCATGTAACATGTCTATGATCATGGAATTGCCCCCTCTATGCCCTCCTGGCATAGTTGGCACACTCCCATGATCCCAGTGGTCTGTAGCACAGACCCTGGTACTGCCAAACTGCCTTTCCTGGGGTTTCACTGCAGCTGCTGCTGCTGCCAACCCCTCAGACAGGTTTCTGCCCTCCTGGGGTCAAGCCAGGCTTGTCCCAGGATGGCAGAACAAAGGACTTCCTCTGAGAGAGGGTGTTACACCCTCTCCCTTTGGAAAATGGTGTGAAGGCAGGGGAGGAGTAGCCTGCCCCAGCCTCTGGAAATGCTTTCATGGGCACAGATGTGCCCAATTCTGCATAAGCCAGTCTACACCGGTTCAGGGGACCCCTTAGCCCTGCTCTGGCGCGAAACTGGACAAAGGAAAGGTGAGTGACCACTCCCCTGACCTGCACCTCCCCTGGGAGGTGTCCAGAGCCCCTCCAGTGTGCTGCAGACCTCTGCCATCTTGGAAACAGACGTGCTGCTGGCACACTGGACTGCTCTGAGTGGCCAGTGCCACCAGGTGACGTCAGAAACTCCTTCTGATAGGCTCCTTCAGGTGTTGCTAGCCTATCCTCTCTCCTAGGTAGCCAAACCCTCTTTTCTGGCTATTTAGGGTCTCTGTCTCTGGGGAAACTTTAGATAACGAATGCAAGAGCTCATCAGAGTTCTTCTGCATCTCTCTCTTCACCTTCTGCCAAGGAATCGACTGCTGACCGCGCTGGAAGCCTGCAAAACTGCAACAAAGTAGCAAAGACGACTACTGCAACTCTGTAACGCTGATCCTGCCGCCTCCTTGACTGTTTTCCTGGTGGTGCATGCTGTGGGGGTAGTCTGCCTCCTCTCTGCACTAGAAGCTCCAAAGAAATCTCCCGTGGGTCGACGGAATCTTCCCCCTGCAACCGCAGGCACCAAAAAGCTGCATTACCGGTCCCTTGGGTCTCCTCTCAGCACAACGAGCGAGGTCCCTTGAATCCAGCAACTCTGTCCAAGTGACTCCCACAGTCCAGTGAATCTTCAGTCCAAGTTTGGTGGAGGTAAGTCCTTGCCTCCCCACGCCAGACTGCATTGCTGGGAACCGCAACTTTTGCAGCTACTCCGGCCCCTGTGCACTTCCAGCGGAAATCCTTTGTGCACAGCCAAGCCTGGGTCCACAGCACTCTAGCCTGCATTGCACGACTTTCTAAGTTGGTCTCCGGCGACGTGGGACTCCTTTGTGTAACTTCGGGTGAGCACCGTTTCACGCATCCTCGTAGTGCCTGTTTCTGGCACTTCTTTGGGTGCTACCTGCTACTGAGAGGGCTACTTGCTTTGCTCGTTGTCCCCTCTCTCTCCTGACGCAATTTGCGACATCCTGGTCCCTCCTGGGCCACAGCAGCATCCAAAAACACTTACTGCACAATTTGCAGCTAGCAAGGCTTGTTGGCAGTCTTTCGGCAGGAAAGTACTTCTGTACGACTCTCCACGGCGAGAGAGATCCGTCCTCCAAAGGGGAAGTCTCTAGCCCTTTGCGTTCCTGCAGAAACCTCAGCTTCTTCTGTCCAGTAGAAGCTTCTTTGCACCCACAGCTGGCATTTCCTGGGCATCTGCCCATCTCCGACTTGCTTGTGACTTTTGGACTTGGTCCCCTTGTTCCACAGGTACCCTCAACTGGAAATCCATCGTTGTTGCATTGCTGGTTTGTGTCTTTCCTGCATTATTCCCCTATCACGACTTCTTTGTCCTCTGGGGAACTTCAGTGCACTTTGCACTCACTTTTCAGGGTCTTGGGGTGGGCTATTTTTCTAACCCTCACTATTTCCTAATAGTCCCAGCGACCCTCTACAAGGTCACATAGGTTTGGGGTCCATTCGTGGTTCGCATTCCACTTTTGGAGTATATGGTTTGTGTTGCCCCTATCCCTATGTGTCCCCATTGCATCCTATTGTAACTATACATTGTTTGCACTGTTTTCTAAGACTATACTGCATATTTTTGGTATTGTGTACATATAACTTGTGTATATTTGCTATCCTCACTCTGAGGGTACACTCTGAGATACTTTGGCATATTGTCATAAAAATAAAGTACCTTTATTTTTAGTATAACTGTGTATTGTGTTTTCTTATGATATTGTGCAAGTGACACTAGTGGTACTGTAGGAGCTTCACTCGTCTCCTAGTTCAGCCTAAGCTGCTCTGCTAAGCTACCATTATCTATCAGCCTATGCTGCTAGACACCCTATACACTAATAAGGGATAACTGGGCCAGGTGCAAGGTGCAAGTACCCCTTGGTACTCACTACAAGCCAGTCCAGCCTCCTACATTGGTTGTGCAGCAGTGGGATAAGTGCTTTGAGACTACTTACCACTCTTGTCATTGTACTTTTCATAAGAGAAAAATATACAAAACAAGTTCAGTGTGTGTACACATAACTAAAAAGTTTTGCATTTCCTCTTTTCACTCTTTTCTAAGTGCTGAAAAGTACTTCTAAACTTTCTAAAAAGTTCTAAAAAGTTTAAAAAGTTTTTTTCTGTCTTTCTAAAAAGTTCTGAAAACTTTTTTCCCTTTTTCTATCACTTTAACTCTCTCTAAAAATGTCTGGCACAGGCCAAAATGTTGACCTGTCCAAGATTGCATATGATCACCTTAGCTGGAAAGGAGCAAGGAGTCTCTGCATAGAGAGAGGTTTGAGTGTAGGGAAGAATCCTTCCTTGGAATTGTTACTTAACATGCTTAGAGAACAAGATAAGGCAAAAAGTGCCCCATCTGTTGAAAAAGTAGCTAATGGTTCCCAATCTGATCCAGGGACTCCCCCAGGAAAATATTCAGGAAAGAACCTTCTTAGCCTGCCCATTACTAGACAGTCTAGCATAGTTGGTACTGAGGTGGAGTCACATCATACAGATGATGTGCTCTCACATTACACTGTCAGCCAAGCTGTTAGGGTGCCCTCTGTAAGGGACAGGTCTCCTTCTGTTCATTCTCATCATACTTCTGTGTCTAGGAATGTCCCTCCCACCAACCCTGATGACAGATAATTAGAAAGGGAACTCAATAAGTTGAGGGTGGAACAAACCAGACTGAAGCTTAAGAAGCAACAGCTTGATTTGGATAGACAGTCTTTAGAATTAGAGAAGGAAAGACAGAAGTTAGGTTTAGAAACCCATGGTGGCAGCAGCAGTATTCCCCATAGTCATCCTGCAAAAGAGCATGATTCCAGGAATCTGCATAAGATAGTTCCCCCTTATAAGGAGGGGGATGACATTAACAAGTGGTTTGCTGCACTTGAGAGGGCCTGTGTTGTACACGATGTCCCTCAAAGGCAGTGGGCTGCTATCCTATGGCTATCATTTAGTGGAAAAGATAGGGATAGGCTCCTTACTGTGAAAGAAAGTGATGCCAATAATTTTACAGTTCTTAAGAATGCACTCCTGGATGGTTATGGCTTAACCACTGAACAATACAGGATAAAGTTCAGAGAGACCAAAAAGGAGTCTTCACAAGACTGGGTTGATTTCATTGACCATTCAGTGAAGGCCTTGGAGGGGTGGTTACATGGCAGTAAAGTTAATGATTATGACAGCCTGTATAACTTGATCCTGAGAGAGCATATCCTTAATAATTGTGTGTCTGATTTGTTGCACCAGCACTTGGTGGACTCTGATCTGACCTCTCCCCAAGAATTGGGAAAGAAGGCAGACAAATGGGTCAGAACAAGGGTGAACAGAAAAGTTCATACAGGGGGTGACAAAGAGAACAATAAAAAGAAAGATGGTGAAAAATCTCAAGATAAGCATGGGGATAAGGGTAAAACCAAAGATTCCACTTCAAATCTTAAACACTCTTCAGGGGGTGGAGATAAAACAAATTCTTCCTCTTCTTCTCAACCTACACAATTTAAAAAGCCTTTGTGCTTTGTGTGTAAAAACAGAGGCCATAGGCCAGGGGATAAGTCCTGTCCAGGTAAACCCCCTGAGCCTACCACCACTAATACATCAAGCTCTAGTGCCCCTAGCAGTAGTGGTACTAGTGGTGGGACTGCTGGCAACAGTCAAGTAAAGGGTGTAGTTGGGTTCACTTATGGGTCCATAGTAGAAACTGGGGTAGTCAGTCCCAAGACAGTTTCTGTCACACCTAGTGGCATTGGCCTTGCCACACTGGCTGCTTGTCCCCTTACAATGGATAAGTACAGGCAGACAGTATCAATAAATGGTGTTGAGGCCTTGGCCTACAGGGACACAGGTGCCAGTATCACTTTGGTGACTGAAAACCTAGTGCATCCTGAACAACACATCATTGGACAACAGTAGAAGATTATTGATGTTCATAACTCCACTAAGTTTCTTCCCTTAGCTATAATTCAATTTAGTTGGGGTGGAGTTACTGGCCCTAAGCAGGTGGTAGTATCACCTAGCTTACCTGTAGATTGTCTCTTAGGTAATGAACTAGAGGCCTCAGGTTGGGCTGATGTAGAGTTTTATGCCCATGCAGCCATGCTGGGCATCCCTGAGGAATTGTTCCCTCTCATTTCTACAGAAATGAAAAAGCAAAGGAGAGAAGGCCTGAAAACTCACGATCCCTCTCCATCAACAGGTAAAAAGGGTATCACAGTATCCCCTAACCACCCTACCATTCAGGATACCATTCCTGTGGTGGGAGAAACCTCTCCTGGGGTGGCACCTGTTCCAAGGGAATCATCAGCTGGCAAAGCTAGACTCCCTGAGGTAGAAGTACCTCTCTGTGGGATAACTAACATTGGTGAGAAAAAGAGCACCATTTTAGTTAACATGGAGCATACCTCCCACCCTCCCAGAGAAACTTTAGTGCAGAAACCCTGCACTGCCTCACAACACTTAGGACAGCATCCCTGCCCTAGTGTGGAGCTCATAGGACAGCATCCCTGCCCTGCTCCAACTCAAGAGAGACAGCATCCCTGTTCTCTCTTCCAGCCATATGGACAAAGTTTTGCCCAGCTATGGCTTTTCTGAGGCAGCATCCCTGTCTGGCATTTCCATCACTACAAATAGGTTCAGTGGACAATTCCCACTGCTCTAAACTAAAACTTACTGATAGAAACTCTGAAAATACATCTTCACATTGTGGCTTAGCTAAAAAACTTCAAACAGGGTGGTTTACATCGCCACAGGGAAGTAACCATATAGTGGATGATAAAGGGAGTAACCAGTCTATTGCAGAGCTACTCTCTACTTATCACCACTTAGACAATAAAGTCTCAACTGGCCAAGGTTAGCCTTATTGTCCTTCATTTGGGGGAGGGTTGTGTGAGAAAGTAGCCTCTTTCTAGCCTTGTTACCCCCACTTGTGGCCTGTTTGTGAGTGTATGTCAGGGTGTTTTCACTGTCTCACTGGGATCCTGCTAGCCAGGGCCCAGTGCTCATAGTGAAAACCCTATGTTTTCAGTATGTTTGTTATGTGTCACTGGGACCCTGCTAGTCAGGACCCCAGTGCTCATAAGGTTGTGGCCTATATGTATGTGTTCCCTGTGTGGTGCCTAACTGTCTCACTGAGGCTCTGCTAATCAGAACCTCAGTGGTTATGCTCTCTCATTTCTTTCAAATTGTCACTAACAGGCTAGTGACCAATTTTACCAATTTACATTGGCTTACTGGAACACCCTTATAATTCCCTAGTATATGGTACTAAGGTACCCAGGGTATTGGGGTTCCAGGAGATCCCTATGGGCTGCAGCATTTCTTTTGCCACCCATAGGGAGCTCTGACAATTCTTACACAGGCCTGCCACTGCAGCCTGAGTGAAATAACGTCCACGTTATTTCACAGCCATTTTACACTGCACTTAAGTAACTTATAAGTCACCTATATGTCTAACCTTTACCTGGTAAAGGTTAGGTGCAAAGTTACTTAGTGTGAGGGCACCCTGGCACTAGCCAAGGTGCCCCCACATTGTTCAGGGCCAATTCCCTGGACTTTGTGAGTGCGGGGACACCATTACACGCGTGCACTACATATAGGTCACTACCTATATGTAGCTTCACAATGGTAACTCCGAATATGGCCATGTAACATGTCTATGATCATGGAATTGCTCCCTCTATGACCTCCTGGCATCGTTGGCACACTCCCATGATCCCAGTGGTCTGTAGCACAGACCCTGGTACTGCCAAACTGCCTTTCCTGGGGTTTCACTGCAGCTGCTGCTGCTGCCAACCCCTCAGACAGGTTTCTGCCCTCCTGGGGTCAAGCCAGGCTTGTCCCAGGATGGCAGAACAAAGGACTTCCTCTGAGAGAGGGTGTTACACCCTCTCCCTTTGGAAAATGGTGTGAAGGCAGGGGAGGAGTAGCCTGCCCCAGCCTCTGGAAATGCTTTCATGGGCACAGATGTGCCCAATTCTGCATAAGCCAGTCTACACCGGTTCAGGGGACCCCTTAGCCCTGCTCTGGCGCGAAACTGGACAAAGGAAAGGTGAGTGACCACTCCCCTGACCTGCACCTCCCCTGGGAGGTGTCCAGAGCCCCTCCAGTGTGCTCCAGACCTCTGCCATCTTGGAAACAGACGTGCTGCTGGCACACTGGACTGCTCTGAGTGGCCAGTGCCACCAGGTGACGTCAGAGACTCCTTCTGATAGGGTCCTTCAGGTGTTGCTAGCCTATCCTCTCTCCTAGGTAGCCAAACCCTCTTTTCTGGCTATTTAGGGTCTCTGTCTCTGGGGAAACTTTAGATAACGAATGCAAGAGCTCATCAGAGTTCTTCTGCATCTCTCTCTTCACCTTCTGCCAAGGAATCGACTGCTGACCGCGCTGGAAGCCTGCAAAACTGCAACAAAGTAGCAAAGACGACTACCGCAACTCTGTAACGCTGATCCTGCCGCCTCCTTGACTGTTTTCCTGGTGGTGCATGCTGTGGGGGTAGTCTGCCTCCTCTCTGCACTAGAAGCTCCGAAGAAATCTCCCGTGGGTCGACGGAATCTTCCCCCTGCAACCGCAGGCACCAAAAAGCTGCATTACCGGTCCCTTGGGTCTCCTCTCAGCACAATGAGCGAGGTCCCTTGAATCCAGCAACTCTGTCCAAGTGACTCCCACAGTCCAGTGAATCTTCAGTCCAAGTTTGGTGGAGGTAAGTCCTTGCCTCCCCACGCCAGACTGCATTGCTGGGAACCGCAACTTTTGCAGCTACTCCGGCCCCTGTGCACTTCCAGCAGAAATCCTTTGTGCACAGCCAAGCCTGGGTCCACAGCACTCTAGCCTGCATTGCACGACTTTCTAAGTTGGTCTCCGGCGACGTGGGACTCCTTTGGGTAACTTCGGGTGAGCACCGTTTCACGCATCCTTGTAGTGCCTGTTTCTGGCACTTCTTTGGGTGCTACCTGCTACTGAGAGGGCTACTTGCTTTGCTCGTTGTCCCCTCTCTCTCCTGACGCAATTTGCGACATCCTGGTCCCTCCTGGGCCACAGCAGCATCCAAAAACACTTACTGCACAATTTGCAGCTAGCAAGGCTTGTTGGCAGTCTTTCGGCGGGAAAGCACTTCTGTACGACTCTCCACGGCGAGAGAGATCCGTCCTCCAAAGGGGAAGTCTCTAGCCCTTTGCGTTCCTGCAGAAACCTCAGCTTCTTCTGTCCAGTAGAAGCTTCTTTGCACCCACAGCTGGCATTTCCTGGGCATCTGCCCATCTCCGACTTGCTTGTGACTTTTGGACTTGGTCCCCTTGTTCCACAGGTACCCTCAACTGGAAATCCATCGTTGTTGCATTGCTGGTTTGTGTCTTTCCTGCATTATTCCCCTATCACGACTTCTTTGTCCTCTGGGGAACTTCAGTGCACTTTGCACTCACTTTTCAGGGTCTTGGGGTGGGCTATTTTTCTAACCCTCACTATTTCCTAATAGTCCCAGCGACCCTCTACAAGGTCACATAGGTTTGGGGTCCATTCGTGGTTCGCATTCCACTTTTGGAGTATATGGTTTGTGTTGCCCCTATCCCTATGTGTCCCCATTGCATCCTATTGTAACTATACATTGTTTGCACTGTTTTCTAAGACTATACTGCATATTTTTGGTATTGTGTACATATAACTTGTGTATATTTGCTATCCTCACTCTGAGGGTGCACTCTGAGATACTTTGGCATATTGTCATAAAAATAAAGTACCTTTATTTTTAGTATAACTGTGTATTGTGTTTTCTTATGATATTGTGCAAGTGACACTAGTGGTACTGTAGGAGCTTCACTCGTCTCCTAGTTCAGCCTAAGCTGCTCTGCTAAGCTACCATTATCTATCAGCCTATGCTGCTAGACACCCTATACACTAATAAGGGATAACTGGGCCAGGTGCAAGGTGCAAGTACCCCTTGGTACTCACTACAAGCCAGTCCAGCCTCCTACATTGGTTGTGCAGCAGTGGGATAAGTGCTTTGAGACTACTTACCACTCTTGTCATTGTACTTTTCATAAGAGAAAAATATACAAAACAAGTTCAGTGTGTGTACACATAACTAAAAAGTTTTGCATTTTCTCTTTTCACTCTTTTCTAAGTGCTGAAAAGTACTTCTAAACTTTCTAAAAAGTTCTAAAAAGTTTAAAAAGTTTTTTTCTGTCTTTCTAAAAAGTTCTGAAAACTTTTTTCTCTTTTTCTATCACTTTAACTCTCTCTAAAAATGTCTGGCACAGGCCAAAATGTTGACCTGTCCAAGATTGCATATGATCACCTTAGCTGGAAAGGAGCAAGGAGTCTCTGCATAGAGAGAGGTTTGAGTGTAGGGAAGAATCCTTCCTTGGAATTGTTACTTAACATGCTTAGAGAACAAGATAAGGCAAAAAGTGCCCCATCTGTTGAAAAAGTAGCTAATGGTTCCCAATCTGATCCAGGGACTCCCCCAGGAAAAGATTCAGGAAAGAACCTTCTTAGCCTGCCTATTACTAGACAGTCTAGCATAGTTGGTACTGAGGTGGAGTCACATCATACAGATGATGTGCTCTCACATTACACTGTCAGCCAAGCTGTTAGGGTGCCCTCTGTAAGGGACAGGTCTCCTTCTGTTCATTCTCATCATACTTCTGTGTCTAGGAATGTCCCTCCCACCAACCCTGATGACAGATAATTAGAAAGGGAACTCAATAAGTTGAGGGTGGAACAAACCAGACTGAAGCTTAAGAAGCAACAGCTTGATTTGGATAGACAGTCTTTAGAATTAGAGAAGGAAAGACAGAAGTTAGGTTTAGAAACCCATGGTGGCAGCAGCAGTATTCCCCATAGTCATCCTGCAAAAGAGCATGATTCCAGGAATCTGCATAAGATAGTTCCCCCTTATAAGGAGGGGGATGACATTAACAAGTGGTTTGCTGCACTTGAGAGGGCCTGTGTTGTACAGGATGTCCCTCAAAGGCAGTGGGCTGCTATCCTATGGCTATCATTTAGTGGAAAAGGTAGGGATAGGCTCCTTACTGTGAAAGAAAGTGATGCCAATAATTTTACAGTTCTTAAGAATGCACTCCTGGATGGTTATGGCTTACCCACTGAACAATACAGGATAAAGTTCAGAGAGACCAAAAAGGAGTCTTCACAAGACTGGGTTGATTTCATTGACCATTCAGTGAAGGCCTTGGAGGGGTGGTTACATGGCAGTAAAGTTAATGATTATGACAGCCTGTATAACTTGATCCTGAGAGAGCATATCCTTAATAATTGTGTGTCTGATTTGTTGCACCAGTACTTGGTGGACTCTGATCTGACCTCTCCCCAAGAATTGGGAAAGAAGGCAGACAAATGGGTCAGAACAAGGGTGAACAGAAAAGTTCATACAGGGGGTGACAAAGAGAACAATAAGAAGAAAGATGGTGAAAAATCTCAAGATAAGCATGGGGATAAGGGTAAAACCAAAGATTCCACTTCAAATCTTAAACACTCTTCAGGGGGTGGAGATAAAACAAATTCTTCCTCTTCTTCTCAACCTACACAATTCAAAAAGCCTTGGTGCTTTGTGTGTAAAAACAGAGGCCATAGGCCAGGGGATAAGTCCTGTCCAGGTAAACCCCCTGAGCCTACCACCACTAATACATCAAGCTCTAGTGCCCCTAGCCGTAGTGGTACTAGTGGTGGGACTGCTGGCAACAGTCAAGTAAAGGGTGTAGTTGGGTTCACTTATGGGTCCATAGTAGAAACTGGGGTAGTCAGTCCCAAGACAGTTTCTGTCACACCTAGTGGCATTGGCCTTGCCACACTGGCTGCTTGTCCCCTTACAATGGATAAGTACAGGCAGACAGTATCAATAAATGGTGTTGAGGCCTTGGCCTACAGGGACACAGGTGCCAGTATCACTTTGGTGACTGAAAACCTAGTGCATCCTGAACAACACATCATTGGACAACAGTAGAAGATTATTGATGTTCATAACTCCACTAAGTTTCTTCCCTTAGCTATAATTCAATTTAGTTGGGGTGGAGTTACTGGCCCTAAGCAGGTGGTAGTATCACCTAGCTTACCTGTAGATTGTCTCTTAGGTAATGAACTAGAGGCCTCAGGTTGGGCTGATGTAGAGGTTTATGCCCATGCAGCCATGCTGGGCATCCCTGAGGAATTGTTCCCTCTCATTTCTACAGAAATGAAAAAGCAAAGGAGAGAAGGCCTGAAAACTCACGATCCCTCTCCATCAACAGGTAAAAAGGGTATCACAGTATCCCCTAACCACCCTACCATTCAGGATACCATTCCTGTGGTGGGAGAAACCTCTTCTGGGGTGGCACCTGTTCCAAGGGAATCATCAGCTGGCAAAGCTAGACTCCCTGAGGTAGAAGTACCTCTCTGTGGGATAACTAACATTGGTGAGAAAAAGAGCACCATTTTAGTTAACATGGAGCATACCTCCCACCCTCCCAGAGAAACTTTAGTGCAGAAACCCTGCACTGCCTCACAACACTTAGGACAGCATCCCTGCCCTAGTGTGGAGCTCATAGGACAGCATCCCTGCCCTGCTCCAACTCAAGAGAGACAGCATCCCTGTTCTCTCTTCCAGCCATATGGACAAAGTTTTGCCCAGCTATGGCTTTTCTGAGGCAGCATCCCTGTCTGGCATTTCCATCACTACAAATAGGTTCAGTGGACAATTCCCACTGCTCTAAACTAAAACTTACTGATAGAAACTCTGAAAATACATCTTCACATTGTGGCTTAGCTAAAAAACTTCAAACAGGGTGGTTTACATCCCCACAGGGAAGTAACCATATAGTGGATGATAAAAGGAGTAACCAGTCTATTGCAGAGCTACTCTCTACTTATCACCACTTAGACAATAAAGTCTCAGGTTAGCCTTATTGTCCTTCATTTGGGGGAGGGTTGTGTGAGAAAGTAGCCTCTTTCTAGCCTTGTTACACCCACTTTTGGCCTGTTTGTGAGTGTATGTCAGGGTGTTTTCACTGTCTCACTGGGATCCTGCTAGCCAGGGCCCAGTGCTCATAGTGAAAACCCTATGTTTTCAGTATGTTTGTTATGTGTCACTGGGACCCTGCTAGTCAGGACCCCAGTGCTCATAAGGTTGTGGCCTATATGTATGTGTTCCCTGTGTGGTGCCTAACTGTCTCACTGAGGCTCTGCTAATCAGAACCTCAGTGGTTATGCTCTCTCATTTCTTTCAAATTGTCACTAACAGGCTAGTGACCAATTTTACCAATTTACATTGGCTTACTGGAACACCCTTATAATTCCCTAGTCTATGGTACTAAGGTACCCAGGGTATTGGGGTTCCAGGAGATCCCTATGGGCTGCAGCATTTCTTTTGCCACCCATAGGGAGCTCTGACAATTCTTACACAGGCCTGCCACTGCAGCCTGAGTGAAATAACGTCCACGTTATTTCACAGCCATTTTACACTGCACTTAAGTAACTTATAAGTCACCTATATGTCTAACCTTTACCTGGTAAAGGTTAGGTGCAAAGTTACTTAGTGTGAGGGCACCCTGGCACTAGCCAAGGTGCCCCCACATTGTTAAGGGCCAATTCCCTGGACTTTGTGAGTGCGGGGACACCATTACACGCGTGCACTACATATAGGTCACTACCTATATGTAGCTTCACAATGGTAACTCCGAATATGGCCATGTAACATGTCTATGATCATGGAATTGCCCCCTCTATGCCCTCCTGGCATAGTTGGCACACTCCCATGATCCCAGTGGTCTGTAGCACAGACCCTGGCAGTGCCAAACTGCCTTTCCTGGGGTTTCACTGCAGCTGCTGCTGCTGCCAACCCCTCAGACAGGTTTCTGCCCTTCTGGGGGCAAGCCAGGCTTGTCCCAGGATGGCAGAACAAAGGACTTCCTCTGACAGAGGGTGTTACACCCTCTCCCTTTGGAAAATGGTGTGAAGGCAGGGGAGGAGTAGCCTGCCCCAGCCTCTGGAAATGCTTTCATGGGCACAGATGTGCCCAATTCTGCATAAGCCAGTCTACACCGGTTCAGGGGACCCCTTAGCCCTGCTCTGGCGCGAAACTGGACAAAGGAAAGGGGAGTGACCACTCCCCTGACCTGCACCTCCCCTGGGAGGTGTCCAGAGCCCCTCCAGTGTGCTCCAGACCTCTGCCATCTTGGAAACAGACGTGCTGCTGGCACACTGGACTGCTCTGAGTGGCCAGTGCCACCAGGTGACGTCAGAGACTCCTTCTGATAGGCTCCTTCAGGTGTTGCTAGCCTATCCTCTCTACTAGGTAGCCAAACCCTCTTTTCTGGCTATTTAGGGTCTCTGTCTCTGGGGAAACTTTAGATAACGAATGCAAGAGCTCATCAGAGTTCTTCTGCATCTCTCTCTTCACCTTCTGCCAAGGAATCGACTGCTGACCGCGCTGGAAGCCTGCAAAACTGCAACAAAGTAGCAAAGACGACTACTGCAACTCTGTAACGCTGATCCTGCCGCCTCCTTGACTGTTTTCCTGGTGGTGCATGCTGTGGGGGTAGTCTGCCTCCTCTCTGCACTAGAAGCTCCGAAGAAATCTCCAGTGGGTCGACGGAATCTTCCCCCTGCAACCGCAGGCACCAAAAAGCTGCATTACCGGTCCCTTGGGTCTCCTCTCAGCACAACGAGCGAGGTCCCTTGAATCCAGCAACTCTGTCCAAGTGACTCCCACAGTCCAGTGACTCTTCAGTCCAAGTTTGGTGGAGGTAAGTCCTTGCCTCCCCACGCCAGACTGCATTGCTGGGAACCGCAACTTTTGCAGCTACTCCGGCCCCTGTGCACTTCCGGCGGAAATCCTTTGTGCACAGCCAAGCCTGGGTCCACAGCACTCTAGCCTGCATTGCACGACTTTCTAAGTTGGTCTTCGGCGACGTGGGACTCCTTTGTGTAACTTCGGGTGAGCACCATTTCACGCATCCTCGTAGTGCCTGTTTCTGGCACTTCTTTGGGTGCTACCTGCTACTGAGAGGGCTACTTGCTTTGCTCGTTGTCCCCTCTCTCTCCTGACGCAATTTGCGACATCCTGGTCCCTCCTGGGCCACAGCAGCATCCAAAAACACTTACCGCACAATTTGCAGCTAGCAAGGCTTGTTGGCAGTCTTTCGGCGGTAAAACACTTCTGCACAACTCTCCACGGCGAGTGAGATCCGTCCTCCAAAGGGGAAGTCTCTAGCCCTTTGCGTTCTTGCAGAAACCTCAGCTTCTTCTGTCCAGTAGAAGCTTCTTTGCACCCACAGCTGGCATTTCCTGGGCATCTGCCCACCTCCGACTTGCTTGTGACTTTTGGACTTGGTCCCCTTGTTCCACAGGTACCCTCGACTGGAAATCCATTGTTGTTGCATTGCTGGTTTGTGTCTTTCCTGCATTATTCCCCTATCACAACTTCTTTGTCCTCTGAGGAACTTCAGTGCACTTTGCACTCACTTTTCAGGGTCTTGGGGTGGGCTATTTTTCTAACCCTCACTATTTCCTAATAGTCCCAGCGACCCTCTACAAGGTCACATAGGTTTGAGGTCCATTTGTGGTTCGCATTGCACTTTTGGAGTATATGGTTTGCGTTGCCCCTATCCCTATGTGTCCCCATTGCATCCTATTGTAACTATACATTGTTTGCACTGTTTTCTAAGACTATACTGCATATTTTTGGTATTGTGTACATATAACTTGTGTATATTTGCTATCCTCACTCTGAGGGTACACTCTGAGATACTTTGGCATATTGTCATAAAAATAAAGAACCTTTATTTTTAGTATAACTGTGTATTGTGTTTTCTTATGATATTGTGCAAGTGACACTAGTGGTACTGTAGGAGCTTCACTCGTCTCCTAGTTCAGCCTAAGCTGCTCTGCTTAGCTACCATTATCTATCAGCCTATGCTGCTAGACACCCTATACACTAATAAGGGATAACTGGGCCAGGTGCAAGGTGCAAGTACCCCTTGGTTCTCACTACAAGCCAGTCCAGCCTCCTACATTGGTTGTGCAGCGGTGGTATAAGTGCTTTGAGACTACTTACCACTCTTGTCATTGTACTTTTCATAAGAGAAAAATATACAAAACAAGTTCAGTGTGTGTACACATAACTAAAAAGTTTTGCATTTCCTCTTTTCACTCTTTTCTAAGTGCTGAAAAGTACTTCTAAACTTTCTAAAAAGTTCTAAAAAGTTTAAAAAGTTTTTTTCTGTCTTTCTAAAAAGTTCTGAAAACTTTTTTCTCTTTTTCTATCACTTTAACTCTCTCTAAAAATGTCTGGCACAGGCCAAAATGTTGACCTGTCCAAGATTGCATATGATCACCTTAGCTGGAAAGGAGCAAGGAGTCTCTGCATAGAGAGAGGTTTGAGTGTAGGGAAGAATCCTTCCTTGGAATTGTTACTTAACATGCTTAGAGAACAAGATAAGGCAAAAAGTGCCCCATCTGTTGAAAAAGTAGCTAATGGTTCCCAATCTGATCCAGGGACTCCCCCAGGAAAAGATTCAGGAAAGAACCTTCTTAGCCTGCCCATTACTAGACAGTCTAGCATAGTTGGTACTGAGGTGGAGTCACATCATACAGATGATGTGTTCTCACATTACACTGTCAGCCAAGCTGTTAGGGTGCCCTCTGTAAGGGACAGGTCTCCTTCTGTTCATTCTCATCATACTTCTGTGTCTAGGAATGTCCCTCCCACCAACCCTGATGACAGATAATTAGAAAGGGAACTCAATAAGTTGAGGGTGGAACAAACCAGACTGAAGCTTAAGAAGCAACAGCTTGATTTGGATAGACAGTCTTTAGAATTAGAGAAGGAAAGACAGAAGTTGGGTTTAGAAACCCATGGTGGCAGGAGCAGTATTCCCCATAGTCATCCTGCAAAAGAGCATGATTCCAGGAATCTGCATAAGATAATTCCCCCTTATAAGGAGGGGGATGACATTAACAAGTGGTTTGCTGCACTTGAGAGGGCCTGTGTTGTACAGGATGTCCCTCAAAGGCAGTGGGCTGCTATCCTATGGCTATCATTTAGTGGAAAAGGTAGGGATAGGCTCCTTACTGTGAAAGAAAGTGATGCCAATAATTTTACAGTTCTTAAGAATGCACTCCTGGATGGTTATGGCTTAACCACTGAACAATACAGGATAAAGTTCAGAGAGACCAAAAAGGAGTCTTCACAAGACTGGGTTGATTTCATTGACCATTCAGTGAAGGCCTTGGAGGGGTGGTTACATGGCAGTAAAGTTAATGATTATGACAGCCTGTATAACTTGATCCTGAGAGAGCATATCCTTAATAATTGTGTGTCTGATTTGTTGCACCAGTACTTGGTGGACTCTGATCTGACCTCTCCCCAAGAATTGGGAAAGAAGGCAGACAAATGGGTCAGAACAAGCGTGAACAGAAAAGTTCATACAGGGGGTGACAAAGAGAACAATAAGAAGAAAGATGGTGAAAAATCTCAAGATAAGCATGGGGATAAGGGTAAAACCAAAGATTCCACTTCAAATCTTAAACACTCTTCAGGGGGTGGAGATAAAACAAATTCTTCCTCTTCTTCTCAACCTACACAATTTAAAAAGCCTTGGTGCTTTGTGTGTAAAAACAGAGGCCATAGGCCAGGGGATAAGTCCTGTCCAGGTAAACCCCCTGAGCCTACCACCACTAATACATCAAGCTCTAGTGCCCCTAGCAGTAGTGGTACCAGTGGTGGGACTGCTGGCAACAGTCAAGTAAAGGGTGTAGTTGGGTTCACTTATGGGTCCATAGTAGAAACTGGGGTAGTCAGTCCCAAGACAGTTTCTGTCACACCTAGTGGCATTGGCCTTGCCACACTGGCTGCTTGTCCCCTTACAATGGATAAGTACAGGCAGACAGTATCAATAAATGGTGTTGAGGCCTTGGCCTACAGGGACACAGGTGCCAGTATCACTTTGGTGACTGAAAACCTAGTGCATCCTGAACAACACATCATTGGACAACAGTATAAGATTAT
The DNA here is from genome assembly GCF_031143425.1 of Pleurodeles waltl. Classification (NCBI taxonomy): domain Eukaryota; kingdom Metazoa; phylum Chordata; class Amphibia; order Caudata; family Salamandridae; genus Pleurodeles; species Pleurodeles waltl. The sequence continues at coordinate 210,078,215 of NC_090441.1, forward strand.
TGATGTTCATAACTCCACTAAGTTTCTTCCCTTAGCTATAATTCAATTTAGTTGGGGTGGTGTAGGAAAGTACCATCTTGCCTGGCATGTTACCCCCATTTTTCACTGTATATATGTTGTTTTAGTTGTATGTGTCACTGGGACCCTGGTAACCCAGGGCCCCAGTGCTCATAAGTGTGCCTGAATGTGTTACCTGTGTAGTGACTAACTGTCTCACTGAGGCTCTGCTAATCAGAACCTCAGTGGTTATGCTCTCTCATTTCTTTCCAAATTGTCACTGACAGGCTAGTGACCATTTTTACCAATTTACATTGGCTTACTGGAACACCCTTATAATTCCCTAGTATATGGTACTGGGGTACCCAGGGTATTGGGGTTCCAGGAGATCCCTATGGGCTGCAGCATTTCTTTTGCCACCCATAGGGAGCTCTGACAATTCTTACACAGGCCTGCCACTGCAGCCTGAGTGAAATAACGTCCACGTTATTTCACAGCCATTTTACACTGCACTTAAGTAACTTATAAGTCACCTATATGTCTAACCTTTACCTGGTAAAGGTTAGGTGCAAAGTTACTTAGTGTGAGGGCACCCTGGCACTAGCCAATGTGCCCCCACATTGTTCAGAGCCAATTCACTGAACTTTGTGAGTGCGGGGACACCATTACACGCGTGCACTACATATAGGTCACTACCTATATGTAGCTTCACCATGGTAACTCCGAATATGGCCATGTAACATGTCTATGATCATGGAATTGCCCCCTCTATGCCATCCTGGCATTGTTGGTACAATTCCATGATCCCAGTGGTCTGTAGCACAGACCCTGGTACTGCCAGACTGCCCTTCCTGGGGTTTCACTGCAGCTGCTGCTGCTGCCAACCCCTCAGACAGGCAGCTGCCCTCCTGGGGTCCAGCCAGGCCTGGCCCAGGATGGCAGAACAAAGAACTTCCTCTGAGAGAGGGTGTGACACCCTCTCCCTTTGGAAAATGGTGTGAAGGCAGGGGAGGAGTAGCCTCCCCCAGCTTCTGGAAATGCTTTGTTGGGCACAGATGTGCCCAATTCTGCATAAGCCAGTCTACACCGGTTCAGGGACCCCTTAGCCCCTGCTCTGGCGCGAAACTGGACAAAGGAAAGGGGAGTGACCACTCCCCTGACCTGCACCTCCCCTGGGAGGTGTCCAGAGCTCCTCCAGTGTGCTCCAGACCTCTGCCATCTTGGAAACAGAGGTGCTGCTGGCACACTGGACTGCTCTGAGTGGCCAGTGCCACCAGGTGACGTCAGAGACTCCTTGTGATAGGCTCCTTCAGGTGTTAGTAGCCTTTCCTCTCTCCTAGGTAGCCAAACCCTCTTTTCTGGCTATTTAGGGTCTCTGTCTCTGGGGAAACTTTAGATAACGAATGCATGAGCTCAGCCGAGTTCCTCTGCATCTCTCTCTTCACCTTCTGATAAGGAAACGACCGCTGACCGCGCTGGAAGCCTGCAAACCTGCAACATAGTAGCAAAGACGACTACTGCAACTCTGTAACGCTGATCCTGCCGCCTTCTCAACTGTTTTCCTGCTTGTGCATGCTGTGGGGGTAGCCTGCCTCCTCTCTGCACCAGAAGCTCCCGTGGGTCGACGGAATCTTCCCCCTGCAACCGCAGGCACCAAAAAGCTGCATTACCGGTCCCTTGGGTCTCCTCTCAGCACGACGAGCGAGGTCCCTCGAATCCAGCGACTCTGTCCAAGTGACCCCCACAGTCCAGTGACTCTTCAGTCCAAGTTTGGTGGAGGTAAATCCTTGCCTCACCTCGCTGGGTTGCATTGCTGGGAACCGCGACTTTGCAAGCTACTCCGGCCCCTGTGCACTTCCGGCGGAAATCCTTTGTGCACAGCCAAGCCTGGGTCCACGGCACTCTAACCTGCATTGCACGACTTTCTAAGTTGGTCTCCGGCGACGTGGGACTCCTTTGTGCAACTTCGGCGAGCACCGTTTCACGCATCCTCGTAGTGCCTGTTTCTGGCACTTTTCTGGGTGCTACCTGCTTCAGTGAGGGCTCTTTGTCTTGCTCGACGTCCCCTCTCTCTGCAGGTACAATTTGCGACCTCCTGGTCCCTTCTGGGCCCCAGCAGCGTCCAAAAACGCCAAACGCACGATTTGCGTGTAGCAAGGCTTGTTGGCGTCCTTCCGGCGGGAAAACACTTCTGCACGACTCTCCAAGGCAAGAGGAATCCGTCCACCAAAGGGGAAGTCTCTAGCCCTTTTCGTTCCTGCAGAAACCTCAGCTTCTTCTGTCCAGTCGAAGCTTCTTTGCACCCGCAGCTGGCATTTCCTGGGCATCTGCCCATCTCCGACTTGCTTGTGACTTTTGGACTTGGTCCCCTTGTTCCACAGGTACCCTAGATTGGAAATCCACAGTTGTTGCATTGCTGGGTTGTGTCTTTCCTGCATTATTCCTCTAACACGACTCTTTTGTCCTTAGGGGAACTTTAGTGCACTTTGCACTCACTTTTCAGGGTCTTGGGGAGGGTTATTTTTCTAACTCTCACTATTTTCTAATAGTCCCAGCGACCCTCTACAAGGTCACATAGGTTTGGGGTCCATTCGTGGTTCGCATTCCACTTTTGGAGTATATGGTTTGTGTTGCCCCTATCCCTATGTTTCCCCATTGCATCCTATTGTAACTATACATTGTTTGCACTGTTTTCTAAGACTATACTGCATATTTTTGCTATTGTGTATATATATCTTGTGTATATTTCCTATCCTCTCACTGAGGGTACACTCTGAGATACTTTGGCATATTGTCATAAAAATAAAGTACCTTTATTTTTAGTATAACTGTGTATTGTGTTTTCTTATGATATTGTGCATATGACACTAAGTGGTACTGTAGTAGCTTCACACGTCTCCTAGTTCAGCCTAAGCTGCTCTGCTAAGCTACCATTATCTATCAGCCTAAGCTGCTAGACACCCTATACACTAATAAGGGATAACTGGGCCTGGTGCAAGGTGCAAGTACCCCTTGGTACTCACTACAAGCCAGTCCAGCCTCCTACATTGGTTGTGCAGTGGTGGGATAAGTGCTTGAGACTACTTACCACTCTTGTCATTGTACTTTTCATAAGAGAAAAATATACAAAACAAGGTCAGTGTATATACACATAGCCAAAAAGTTTTGCATTTCCTCTTTTTCACTCTTTTCTAAGTGCTGAAAAGTACTTCTAAAACTTTCAAAAAGTTCTTAAAAGTTTAAAAAGTTTTTTCTGTCTTTCCAAAAAGTTCTGAAAACTTTTTTCTCTTTTTCTATCACTTTAACTCTCTCAAAAAAATGTCTGGCACAGGAAACAAATGTTGAACTGTCCAAACTTGCATATGATCACCTTAGCTGGAAAGGAGCAAGGAGTCTCTGCATAGAGAGAGGTTTGAGTGTAGGGAAGAATCCTTCCTTAGAACTGTTAATTAACATGCTTAGAGTACAGGATAAGGCCATAAGTGCCCAATCTGTAGAAAAAGTAGCTAATGGTTCTCAATCTGATCCAGGTGCTCCCCCAGGAAAAGGTTCAGGAAAGAAACTTCTCAGCCTGCCCATTACTAGACAGTCTAGCATGGTTGGTACAGAGGTTGAATCACATCATACTAATGGTGTGCTCTCACATTATACTGGTAGCCAAGCTGTTAGGGTGCCCTCTGTAAGGGACAGGTCTCCTTCTGTTCATTCCCATCATACCTCTGTATCTAGAAATGTCCCTCCCACCCACCCTGATGACAGATTGTTAGAAAGGGAGCTCAATAGATTGAGAGTGGAACAAACCAGACTGAAGCTCAAGAAGCAACAGCTGGATTTGGATAGACAGTCTTTAGAATTAGACAAGGAAAGACAGAAGTTGGGTTTAGATACCCATGGTGGCAGCAGCAGTATTCCCCATAGTCATCCTGCAAAAGAGCATGATTCCAGGAATCTGCACAAGATAGTTCCCCCTTATAAGGAGGGGGATGACATTAACAAGTGGTTTGCTGTACTTGAGAGGGCCTGTGCTGTACAGGATGTCCCTCAAAAGCAGTGGGCTGCTATCCTATGGCTATCATTTAGTGGAAAAGGTAGGGATAGGCTCCTTACTGTAAAAGAAAATGATGCTAATAATTTCCAAGTTCTTAAGAATGCACTCCTGGATGGTTATGGCTTAACCACTGAACAGTACAGGATAAAGTTCAGAGAGACCAAAAAGGAGTCTTCACAAGACTGGGTTGATTTCATTGACCAGGCAGTGAAGGCCTTGGAGGGGTGGTTACATGGCAGTAAAGTTACTGATTATGACAGCCTGTATAACTTGATCCTGAGAGAGCATATTCTTAATAATTGTGTGTCTGATTTGTTGCACCAGTACTTGGTGGACTCTGATCTGACCTCTCCCCAAGAATTGGGAAAGAAGGCAGACAAATGGGTCAGAACAAGAGTGAACAGAAAAGTTCATACAGGGGGTGACAAAGATGGCAACAAAAAGAAGGATGGTAAGTCTTCTGACAAGGGTGGGGACAAATCTAAAAATGAGTCTTCATCAGGCCCACAAAAACACTCTGGTGGGGGTGGGGGTGGTGGGTCCAAATCCTCCTTTAATCAGAACAAGGAAAAGAAACCATGGTGCTATTTATGTAAAATAAAAGGCCATTGGACAACAGATCCCAGTTGTCCAAAGAAAGGCACCACAGCTCCTACCACTACAACCCCTACTGCTACACCTAGTGTCCCTACTAATAGCAGTGGTGGTGGGAGCAAACCTACTAATAGCCAATCCAAGGGAGTAGCTGGGCTCACTTTTGGTAATTTAGTTGGGGTTGGTCTGATTAGGGAGACCACAGAGGCTACTTTAGTCTCTGAAGGGGCTATTGATTTAGCCACTTTGGTTGCTTGCCCCCATAACTTGGAGAAGTACAAGCAACTAACCCTAATAAATGGTGTTGAGGTCCAGGCCTACAGGGACACAGGTGCCAGTGTCACAATGGTGATTGAGAAACTGGTGCACCCTGAACAACACATACTTGGACACCAGTAGCAAGTAACCAATGCTCACAACATAACACAAAGCCACCCCATGGCTGTTGTAAATCTCAACTGGGGGGGGGTAACTGGTCCAAAGAAAGTTGTGGTAGCTTCAGATTTACCTGTAGACTGTCTATTAGGGAATGATTTGGAGACATCAGCTTGGTCAGATGTGGAGTTGGAGGCCCATGCAGCAATGCTGGGCATCCCAGGGCATATTTTTGCTTTGACAAGGGCTCAGGCCAAAAAGCAAAAAGGACAGGGAAGCTTGGATCCTGGAACAATGGACCAAGTGCTCCCTAAAGCTAGGGCTAGTAGAAGCAAACCACTTCCTACTATCCCTCCCTCTACAGTGGATTCTAATTCTGAGGAAGAAGAATTCCCTCCCTGTGCAGAACCTACACCAGAGGAGCTGGAAGCAGACACTGCTGAGCTTTTGGGTGAAGGGGGGCCTGCCAGAGAGGAGCTGAGTGTGGCACAGCAAACCTGTCCCACATTAGAGGGTCTCAGACAGCAAGCTGTCAAACAGGCTAATGGGGATGTCAGTGACTCTCACAGAGTTTACTGGGAGGACAACCTCTTGTACACTGAGCATAGGGATCCTAAACCTGGAGCTGCCAGGAGATTAGTGATCCCTCAGGAGTACAGAAAATTCCTCCTAACACTGGCACATGACATTCCCTTAGCTGGGCATCTAGGACAAATGAAAACTTGGGACAGGCTTGTTCCCCTGTTTCATTGGCCTAGGATGTCTGAGGACACAAAGGAATTTTGTAAGTCCTGTGAAACCTGTCAAGCCAGTGGCAAGACAGGTGGCACTCCAAAGGCACCCCTTATCCCACTGCCTGTGGTTGGGGTTCTCTTTGAAAGGGTAGGGGTTGACATAGTTGGCCCCCTTGACCCTCCTACTGCTTCAGGCAATAGGTTTATCTTAGTGGTAGTGGACCATGCCACAAGATATCCTGAAGCTATTCCTTTAACCCCTTCGCTGCCAGGCCTTTTCCCCCTCCTGTGCCAGGCCTTTTTTTGCCTATTTGGGGCAGTTCGCGCTTAGGCCCTCATAACTTTTTGTCCACATAAGCTAACCAAGCCAAATTTGCGTCCTTTTTTTCCAACATCCTAGGGATTCTAGAGGTACCCAGACTTTGTGGGTTTCCTTGCAGGAGGCCAAGAAATTGGCCAAAATACAGTGAAAATTTTGTTTTTTTCAAAAAAATTGGAAAAAGTGGCTGCAGAAGAAGGCTTGTGGATTTCCCCCTGAAAATGGCATCAACAAAGGGTTTGCAGTGCTAAACTCAGCAGCTTCCTAGCTTTCAGGAACAGGCAGACTTGAATCAGAAAACCCAATTTTTCAACACAATTTTGGCATTTTACTGGGGCATACCCCATTTTTGCAATTTTTTGTGCTTTCAGCCTCCTTCCAGTCAGTGACAGGAATGGGCATGAAACCAATGCTGGATCCCAGAAACCTAACCATTTCTGAAAAGTAGACAAAATTCTGAATTCAGCAAGGGGTCATTTGTGTAGATCCTACAAGGGTTTCCTACAGAAAATAACAGCTGAAAAAGAAAAATATTGAAATTGAGGTGAAAAAAACATCAATTTTTCTCTACGTTTTACTCTGTAACTTTTCCCTGCAATGTCAGATTATGGAAAGCAATATACTGTTACGTCTGCTGGACTCCTCTGGTTGCGGGGATATATAGGGCTTGTAGGTTGATCAAGAACCCGAGGAACCCAGAGCCAATAAATGAGCTGCACCCTGCAGTGCGTTTTCATTCTATACCGGGTATACAGCAATTCATTTGCTGAAATATAAAGAGTAAAAAATTGCTATCAAGAAAACCTTTGCATTTCCAAAAAGGGCACAAGATAAGGTGCTGAGGAGCAGTGGTTATTTGCACATCTCTGAATTCCGGGGTGACCATACTAGCATGTGAATTATAAGGAATTTCTCAAATAGATGTCTTTTTTACACACTCTCCTATATTTGGAAGGAAAAAATGTAGAGAAAGACAAGGGGCAATAGCACTTGTTTTGCAAATCTATGTTCCCCCAAGTCTCCCGATAAAAATGATACCTCACTTGTGTGGGTTGGCCTAGCGCCCGCGACAGGAAACGCCCCAAAACGCAACGTGGACACATCCCATTTTTTTGAAAGAAAGCAGAGGTGTTTTTTGCGAAGTGTCTACCTGTAGATTTTGGCCTCTAGCTCAGCCGGCACCTAGGGAAACCTACCAAACCTGTGCATTTCTGAAAACTAGAGACCTAGGGGAATCCAAGGAGGGGTGACTTGCGGGGCTCGGACCAGGTTCTGTTACCCAGAATCCTTTGCAAACCTCAAAATTTGGCTAAAAAAACACATGTTCCTCACATTTCTGTGGCAGAAAGTTCTGGAATCTGAGAGGAGCCACAGATTTCCTTCCACCCAGCGTTCCCCCAAGTCTCCCGATAAAAATGATACCTCACTTGTGTGGGTAGGCCTAGCGCCGGCGAAAGAAAACACCCCAAAGCGCAACATGGACACATCAACTATTTTGGAAGAAAACAGAGGTGTTTTTTGCGAAGTGCCTACCTGTAGATTTTTGCCTCTAGCTCAGCCGGCACCTAGGGAAACCTAACAAACCTGTGCATTTCTGAAAACTAGAGACCTAGGGGAATCCAAGGAGGGGTGACTTGCGGGGCTCGGACCAGGTTCTGTTACCCAGAATCCTTTGCAAACCTCAAAATTTGGCTAAAAAAACACATGTTCCTCACATTTCTGTGGCAGAAAGTTCTGGAATCTGAGAGGAGCCACAAATTTCCTTCCACTCAGCGTTCCCCCAAGTCTCCCGATAAAAATGATACCTCACTTGTGTCGGTAGGCCTAGCGCCCGCGACAGGAAACACCCCAAAGCGCAACGTGGACACATCCAAAATTTTGGAAGAAAACAGGTGTTTTTTGTGAAGTGCCTACCTGTAGATTTTGGCCTCTAGCTCAGCCGGCACCTAGGGAAACCTACCAAACCTGTGCATTTCTGAAAACTAGAGACCTAGGGGAATCCAAGATGGGGTGACTTGCGGGGCTCGGACCAGGTTCTGTTACCCAGAATCCTTTGCAAACCTCAAAATTTGGCTAAAAAAACACATGTTCCTCACATTTCAGTGGCAGAAAGTTCAGGAATCTGAGAGGAGCCACAAATTTCCTTCCACCCAGCGTTCCCCCAAGTCTCCCGATAAAAATGATACCTCACTTGCTTGGGTAGGCCTAGCGCCCGCGACAGGAAACACCCCAAAGCGCAACGTGGACACATCAAAAGTTTTGGAAGAAAACAAAGGTGTTTTTTGGGAAGTGCCTACCTGTAGATTTTGGCCTCTAGCTCAGCCGGCACCTAGGGAAACCTACCAAACCTGTGCATTTCTGAAAACTAGAGACCTAGGGGAATCCAAGGAGGGGTGACTTGCGGGGCTCGGACCAGGTTCTGTTACCCAGAATCCTTTGCAAACCTCCAAATTTGGCTTAAAAAACACATGTTCCTCACATTTCTGTGGCAGAAAGTTCTGGAATCTGAGAGGAGCCACAAATTTCCTTCCACCCAGCGTTCCCCCAAGTCTCCCGATAAAAATGATACCTCACTTGTGTGGGTAGGCCTAGCGCCCGCGACAGGAAACAACCCCAAAGCGCAACGTGGACACATCAAAAATTTTGGAAGAAAACAGAGGTGTTTTTTGCGAAGTGCCTACCTGTAGATTTTGGCCTCTAGCTCAGCCGGCACCTAGGGAAACCTACCAAACCTGTGCATTTCTGAAAACTAGAGACCTAGGGGAATCCAAGATGGGGTGACTTGCGGGGCTCGGACCAGGTTCTGTTACCCAGAATCCTTTGCAAACCTCAAAATTTGGCTAAAAAAACACATGTTCCTCACATTTCTGTGGCAGAAAGTTCTGGAATCTGAGAGGAGCCACAAATTTCCTTCCAGCCAGCATTCCCCTAAGTCTCTCGATAAAAATGGTACCTCACTTCTGTGGGTAGGCCTAGCGGCCACGAAAGGAAATGGCCCAAAAGACAACGTGGACAGAACATATTTTTTCACAGAAAACAGAGGTGTTTTTTGCGAAGTGCCTACCTGTAGATTTTGGCCTCTAGCTCAGCCGGCACCTAGGGAAACCTACCAAACCTGTGCATTTCTGAAAACTAGAGACCTAGGGGAATCCAAGATGGGGTGACTTGCGGGGCTCGGACCAGGTTCTGTTACCCAGAATCCTTTGCAAACCTCCAAATTTGGCTTAAAAAACACATGTTCCTCACATTTCTGTGGCAGAAAGTTCTGGAATCTGAGAGGAGCCACAAATTTCCTTCCACCCAGCGTTCCCCCAAGTCTCCCGATAAAAATGATACCTCACTTGTGTGGGTAGGCCTAGCGCCCGCGACAGGAAACAACCCCAAAGCGCAACGTGGACACATCAAAAATTTTGGAAGAAAACAGAGGTGTTTTTTGCGAAGTGCCTACCTGTAGATTTTGGCCTCTAGCTCAGCCGGCACCTAGGGAAACCTACCAAACCTGTGCATTTCTGAAAACTAGAGACCTCGGGGAATCCAAGATGGGGTGACTTGCGGGGCTCGGACCAGGTTCTGTTACCCAGAATCCTTTGCAAACCTCAAAATTTGGCTAAAAAAACACATGTTCCTCACATTTCTGTGGCAGAAAGTTCTGGAATCTGAGAGGAGCCACAAATTTCCTTCCACCCAGCGTTCCCCCAAGTCTCCCGATAACAATGATACCTCACTTGTGTGGGTAGGCCTAGCGCCCGCAACAGGAAACACCCCAAAGCGCAACATGGACACATCAAAAATTTTGGAAGAAAACAGAGGTGTTTTTTGCGAAGTGCCTACCTGTAGATTTTGGCCTCTAGCTCAGCCGGCACCTAGGGAAACCTACCAAACCTGTGCATTTCTGAAAACTAGAGACCTAGGGGAATCCAAGATGGGGTGACTTGCGGGGCTCGGACCAGGTTCTGTTACCCAGAATCCTTTGCAAACCTCAAAATTTGGCTAAAAAAACACATGTTCCTCACATTTCTGTGGCAGAAAGTTCTGGAATCTGAGAGGAGTCACAAATTTCCTTCCACCCAGCATTCCCCTAAGTCTCTCGATAAAAATGGTACCTCACTTCTGTGGGTAGGCCTAGCGGCCACGAAAGAAAATGGCCCAAAAGACAACGTGGACAGAACATATTTTTTCACAGAAAACAGAGGTGTTTTTTGCGAAGTGCCTACCTGTAGATTTTGGCCTCTAGCTCAGCCGGCACCTAGGGAAACCTACCAAACCTGTGCATTTCTGAAAACTAGAGACCTAGGGGAATCCAAGATGGGGTGACTTGCGGGGCTCGGACCAGGTTCTGTTACCCAGAATCCTTTGCAAACCTCAAAATTTGGCTAAAAAAACACATATTCCTCACATTTCTGTGGCAGAAAGTTCTGGAATCTGAGAGGAGCCACAAATTTCCTTCCACCCAGCGTTCCCCCAAGTCTCCCGATAAAAATGATACCTCACTTGTGTGGGTAGGCCTAGCGCCCGCGACAGGAAACACCCCAAAGCGCAACATGGACACATCAAAAATTTTGGAAGAAAACAGAGGTGTTTTTTGCGAAGTGCCTACCTGTAGATTTTGGCCTCTAGCTCAGCCGGCACCTAGGGAAACCTACCAAACCTGTGCATTTCTGAAAACTAGAGACCTAGGGGAATCCAAGGAGGGGTGACTTGCGGGGCTCGGACCAGGTTCTGTTACCCAGAATCCTTTGCAAACCTCAAAATTTGGCTAAAAAAACACATGTTCCTCACATTTCTGTGGCAGAAAGTTCTGGAATCTGAGAGGAGCCACAAATTTCCTTCCACCCAGCATTCTCCTAAGTCTCTCGATAAAAATGGTACCTCACTTCTGTGGGTAGGCCTAGCGCCCACGAAAGGAAATGGCCCAAAACACAACGTGGACAGAACATATTTTTTCACAGAAAACAGAGGTGTTTTTTGCAAAGTGCCTACCTGTGGAGTTTGGCCTCTAGCTCAGCCGGCCCCGGGGGGGGGGGCAGAAATGCCCTAAAATAAATTTGACCCCCCAAGCCCCCCCCCCGGGAGCGACCCTTGCCTACGGGGTCGCTTCCCCTGCGTGACACTGGCGCCAAAAAACAAATCCCTGGTGCCTAGTGGTTTCTGCCCCCTTGGGGGCAGATTGACCTAAAATCGGCCAATCTGCCCCCAAGGGGGGCAGAAATGGCCTAAATACAATTTGCCCCCCAGGGGAGCGACCCTTGCCTGATGGGTCGCTCCCCATCTCAAAAAAAACAAACATACAAAAAAAAAAAAATAGGCCCTGGCACCTAGAGGTTTCTGCCCCCCCCCCGGGGGCAGATCGGCCTAATATTAGGCCGATCTGCCCCCGGGGTGGCAGAAATGGCCTAAAATAAATTTGCCCACCAACCCAACCCCCCCCCCCCGGAGCGACCCTTGCCTGCGGGGTCGCTCCCCCTGCGTGACATTGGCGCCAAAAAACAAATCCCAGGCGCCTAGTGGTTTCTGCCCCCTTGGGGGCAGATTGACCTAAAATCGGCCAATCTGCCCCCAGGGGGGCAGAAATGGCCTAAATACAATTTGCCCCCCAGGGGAGCGACCCTTGACTGATGGGTCGCTCCCCATCTCGAAAAAAATAAACAAACAAAAAAAAAAAAAAATTTGCCCTGGTGCCCTGAGGGTTCTGCCCCCCCCCCGGGGGCAGTTCGGCCTAATAATAGGCCGAACTGTCCCCAGGGGGGGCAGAAATGGCCTAAAATAAATTGCCCTCCCCCCCAGGGAGCGACCCTTGCCTAAGGGGTTACTCCCTTTGCGTGAAATTCACAGAAAGAAAAAACTAGAGACCTAGGGGAATCCAAGATGGGGTGACTTGTGGGGCTCGGACCAGGTTCTGTTACCCAGAATCCTTTGCAAACCTCAAAATTTGGCTAAAAAAACACATGTTCCTCACATTTCTGTGGCAGAAAGTTCTGGAATCTGAGAGGAGCCACAAATTTCCTTCCACCCAGCGTTCCCCCAAGTCTCCCGATAAAAATGATACCTCACTTGTGTGGGTAGGCCTAGCGCCCGCGACAGGAAACACCCCAAAGCGCAACGTGGACACATCCAAAATTTTGGAAGAAAACAGAGGTGTTTTTTGCGAAGTGCCTACCTGTAGATTTTGGCCTCTAGCTCAGCCGGCACCTAGGGAAACCTACCAAACCTGTGCATTTCTGAAAACTAGAGACCTAGGGGAATCCAAGGAGGGGTGACTTGCGGGGCTCGGACCAGGTTCTGTTACCCAGAATCCTTTGCAAACCTCAAAATTTGGCTAAAAAAACACATGTTCCTCACATTTCTGTGGCAGAAAGTTCTGGAATCTGAGAGGAGCCACAAATTTCCTTCCACTCAGCGTTCCCCCAAGTCTCCCGATAAAAATGATACCTCACTTGTGTGGGTAGGCCTAGCGCCCGCGACAGGAAACACCCCAAAGCGCAACGTGGACACATCCAAAATTTTGGAAGAAAACAGAGGTGTTTTTTGCGAAGTGCCTACCTGTAGATTTTGGCCTCTAGCTCAGCCGGCACCTAGGGAAACCTACCAAACCTGTGCATTTCTGAAAACTAGAGACCTAGGGGAATCCAAGATGGGGTGACTTGCGGGGCTCGGACCAGGTTCTGTTACCCAGAATCCTTTGCAAACCTCAAAATTTGGCTAAAAAAACACATGTTCCTCACATTTCAGTGGCAGAAAGTTCTGGAATCTGAGAGGAGCCACAAATTTCCTTCCACCCAGCGTTCCCCCAAGTCTCCCGATAAAAATGATACCTCACTTGCTTGGGTAGGCCTAGCGCCCGCGACAGGAAACACCCCAAAGCGCAACGTGGACACATCAAAAGTTTTGGAAGAAAACAGAGGTGTTTTTTGCGAAGTGCCTACCTGTAGATTTTGGCCTCTAGCTCAGCCGGCACCTATGGAAACCTACCAAACCTGTGAATTTCTGAAAACTAGAGACCTAGGGGAATCCAAGGAGGGGTGACTTGCGGGGCTCGGACCAGGTTCTGTTACCCAGAATCCTTTGCAAACCTCAAAATTTGGCTTAAAAAACACATGTTCCTCACATTTCTGTGGCAGAAAGTTCTGGAATCTGAGAGGAGCCACAAATTTCCTTCCACCCAGCGTTCCCCCAAGTCTCCTGATAAAAATGATACCTCACTTGTGTGGGTAGGCCTAGCGCCCGCGACAGGAAACAACCCCAAAGCGCAACGTGGACACATCCAAAATTTTGGAAGAAAACAGAGGTGTTTTTTGCGAAGTGCCTACCTGTAGATTTTGGCCTCTAGCTCAGCCGGCACCTAGGGAAACCTACCAAACCTGTGCATTTCTGAAAACTAGAGACCTAGGGGAATCCAAGATGGGGTGACTTGCGGGGCTCGGACAAGGTTCTGTTACCCAGAATCCTTTGCAAACCTCAAAATTTGGCTAAAAAAACACATGTTCCTCACATTTCTGTGGCAGAAAGTTCTGGAATCTGAGAGGAGCCACAAATTTCCTTCCACCCAGCGTTCCCCCAAGTCTCCCGATAACAATGATACCTCACTTGTGTGGGTAGGCCTAGCGCCCGCAACAGGAAACACCCCAAAGCGCAACATGGACACATCAAAAATTTTGGAAGAAAACAGAGGTGTTTTTTGCGAAGTGCCTACCTGTAGATTTTGGCCTCTAGCTCAGCCGGCACCTAGGGAAACCTACCAAACCTGTGCATTTCTGAAAACTAGAGACCTAGGGGAATCCAAGATGGGGTGACTTGCGGGGCTCGGACCAGGTTCTGTTACCCAGAATCCTTTGCAAACCTCAAAGTTTGGCTAAAAAAACACATATTCCTCACATTTCTGTGGCAGAAAGTTCTGGAATCTGAGAGGAGCCACAAATGTCCTTCCACCCAGCGTTCCCCCAAGTCTCCCGATAAAAATGATACCTCACTTGTGTGGGTAGGCCTAGCGCCCGCGACAGGAAACACCCCAAAGCGCAACGTGGACACATCAAAAATTTTGGAAGAAAACAGAGGTGTTTTTTGCGAAGTGCCTACCTGTAGATTTTGGCCTCTAGCTCAGCCGGCACCTAGGGAAACCTACCAAACCTGTGCATTTCTGAAAACTAGAGACCTAGGGGAATCCAAGATGAGGTGACTTGCGGGGCTCGGACCAGGTTCTGTTACCCAGAATCCTTTGCAAACCTCAAAATTTGGCTAAAAAAACACATGTTCCTCACATTTCTGTGGCAGAAAGTTCTGGAATCTGAGAGGAGCCACAAATTTCCTTCCACCCAGCTTTCCCCTAAGTCTCTCGATAAAAATGGTACCTCACTTCTGTGGGTAGGCCTAGCGCCCACGAAAGGAAATGGCCCAAAACACAACGTGGACAGAACATATTTTTTCACAGAAAACAGAGGTGTTTTTTGCGAAGTGCCTACCTGTAGATTTTGGCCTCTAGCTCAGCCGGCACCTAGGGAAACCTACCAAACCTGTGCATTTCTGAAAACTAGAGACCTAGGGGAATCCAAGATGGGGTGACTTGCGGGGCTCGGACCAGGTTCTGTTACCCAGAATCCTTTGCAAACCTCAAAATTTGGCTAAAAAAACACATATTCCTCACATTTCTGTGGCAGAAAGTTCTGGAATCTGAGAGGAGCCACAAATTTCCTTCCACCCAGCGTTCCCCCAAGTCTCCCGATAACAATGATACCTCACTTGTGTGGGTAGGCCTAGCGCCCGCAACAGGAAACACCCCAAAGCGCAACATGGACACATCAAAAATTTTGGAAGAAAACAGAGGTGTTTTTTGCGAAGTGCCTACCTGTAGATTTTGGCCTCTAGCTCAGCCGGCACCTAGGGAAACCTACCAAACCTGTGCATTTCTGAAAACTAGAGACCTAGGGGAATCCAAGATGGGGTGACTTGCGGGGCTCGGACCAGGTTCTGTTACCCAGAATCCTTTGCAAACCTCAAAGTTTGGCTAAAAAAACACATATTCCTCACATTTCTGTGGCAGAAAGTTCTGGAATCTGAGAGGAGCCACAAATGTCCTTCCACCCAGCGTTCCCCCAAGTCTCCCGATAAAAATGATACCTCACTTGTGTGGGTAGGCCTAGCGCCCGCGACAGGAAACACCCCAAAGCGCAACGTGGACACATCAAAAATTTTGGAAGAAAACAGAGGTGTTTTTTGCGAAGTGCCTACCTGTAGATTTTGGCCTCTAGCTCAGCCGGCACCTAGGGAAACATACCAAACCTGTGCATTTCTGAAAACTAGAGACCTAGGGGAATCCAAGATGAGGTGACTTGCGGGGCTCGGACCAGGTTCTGTTACCCAGAACACTTTGCAAACCTCAAAATTTGGCTAAAAAAACACATGTTCCTCACATTTCTGTGGCAGAAAGTTCTGGAATCTGAGAGGAGCCACAAATTTCCTTCCACCCAGCTTTCCCCTAAGTCTCTCGATAAAAATGGTACCTCACTTCTGTGGGTAGGCCTAGCGCCCACGAAAGGAAATGGCCCAAAACACAACGTGGACAGAACATATTTTTTCACAGAAAACAGAGGTGTTTTTTGCGAAGTGCCTACCTGTAGATTTTGGCCTCTAGCTCAGCCGGCACCTAGGGAAACCTACCAAACCTGTGCATTTCTGAAAACTAGAGACCTAGGGGAATCCAAGATGGGGTGACTTGCGGGGCTCGGACCAGGTTCTGTTACCCAGAATCCTTTGCAAACCTCAAAATTTGGCTAAAAAAACACATATTCCTCACATTTCTGTGGCAGAAAGTTCTGGAATCTGAGAGGAGCCACAAATTTCCTTCCACCCAGCGTTCCCCCAAGTCTCCCGATAAAAATGATACCTCACTTGTGTGGGTAGGCCTAGCGCCCGCGACAGGAAACACCCCAAAGCACAACGTGGACACATAAAAAATTTTGGAAGAAAACAGAGGTGTTTTTTGCGAAGTGCCTACCTGTAGATTTTTGCCTCTAGCTCAGCCGGCACCTAGGGAAACCTAACAAACCTGTGCATTTCTGAAAACTAGAGACCTAGGGGAATCCAAGGAGGGGTGACTTGCGGGGCTCGGACCAGGTTCTGTTACCCAGAATCCTTTGCAAACCTCAAAATTTGGCTAAAAAAACACATGTTCCTCACATTTCTGTGGCAGAAAGTTCTGGAATCTGAGAGGAGCCACAAATTTCCTTCCACTCAGCGTTCCCCCAAGTCTCCCGATAAAAATGATACCTCACTTGTGTCGGTAGGCCTAGCGCCCGCGACAGGAAACACCCCAAAGCGCAACGTGGACACATCCAAAATTTTGGAAGAAAACAGGTGTTTTTTGTGAAGTGCCTACCTGTAGATTTTGGCCTCTAGCTCAGCCGGCACCTAGGGAAACCTACCAAACCTGTGCATTTCTGAAAACTAGAGACCTAGGGGAATCCAAGATGGGGTGACTTGCGGGGCTCGGACCAGGTTCTGTTACCCAGAATCCTTTGCAAACCTCAAAATTTGGCTAAAAAAACACATGTTCCTCACATTTCAGTGGCAGAAAGTTCAGGAATCTGAGAGGAGCCACAAATTTCCTTCCACCCAGCGTTCCCCCAAGTCTCCCGATAAAAATGATACCTCACTTGCTTGGGTAGGCCTAGCGCCCGCGACAGGAAACACCCCAAAGCGCAACGTGGACACATCAAAAGTTTTGGAAGAAAACAAAGGTGTTTTTTGGGAAGTGCCTACCTGTAGATTTTGGCCTCTAGCTCAGCCGGCACCTAGGGAAACCTACCAAACCTGTGCATTTCTGAAAACTAGAGACCTAGGGGAATCCAAGGAGGGGTGACTTGCGGGGCTCGGACCAGGTTCTGTTACCCAGAATCCTTTGCAAACCTCCAAATTTGGCTTAAAAAACACATGTTCCTCACATTTCTGTGGCAGAAAGTTCTGGAATCTGAGAGGAGCCACAAATTTCCTTCCACCCAGCGTTCCCCCAAGTCTCCCGATAAAAATGATACCTCACTTGTGTGGGTAGGCCTAGCGCCCGCGACAGGAAACAACCCCAAAGCGCAACGTGGACACATCAAAAATTTTGGAAGAAAACAGAGGTGTTTTTTGCGAAGTGCCTACCTGTAGATTTTGGCCTCTAGCTCAGCCGGCACCTAGGGAAACCTACCAAACCTGTGCATTTCTGAAAACTAGAGACCTAGGGGAATCCAAGATGGGGTGACTTGCGGGGCTCGGACCAGGTTCTGTTACCCAGAATCCTTTGCAAACCTCAAAATTTGGCTAAAAAAACACATGTTCCTCACATTTCTGTGGCAGAAAGTTCTGGAATCTGAGAGGAGCCACAAATTTCCTTCCAGCCAGCATTCCCCTAAGTCTCTCGATAAAAATGGTACCTCACTTCTGTGGGTAGGCCTAGCGGCCACGAAAGGAAATGGCCCAAAAGACAACGTGGACAGAACATATTTTTTCACAGAAAACAGAGGTGTTTTTTGCGAAGTGCCTACCTGTAGATTTTGGCCTCTAGCTCAGCCGGCACCTAGGGAAACCTACCAAACCTGTGCATTTCTGAAAACTAGAGACCTAGGGGAATCCAAGATGGGGTGACTTGCGGGGCTCGGACCAGGTTCTGTTACCCAGAATCCTTTGCAAACCTCCAAATTTGGCTTAAAAAACACATGTTCCTCACATTTCTGTGGCAGAAAGTTCTGGAATCTGAGAGGAGCCACAAATTTCCTTCCACCCAGCGTTCCCCCAAGTCTCCCGATAAAAATGATACCTCACTTGTGTGGGTAGGCCTAGCGCCCGCGACAGGAAACAACCCCAAAGCGCAACGTGGACACATCAAAAATTTTGGAAGAAAACAGAGGTGTTTTTTGCGAAGTGCCTACCTGTAGATTTTGGCCTCTAGCTCAGCCGGCACCTAGGGAAACCTACCAAACCTGTGCATTTCTGAAAACTAGAGACCTCGGGGAATCCAAGATGGGGTGACTTGCGGGGCTCGGACCAGGTTCTGTTACCCAGAATCCTTTGCAAACCTCAAAATTTGGCTAAAAAAACACATGTTCCTCACATTTCTGTGGCAGAAAGTTCTGGAATCTGAGAGGAGCCACAAATTTCCTTCCACCCAGCGTTCCCCCAAGTCTCCCGATAAAAATGATACCTCACTTGCTTGGGTAGGCCTAGCGCCCGCGACAGGAAACACCCCAAAGCGCAACGTGGACACATCAAAAAATTTGGAAGAAAACAGAGGTGTTTTTTGCGAAGTGCCTACCTGTAGATTTTGGCCTCTAGCTCAGCCGGCACCTATGGAAACCTACCAAACCTGTGAATTTCTGAAAACTAGAGACCTAGGGGAATCCAAGGAGGGGTGACTTGCGGGGCTCGGACCAGGTTCTGTTACCCAGAATCCTTTGCAAACCTCAAAATTTGGCTTAAAAAACACATGTTCCTCACATTTCTGTGGCAGAAAGTTCTGGAATCTGAGAGGAGCCACAAATTTCCTTCCACCCAGCGTTCCCCCAAGTCTCCTGATAAAAATGATACCTCACTTGTGTGGGTAGGCCTAGCGCCCGCGACAGGAAACAACCCCAAAGCGCAACGTGGACACATCCAAAATTTTGGAAGAAAACAGAGGTGTTTTTTGCGAAGTGCCTACCTGTAGATTTTGGCCTCTAGCTCAGCCGGCACCTAGGGAAACCTACCAAACCTGTGCATTTCTGAAAACTAGAGACCTAGGGGAATCCAAGATGGGGTGACTTGCGGGGCTCGGACAAGGTTCTGTTACCCAGAATCCTTTGCAAACCTCAAAATTTGGCTAAAAAAACACATGTTCCTCACATTTCTGTGGCAGAAAGTTCTGGAATCTGAGAGGAGCCACAAATTTCCTTCCACCCAGCGTTCCCCCAAGTCTCCCGATAACAATGATACCTCACTTGTGTGGGTAGGCCTAGCGCCCGCAACAGGAAACACCCCAAAGCGCAACATGGACACATCAAAAATTTTGGAAGAAAACAGAGGTGTTTTTTGCGAAGTGCCTACCTGTAGATTTTGGCCTCTAGCTCAGCCGGCACCTAGGGAAACCTACCAAACCTGTGCATTTCTGAAAACTAGAGACCTAGGGGAATCCAAGATGGGGTGACTTGCGGGGCTCGGACCAGGTTCTGTTACCCAGAATCCTTTGCAAACCTCAAAGTTTGGCTAAAAAAACACATATTCCTCACATTTCTGTGGCAGAAAGTTCTGGAATCTGAGAGGAGCCACAAATGTCCTTCCACCCAGCGTTCCCCCAAGTCTCCCGATAAAAATGATACCTCACTTGTGTGGGTAGGCCTAGCGCCCGCGACAGGAAACACCCCAAAGCGCAACGTGGACACATCAAAAATTTTGGAAGAAAACAGAGGTGTTTTTTGCGAAGTGCCTACCTGTAGATTTTGGCCTCTAGCTCAGCCGGCACCTAGGGAAACCTACCAAACCTGTGCATTTCTGAAAACTAGAGACCTAGGGGAATCCAAGATGAGGTGACTTGCGGGGCTCGGACCAGGTTCTGTTACCCAGAATCCTTTGCAAACCTCAAAATTTGGCTAAAAAAACACATGTTCCTCACATTTCTGTGGCAGAAAGTTCTGGAATCTGAGAGGAGCCACAAATTTCCTTCCACCCAGCTTTCCCCTAAGTCTCTCGATAAAAATGGTACCTCACTTCTGTGGGTAGGCCTAGCGCCCACGAAAGGAAATGGCCCAAAACACAACGTGGACAGAACATATTTTTTCACAGAAAACAGAGGTGTTTTTTGCGAAGTGCCTACCTGTAGATTTTGGCCTCTAGCTCAGCCGGCACCTAGGGAAACCTACCAAACCTGTGCATTTCTGAAAACTAGAGACCTAGGGGAATCCAAGATGGGGTGACTTGCGGGGCTCGGACCAGGTTCTGTTACCCAGAATCCTTTGCAAACCTCAAAATTTGGCTAAAAAAACACATATTCCTCACATTTCTGTGGCAGAAAGTTCTGGAATCTGAGAGGAGCCACAAATTTCCTTCCACCCAGCGTTCCCCCAAGTCTCCCGATAACAATGATACCTCACTTGTGTGGGTAGGCCTAGCGCCCGCAACAGGAAACACCCCAAAGCGCAACATGGACACATCAAAAATTTTGGAAGAAAACAGAGGTGTTTTTTGCGAAGTGCCTACCTGTAGATTTTGGCCTCTAGCTCAGCCGGCACCTAGGGAAACCTACCAAACCTGTGCATTTCTGAAAACTAGAGACCTAGGGGAATCCAAGATGGGGTGACTTGCGGGGCTCGGACCAGGTTCTGTTACCCAGAATCCTTTGCAAACCTCAAAGTTTGGCTAAAAAAACACATATTCCTCACATTTCTGTGGCAGAAAGTTCTGGAATCTGAGAGGAGCCACAAATGTCCTTCCACCCAGCGTTCCCCCAAGTCTCCCGATAAAAATGATACCTCACTTGTGTGGGTAGGCCTAGCGCCCGCGACAGGAAACACCCCAAAGCGCAACGTGGACACATCAAAAATTTTGGAAGAAAACAGAGGTGTTTTTTGCGAAGTGCCTACCTGTAGATTTTGGCCTCTAGCTCAGCCGGCACCTAGGGAAACATACCAAACCTGTGCATTTCTGAAAACTAGAGACCTAGGGGAATCCAAGATGAGGTGACTTGCGGGGCTCGGACCAGGTTCTGTTACCCAGAACACTTTGCAAACCTCAAAATTTGGCTAAAAAAACACATGTTCCTCACATTTCTGTGGCAGAAAGTTCTGGAATCTGAGAGGAGCCACAAATTTCCTTCCACCCAGCTTTCCCCTAAGTCTCTCGATAAAAATGGTACCTCACTTCTGTGGGTAGGCCTAGCGCCCACGAAAGGAAATGGCCCAAAACACAACGTGGACAGAACATATTTTTTCACAGAAAACAGAGGTGTTTTTTGCGAAGTGCCTACCTGTAGATTTTGGCCTCTAGCTCAGCCGGCACCTAGGGAAACCTACCAAACCTGTGCATTTCTGAAAACTAGAGACCTAGGGGAATCCAAGATGGGGTGACTTGCGGGGCTCGGACCAGGTTCTGTTACCCAGAATCCTTTGCAAACCTCAAAATTTGGCTAAAAAAACACATATTCCTCACATTTCTGTGGCAGAAAGTTCTGGAATCTGAGAGGAGCCACAAATTTCCTTCCACCCAGCGTTCCCCCAAGTCTCCCGATAAAAATGATACCTCACTTGTGTGGGTAGGCCTAGTGCCCGCGACAGGAAACACCCCAAAGCACAACGTGGACACATAAAAAATTTTGGAAGAAAACAGAGGTGTTTTTTGCGAAGTGCCTACCTGTAGATTTTGGCCTCTAGCTCAGCCGGCACCTAGGGAAACCTACCAAACCTGTGCATTTCTGAAAACTAGAGACCTAGGGGAATCCAAGGAGGGGTGACTTGCGGGGCTCGGACCAGGTTCTGTTACCCAGAATCCTTTGCAAACCTCAAAATTTGGCTAAAAAAACACATGTTCCTCACATTTCTGTGGCAGAAAGTTCTGGAATCTGAGAGAAGCCACAAATTTCCTTCCACCCAGCATTCCCCTAAGTCTCTCGATAAAAATGGTACCTCACTTCTGTGGGTAGGCCTAGCGCCCACGAAAGGAAATGGCCCAAAACACAACGTGGACAGAACATATTTTTTCACAGAAAACAGAGGTGTTTTTTGCAAAGTGCCTACCTGTGGAGTTTGGCCTCTAGCTCAGCCGGCCCGGGGGGGGGGGGGGGGGGGCAGAAATGCCCTAAAATAAATTTGACCCCCCAAGCCCCCCCCCCGGGAGCGACCCTTGCCTACGGGGTCGCTTCCCCTGCGTGACACTGGCGCCAAAAAACAAATCCCTGGTGCCTAGTGGTTTCTGCCCCCTTGGGGGCAGATTGACCTAAAATCGGCCAATCTGCCCCCAAGGGGGGCAGAAATGGCCTAAATACAATTTGCCCCCCAGGGGAGCGACCCTTGCCTGATGGGTCGCTCCCCATCTCGAAAAAAACAAACAAACAAAAAAAAAAAACAAAAAAAAAATTTGCTTTGGTGCCCTGAGGGTTCTGCCCCCCCCCCCTGGGGGCAGTTCGGCCCAATAATAGGCCGAACTGCCTCCAGGGGGGGCAGAAATGGCCTAAAATAAATTTGCCCCCCCCAACCCCCACCCCCACCCCCGGGAGCGACCCTTGCCTACGGGGTCGCTCCCCCTGCGTGACATGGGCGCCAAAAAACAAATCCCTGGTGCCTAGTGGTTTCTGCCCCCGGGGGGGGGGCAGAAATGGCCTAAATACAATTTGCCCCCCAAGGGGAGCGACCCTTGCCTGATGGGTCGCTCCCCATCTCTAAAAAAACAAACAAACAAAAAAAAAAAAAATAGGCCCTGGCACCTAGAGGTTTCTGACCCCCCCCCCCGGGGGCAGATCGGCCTAATATTAGGCCGATCTGCCCCCGGGGTGGCAGAAATGGCCTAAAATAAATTTGCCCCCCAACCCAACCCCCCCCCCGGGAGCGACCCTTGCCTACGGGGTCGCTCCCCCTGCGTGACATTGGCGCCAAAAAACAAATCCCCGGTGCCTAGTGGTTTCTGCCCCCTTGGGGGCAGATTGACCTAAAATAGGCCAATCTGCCCCCAGGGGGGCAGAAATGGCCTAAATACAATTTGCCCCTCAGGGGAGCGACCCTTGCCTGATGGGTCGCTCCCCATCTCTAAAAAAAGAAAGAACAAAAAAAAAGAAAACACAAAAAAAAAATTTGCCCTGGCGCCTAGAGGTTTCTGCCCCCCCTGGGGGCAGATCGGCCTAATAATAGGCCGATCTGCCCCCAGGGGGGGCAGAAATGGCCTAAAATAAATTCCCCCCCCAGGCCTCCCCCCCCCCCGGGAGCGACCCTTGCCTACGGGGTCGCTCCCCCTGCGTGACATTGGCGCCAAAAAACAAATCCCAGGCGCCTAGTGGTTTCTGCCCCCTTGGGGGCAGATTGACCTAAAATCTTCCACCCAGCGTTCCCCCAAGTCTCCCGATAAAAATGATACCTCACTTGCGTGGGTAGGCCTAGCGCCCGCGACAGGAAACACCCCAAAGCGCAACGTGGACACATCAAAAGTTTTGGAAGAAAACAGAGGTGTTTTTTGCGAAGTGCCTACCTGTAGATTTTGGCCTCTAGCTCAGCCGGCACCTAGGGAAACCTACCAAACCTGTGCATTTCTGAAAACTAGAGACCTAGGGGAATCCAAGGAGGGGTGACTTGCGGGGCTCGGACCAGGTTCTGTTACCCAGAATCCTTTGCAAACCTCAAAATTTGGCTAAAAAAACACATGTTCCTCACATTTCTGTGGCAGAAAGTTCTGGAATCTGAGAGGAGCCACAAATTTCCTTCCACCCAGCGTTCCCCCAAGTCTCCCGATAAAAATGATACCTCACTTGTGTGGGTAGGCCTAGCGCCCGCGACAGGAAACACCCCAAAGCGCAACGTGGACACATCAAAAATTTTGGAAGAAAACAGAGGTGTTTTTTGCGAAGTGCCTACCTGTAGATTTTGGCCTCTAGCTCAGCCGGCACCTAGGGAAACCTACCAAACCTGTGCATTTCTGAAAACTAGAGACCTATGGGAATCCAAGATGGGGTGACTTGTGGGGCTCGGACCAGGTTCTGTTACCCAGAATCCTTTGCAAACCTCAAAATTTGGCTAAAAAAATACATGTTCCTCACATTTCTGTGGCAGAAAGTTCTGGAATCTGAGAGGAGCCACAAATTTCCTTCCACCCAGCGTTCCCCCAAGTCTCCCGATAAAAATGATACCTCACTTGTGTGGGTAGGCCTATCGCCCGCGACAGGAAACACCCCAAAGCGCAACATGGACACATCAAAAATTTTGGAAGAAAACAGAGGTGTTTTTTACGAAGTGCCTACCTGTAGATTTTGGCCTCTAGCTCAGCCGGCACCTAGGGAAACCTACCAAACCTGTGCATTTCTGAAAACTAGAGACCTAGGGGAATCCAAGATGGGGTGACTTGCGGGGCTCGGACCAGGTTCTGTTACCCAGAATCCTTTGCAAACCTCAAAATTTGGCTAAAAAAACACATGTTCCTCACATTTCTGTGGCAGAAAGTTCTGGAATCTGAGAGGAGCCACAAATTTCCTTCCACCCAGCGTTCCCCCAAGTCTCCCGATAAAAATGATACCTCACTTGTGTGGGTAGGCCTAGCGCCCGCGACAGGAAACACCCCAAAGCGCAACGTGGACACATCAAAAATTTTGGAAGAAAACAGAGGTGTTTTTTGCGAAGTGCCTACCTGTAGATCTTGGCCTCTAGCTCAGCCGGCACCTAGGGAAACCTACCAAACCTGTGCATTTCTGAAAACTAGAGACCTAGGGGAATCCAAGGAGGGGTGACTTGCGGGGCTCGGACCAGGTTCTGTTACCCAGAATCCTTTGCAAACCTCAAAATTTGGCTAAAAAAACACATGTTCCTCACATTTCTGTGGCAGAAAGTTCTGGAATCTGAGAGGAGCCACAAATTTCCTTCCACCCAGCATTCCCCTAAGTCTCTCGATAAAAATGGTACCTCACTTCTGTGGGTAGGCCTAGCGCCCACGAAAGGAAATGGCCCAAAACACAACGTGGACAGAACATATTTTTTCACAGAAAACAGAGGTGTATTTTGCAAAGTGCCTACCTGTGGAGTTTGGCCTCTAGCTCAAGGGAGGGGGGGGGGCAGAAATGCCCTAAAATAAATTTGACCCCCCAAGCCCCCCCCCCTGGGAGCGACCCTTGCCTACGGGGTCGCTTCCCCTGCGTGACACTGGCGCCAAAAAACAAATCCCTGGTGCCTAGTGGTTTCTGCCCCCTTGGGGGCAGATTGACCTAAAATCGGCCAATCTGCCCCCAAGGGGGGCAGAAATGGCCTAAATACAATTTGCCCCCCAGGGGAGCGACCCTTGCCTGATGGGTCGCTCCCCATCTCGAAAAAAACAAACATACAAAAAAAAAAACACAACAAAAAAATTTGCTTTGGTGCCCTGAGGGTTCTGCCCCCCCCCTGGGGGCAGTTCGGCCCAATAATAGGCCGAACTGCCCCCAGGGGGGGCAGAAATGGCCTAAAATAAATTTGCACCCCCCAGCCACCACCCCCGCCCCCGGGAGCGACCCTTGCCTACGGGGTCGCTCCCCCTGCGTGACATTGGCGCCAAAAAACAAATCCCTGGTGCCTAGTGGTTTCTGCCCCCTTGGGGGCAGATTGACCTAAAATCGGCCAATCTGCCCCCGGGGGGGGCAGAAATGGCCTAAATACAATTTGCCCCCCAAGGGGAGCGACCCTTGCCTGATGGGTCGCTCCCCATCTCTAAAAAAACAAACAAACAAAAAAAAAAAAATAGGCCCTGGCACCTAGAGGTTTCTGCCCCCCCCCCGGGGGCAGATCGGCCTAATATTAGGCCGATCTGCCCCCGGGGTGGCAGAAATGGCCTAAAATAAATTTGCCCCCCAACCCAACCCCCCCCCCCGGGAGCGACCCTTGCCTACGGGGTCGCTCCCCCTGTGTGACATTGGCGCCAAAAAACAAATCCCCGGTGCCTAGTGGTTTCTGCCCCCTTGGGGGCAGATTGACCTAAAATAGGCCAATCTGCTCCCAGGGGGGCAGAAATGGCCTAAATACAATTTGCCCCTCAGGGGAGCTACCCTTGCCTGATGGGTCGCTCCCCATCTCTAAAAAAAGAAAGAACAAAAAAAAAGAAAACACAAAAAAAAAATTTGCCCTGGCGCCTAGAGGTTTCTGCCCCCCCTGGGGGTAGATCGGCCTAATAATAGGCCGATCTGCCCCCAGGGGGGGCAGAAATGGCCTAAAATAAATTCCCCCCCCAGGCCTCCCCCCCCCCCGGGAGCGACCCTTGCCTACGGGGTCGCTCCCCCTGCGTGACATTGGCGCCAAAAAACAAATCCCAGGCGCCTAGTGGTTTCTGCCCCCTTGGGGGCAGATTGACCTAAAATTGGCCAATCTGCCCCCAGGGGGGCAGAAATGGCCTAAATACAATTTGCCCCCCAGGGGAGCGACCCTTGACTGATGGGTCGCTCCCCATCCCGAAAAAAACAAACATACAAAAAAAAAAAACACAACAAAAAAATTTGCCCTGGTGCCCTGAGGGTTCTGCCCCCCCCCGGGGGCAGTTCGGCCTAATAATAGGCCGAACTGTCCCCAGGGGGGGCAGAAATGGCCTAAAATAAATTGCCCTCCCCCCCAGGGAGCGACCCTTGCCTAAGGGGTCACTCCCTTTGCGTGAAATTCACGCAAAGAAAAAACTAGAGACCTAGGGGAATCCAAGATGGGGTGACTTGTGGGGCTCGGACCAGGTTCTGTTACCCAGAATCCTTTGCAAACCTCAAAATTTGGTTAAAAAAACACATGTTCCTCACATTTCTGTGGCAGAAAGTTCTGGAATCTGAGAGGAGCCACAAATTTCCTTCCACCCAGCGTTCCCCCAAGTCTCCCGATAAAAATGATACCTCACTTGCGTGGGTAGGCCTAGCGCCCGCGACAGAAAACACCCCAAAGCGCAACGTGGACACATCCAAAATTTTGGAAGAAAACAGAGGTGTTTTTTGCGAAGTGCCTACCTGTAGATTTTGGCCTCTAGCTCAGCCGGCACCTAGGGAAACCTACCAAACCTGTGCATTTCTGAAAACTAGAGACCTAGGGGAATCCAAGGAGGGGTGACTTGCGGGGCTCGGACCAGGTTCTGTTACCCAGAATCCTTTGCAAACCTCAAAATTTGGCTAAAAAAACACATGTTCCTCACATTTCTGTGGCAGAAAGTTCTGGAATCTGAGTGGAGCCACAAATTTCCTTCCACCCAGCGTTCCCCCAAGTCTCCCGATAAAAATGATACCTCACTTGCGTGGGTAGGCCTAGCGCCCGCGACAGGAAACACCCCAAAGCGCAACGTGGACACATCAAAAATTTTGGAAGAAAACAGAGGTGTTTTTTGCGAAGTGCCTACCTGTAGATTTTGGCCTCTAGCTCAGCCGGCACCTAGGGAAACCTACCAAACCTGTGCATTTCTGAAAGCTAGAGACCTAGGGGAATCCAAGATGGGGTGACTTGCGGGGCTCGGACCAGGTTCTGTTACCCAGAATCCTTTGCAAACCTCAAAATTTGGCTAAAAAAACACATGTTCCTCACATTTCTGTGGCAGAAAGTTCTGGAATCTGAGAGGAGGCACAAATTTCCTTCCACCCAGCGTTCCCCCAAGCGTCCCAATAAAAATGATACCTCACTTGTGTGGGTAGGCCTATCGCCCCCGACAGGAAACACCCCAAAGCGCAACATGGACACATCAAAAGTTTTGGAAGAAAACAGAGGTGTTTTTTGCGAAGTGCCTACCTGTAGATTTTGGCCTCTAGCTCAGCCGGCACCTAGGGAAACCTACCAAACCTGTGCATTTCTGAAAACTAGAGACCTAGGGGAATCCAAGGAGGGGTGACTTGCGGGGCTCGGACCAGGTTCTGTTACCAGAATCCTTTGCAAACCTCAAAATTTGGCTAAAAAAACACATGTTCCTCACATTTCTGTGGCAGAAAGTTCTGGAATCTGAGAGGAGCCACAAATTTCCTTCCACCCAGCGTTCCCCCAAGTCTCCCGATAAAAATGATACCTCACTTGTGTGGGTAGGCCTAGCGCCGGCGAAAGAAAACACCCCAAAGCGCAACATGGACACATCAAAAATTTTGGAAGAAAACAGAGGTGTTTTTTGCGAAGTGCCTACCTGTAGATTTTGGCCTCTAGCTCAGCCGGCACCTAGGGAAACCTACCAAACCTGTGCATTTCTGAAAACTAGAGACCTAGGGGAATCCAAGATGGGGTGACTTGCGGGGCTCGGACCAGGTTCTGTTAC
Source organism: Pleurodeles waltl (assembly GCF_031143425.1). Classification (NCBI taxonomy): domain Eukaryota; kingdom Metazoa; phylum Chordata; class Amphibia; order Caudata; family Salamandridae; genus Pleurodeles; species Pleurodeles waltl. Next base: position 210,106,200 of record NC_090441.1, read on the forward strand.
CCAGAATCCTTTGCAAACCTCAAAGTTTGGCTAAAAAAACACATATTCCTCACATTTCTGTGGCAGAAAGTTCTGGAATCTGAGAGGAGCCACAAATGTCCTTCCACCCAGCGTTCCCCCAAGTCTCCCGATAAAAATGATACCTCACTTGTGTGGGTAGGCCTAGCGCCCGCAACAGGAAACACCCCAAAGCGCAACGTGGACACATCAAAAATTTTGGAAGAAAACAGAGGTGTTTTTTGCGAAGTGCCTACCTGTAGATTTTGGCCTCTAGCTCAGCCGGCACCTAGGGAAACCTACCAAACCTGTGCATTTCTGAAAACTAGAGACCTAGGGGAATCCAAGATGAGGTGACTTGCGGGGCTCGGACCAGGTTCTGTTACCCAGAATCCTTTGCAAACCTCAAAATTTGGCTAAAAAAACACATGTTCCTCACATTTCTGTGGCAGAAAGTTCTGGAATCTGAGAGGAGCCACAAATTTCCTTCCACCCAGCTTTCCCCTAAGTCTCTCGATAAAAATGGTACCTCACTTCTGTGGGTAGGCCTAGCGCCCACGAAAGGAAATGGCCCAAAACACAACGTGGACAGAACATATTTTTTCACAGAAAACAGAGGTGTTTTTTGCGAAGTGCCTACCTGTAGATTTTGGCCTCTAGCTCAGCCGGCACCTAGGGAAACCTACCAAACCTGTGCATTTCTGAAAACTAGAGACCTAGGGGAATCCAAGATGGGGTGACTTGCGGGGCTCGGACCAGGATCTGTTACCCAGAATCCTTTGCAAACCTCAAAATTTGGCTAAAAAAACACATATTCCTCACATTTCTGTGTCAGAAAGTTCTGGAATCTGAGAGGAGCCACAAATTTCCTTCCACCCAGCGTTCCCCCAAGTCTCCCGATAAAAATGATACCTCACTTGTGTGGGTAGGCCTAGCGCCCGCGACAGGAAACACCCCAAAGCGCAACGTGGACACATAAAAATTTTTGGAAGAAAACAGAGGTGTTTTTTGCGAAGTGCCTACCTGTAGATTTTGGCCTCTAGCTCAGCCGGCACCTAGGGAAACCTACCAAACCTGTGCATTTCTGAAAACTAGAGACCTAGGGGAATCCAAGGAGGGGTGACTTGCGGGGCTCGGACCAGGTTCTGTTACCCAGAATCCTTTGCAAACCTCAAAATTTGGCTAAAAAAACACATGTTCCTCACATTTCTGTGGCAGAAAGTTCTGGAATCTGAGAGAAGCCACAAATTTCCTTCCACCCAGCATTCCCCTAAGTCTCTCGATAAAAATGGTACCTCACTTCTGTGGGTAGGCCTAGCGCCCACGAAAGGAAATGGCCCAAAACACAACGTGGACAGAACATATTTTTTCACAGAAAACAGAGGTGTTTTTTGCAAAGTGCCTACCTGTGGAGTTTGGCCTCTAGCTCAGCCGGCCCCGGGGGGCAGAAATGCCCTAAAATAAATTTGACCCCCCAAGCCCCCCCCCCCGGGAGCGACCCTTGCCTACGGGGTCGCTTCCCCTGCGTGACACTGGCGCCAAAAAACAAATCCCTGGTGCCTAGTGGTTTCTGCCCCCTTGGGGGCAGATTGACCTAAAATCGGCCAATCTGCCCCCAAGAGTGGCAGAAATGGCCTAAATACAATTTGCCCCCCAGGGGAGCGACCCTTGCCTGATGGGTCGCTCCCCATCTCGAAAAAAACAAACAAACAAAAAAAAAAACACAACAAAAAAATTTGCTTTGGTGCCCTGAGGGTTCTGCCCCCCCCCTGGGGGCAGTTCGGCCCAATAATAGGCCGAACTGCCCCCAGGGGGGGCAGAAATGGCCTAAAATAAATTTGCCCCCCCCAGCCCCCACCCCCGCCCCCGGGAGCGACCCTTGCCTACGGGGTCGCTCCCCCTGCGTGACATGGGCGCCAAAAAACAAATCCCTGGTGCCTAGTGGTTTCTGCCCCCTTGGGGGCAGATTGACCTAAAATCGGCCAATCTGCCCCCGGGGGGGGCAGAAATGGCCTAAATACAATTTGCCCCCCAAGGGGAGCGACCCTTGCCTGATGGGTCGCTCCCCATCTCTAAAAAAAGAAAGAACAAAAAAAAAGAAAACACAAAAAAAAAATTTGCCCTGGCGCCTAGAGGTTTCTGCCCCCCCCCCCCGGGGGCAGATCGGCCTAATATTAGGCCGATCTGCCCCCGGGGGTGGCAGAAATGGCCTAAAATAAATTTGCCCCCCAACCCAACCCCCCACCCGGGAGCGACCCTTGCCTACGGGGTCGCTCCCCCTGCGTGACATTGGCGCCAAAAAACAAATCCCCGGTGCCTAGTGGTTTCTGCCCCCTTGGGGGCAGATTGACCTAAAATAGGCCAATCTGCCCCCAGGGGGGCAGAAATGGCCTAAATACAATTTGCCCCTCAGGGGAGCGACCCTTGCCTGATGGGTCGCTCCCCATCTCTAAAAAAAGAAAGAACAAAAAAAAAGAAAACACAAAAAAAAAATTTGCCCTGGCGCCTAGAGGTTTCTGCCCCCAGGGGGGGCAGAAATGGCCTAAAATAAATTCCCCCCCCAGGCCTCCCCCCCCCCCCGGGAGCGACCCTTGCCTACGGGGTCGCTCCCCCTGCGTGACATTGGCGCCAAAAAACAAATCCCAGGCGCCTAGTGGTTTCTGCCCCCTTGGGGGCAGATTGACCTAAAATCTTCCACCCAGCGTTCCCCCAAGTCTCCCGATAAAAATGATACCTCACTTGCGTGGGTAGGCCTAGCGCCCGCGACAGGAAACACCCCAAAGCGCAACGTGGACACATCAAAAGTTTTGGAAGAAAACAGAGGTGTTTTTTGCGAAGTGCCTACCTGTAGATTTTGGCCTCTAGCTCAGCCGGCACCTAGGGAAACCTACCAAACCTGTGCATTTCTGAAAACTAGAGACCTAGGGGAATCCAAGGAGGGGTGACTTGCGGGGCTCGGACCAGGTTCTGTTACCCAGAATCCTTTGCAAACCTCAAAGTTTGGCTAAAAAAACACATATTCCTCACATTTCTGTGGCAGAAAGTTCTGGAATCTGAGAGGAGCCACAAATGTCCTTCCACCCAGCGTTCCCCCAAGTCTCCCGATAAAAATGATACCTCACTTGTGTGGGTAGGCCTAGCGCCCGCAACAGGAAACACCCCAAAGCGCAACGTGGACACATCAAAAATTTTGGAAGAAAACAGAGGTGTTTTTTGCGAAGTGCCTACCTGTAGATTTTGGCCTCTAGCTCAGCCGGCACCTAGGGAAACCTACCAAACCTGTGCATTTCTGAAAACTAGAGACCTAGGGGAATCCAAGATGAGGTGACTTGCGGGGCTCGGACCAGGTTCTGTTACCCAGAATCCTTTGCAAACCTCAAAATTTGGCTAAAAAAAACACATGTTCCTCACATTTCTGTGGCAGAAAGTTCTGGAATCTGAGAGGAGCCACAAATTTCCTTCCACCCAGCTTTCCCCTAAGTCTCTCGATAAAAATGGTACCTCACTTCTGTGGGTAGGCCTAGCGCCCACGAAAGGAAATGGCCCAAAACACAACGTGGACAGAACATATTTTTTCACAGAAAACAGAGGTGTTTTTTGCGAAGTGCCTACCTGTAGATTTTGGCCTCTAGCTCAGCCGGCACCTAGGGAAACCTACCAAACCTGTGCATTTCTGAAAACTAGAGACCTAGGGGAATCCAAGATGGGGTGACTTGCGGGGCTCGGACCAGGATCTGTTACCCAGAATCCTTTGCAAACCTCAAAATTTGGCTAAAAAAAACACATATTCCTCACATTTCTGTGTCAGAAAGTTCTGGAATCTGAGAGGGAGCCACAAATTTCCTTCCACCCAGCGTTCCCCCAAGTCTCCCGATAAAAATGATACCTCACTTGTGTGGGTAGGCCTAGCGCCCGCGACAGGAAACACCCCAAAGCGCAACGTGGACACATAAAAATTTTTGGAAGAAAACAGAGGTGTTTTTTGCGAAGTGCCTACCTGTAGATTTTGGCCTCTAGCTCAGCCGGCACCTAGGGAAACCTACCAAACCTGTGCATTTCTGAAAACTAGAGACCTAGGGGAATCCAAGGAGGGGTGACTTGCGGGGCTCGGACCAGGTTCTGTTACCCAGAATCCTTTGCAAACCTCAAAATTTGGCTAAAAAAAACACATGTTCCTCACATTTCTGTGGCAGAAAGTTCTGGAATCTGAGAGAAGCCACAAATTTCCTTCCACCCAGCATTCCCCTAAGTCTCTCGATAAAAATGGTACCTCACTTCTGTGGGTAGGCCTAGCGCCCACGAAAGGAAATGGCCCAAAACACAACGTGGACAGAACATATTTTTTCACAGAAAACAGAGGTGTTTTTTGCAAAGTGCCTACCTGTGGAGTTTGGCCTCTAGCTCAGCCGGCCCCGGGGGGCAGAAATGCCCTAAAATAAATTTGACCCCCCAAGGCCCCCCCCCCGGGAGCGACCCTTGCCTACGGGGTCGCTTCCCCTGCGTGACACTGGCGCCAAAAAACAAATCCCTGGTGCCTAGTGGTTTCTGCCCCCCTTGGGGGCAGATTGACCTAAAATCGGCCAATCTGCCCCCAAGAGTGGGCAGAAATGGCCTAAATACAATTTGCCCCCCAGGGGAGCGACCCTTGCCTGATGGGTCGCTCCCCATCTCGAAAAAAACAAACAAACAAAAAAAAAAACACAACAAAAAAATTTGCTTTGGTGCCCTGAGGGTTCTGCCCCCCCCCTGGGGGCAGTTCGGCCCAATAATAGGCCGAACTGCCCCCAGGGGGGGCAGAAATGGCCTAAAATAAATTTGCCCCCCCCAGCCCCCACCCCCGCCCCCGGGAGCGACCCTTGCCTACGGGGTCGCTCCCCCCTGCGTGACATGGGCGCCAAAAAACAAATCCCTGGTGCCTAGTGGTTTCTGCCCCCTTGGGGGCAGATTGACCTAAAATCGGCCAATCTGCCCCCGGGGGGGGGCAGAAATGGCCTAAATACAATTTGCCCCCCAAGGGGAGCGACCCTTGCCTGATGGGTCGCTCCCCATCTCTAAAAAAAACAAACAAACAAAAAAAAAAAAAATAGGCCCTGGCACCTAGAGGTTTTCTGCCCCCCCCCCCCGGGGGCAGATCGGCCTAATATTAGGCCGATCTGCCCCCGGGGTGGCAGAAATGGCCTAAAATAAATTTGCCCCCCAACCCAACCCCCCACCCGGGAGCGACCCTTGCCTACGGGGTCGCTCCCCCTGCGTGACATTGGCGCCAAAAAACAAATCCCCGGTGCCTAGTGGTTTCTGCCCCCTTGGGGGCAGATTGACCTAAAATAGGCCAATCTGCCCCCAGGGGGGCAGAAATGGCCTAAATACAATTTGCCCCTCAGGGGAGCGACCCTTGCCTGATGGGTCGCTCCCCATCTCTAAAAAAAGAAAGAACAAAAAAAAAGAAAACACAAAAAAAAAATTTGCCCTGGCGCCTAGAGGTTTCTGCCCCCAGGGGGGGCAGAAATGGCCTAAAATAAATTCCCCCCCCAGGCCTCCCCCCCCCCCCGGGAGCGACCCTTGCCTACGGGGTCGCTCCCCCTGCGTGACATTGGCGCCAAAAAACAAATCCCAGGCGCCTAGTGGTTTCTGCCCCCTTGGGGGCAGATTGACCTAAAATCTTCCACCCAGCGTTCCCCCAAGTCTCCCGATAAAAATGATACCTCACTTGCGTGGGTAGGCCTAGCGCCCGCGACAGGAAACACCCCAAAGCGCAACGTGGACACATCAAAAGTTTTGGAAGAAAACAGAGGTGTTTTTTGCGAAGTGCCTACCTGTAGATTTTGGCCTCTAGCTCAGCCGGCACCTAGGGAAACCTACCAAACCTGTGCATTTCTGAAAACTAGAGACCTAGGGGAATCCAAGGAGGGGTGACTTGCGGGGCTCGGACCAGGTTCTGTTACCCAGAATCCTTTGCAAACCTCAAAATTTGGCTAAAAAAACACATGTTCCTCACATTTCTGTGGCAGAAAGTTCTGGAATCTGAGAGGATCCACAAATTTCCTTCCACCCAGCGTTCCCCCAAGTCTCCCGATAAAAATGATACCTCACTTGTGTGGGTAGGCCTAGCGCCCGCGACAGGAAACACCCCAAAGCGCAATGTGGACACATCAAAAATTTTGGAAGAAAACAGAGGTGTTTTTTGCGAAGTGCCTACCTGTAGATTTTGGCCTCTAGCTCAGCCGGCACCTAGGGAAACCTACCAAACCTGTGCATTTCTGAAAACTAGAGACCTAGGGGAATCCAAGGAGGGGTGACTTGCGGGGCTCGGACCAGGTTCTGTTCCCAGAATCCTTTGCAAACCTCAAAATTTGGCTAAAAAAAACACATGTTCCTCACATTTCTGTGGCAGAAAGTTCTGGAATCTGAGAGAAGCCACAAATTTCCTTCCACCCAGCATTCCCCCTAAGTCTCTCGATAAAAATGGTACCTCACTTCTGTGGGTAGGCCTAGCGCCCACGAAAGGAAATGGCCCAAAACACAACGTGGACAGAACATATTTTTTCACAGAAAACAGAGGTGTTTTTTGCAAAGTGCCTACCTGTGGAGTTTGGCCTCTAGCTCAGCCGGCCCCCGGGGGGGGGGGGGCAGAAATGCCCTAAAATAAATTTGACCCCCCAAGCCCCCCCCCCGGGAGCGACCCCTTGCCTACGGGGTCGCTTCCCCTGCGTGACTCTGGCGCCAAAAAACAAATCCCTGGTGCCTAGTGGTTTCTGCCCCCTTGGGGGCAGATTGACCTAAAATCGGCCAATCTGCCCCCAAGGGGGGCAGAAATGGCCTAAATACAATTTGCCCCCCCAGGGGAGCGACCCTTGCCTGATGGGTCGCTCCCCATCTCGAAAAAAAACAAACAAACAAAAAAAAACAACACAACAAAAAAATTTGCTTTGGTGCCCTGAGGGTTCTGCCCCCCCCCTGGGGGCAGTTCGGCCCCAATAATAGGCCGAACTGCCCCCAGGGGGGGCAGAAATGGCCTAAAATAAATTTGCCCCCCCCAGCCCCCACCCCCGCCCCCGGGAGCGACCCTTGCCTACGGGGTCACTCCCCCCTGCGTGACATGGGCGCCAAAAAACAAATCCCTGGTGCCTAGTGGTTTCTGCCCCCTTGGGGGCAGATTGACCTAAAATCGGCCAATCTGCCCCCGGGGGGGGCAGAAATGGCCTAAATACAATTTGCCCCCCCAAGGGGAGCGACCCTTGCCTGATGGGTCGCTCCCATCTCTAAAAAAACAAACAAACAAAAAAATAAAAATAGGCCCTGGCACCTAGAGGTTTCTGCCCCCCCCCCCCCCCCGGGGGCAGATCGGCCTAATATTAGGCCGATCTGCCCCCGGGGTGGCAGAAATGGCCTAAAATAAATTTGCCCCCCAACCCAACCCCCCACCCGGGAGCGACCCTTGCCTACGGGGTCGCTCCCCCTGCGTGACATTGGCGCCAAAAAACAAATCCCCGGTGCCTAGTGGTTTCTGCCCCCTTGGGGCAGATTGACCTAAAATAGGCCAATCTGCCCCAGGGGGGCAGAAATGGCCTAAATACAATTTGCCCCTCAGGGGAGCGACCCTTGCCTGATGGGTCGCTCCCCATCTCTAAAAAAAGAAAGAACAAAAAAAAAGAAAACACAAAAAAAAAATTTGCCCTGGCACCTAGAGGTTTCTGCCCCCAGGGGGGGCAGAAATGGCCTAAAATAAATTCCCCCCCCAGGCCTCCCCCCCCCCCGGGAGCGACCCCTTGCCTACGGGGTCGCTCCCCCTGCGTGACATTGGCGCCAAAAAACAAATCCCAGGCGCCTAGTGGTTTCTGCCCCCTTGGGGGGCAGATTGACCTAAAATCTTCCACCCAGGCGTTCCCCCAAGTCTCCCGATAAAAATGATACCTCACTTGCGTGGGTAGGCCTAGCGCCCGCGACAGGAAACACCCCAAAGCGCAACGTGGACACATCAAAAGTTTTGGAAGAAAACAGAGGTGTTTTTTGCGAAGTGCCTACCTGTAGATTTTGGCCTCTAGCTCAGCCGGCACCTAGGGAAACCTACCAAACCTGTGCATTTCTGAAAACTAGAGACCTAGGGGAATCCAAGGAGGGGTGACTTGCGGGGCTCGGACCAGGTTCTGTTACCCAGAATCCTTTGCAAACCTCAAAAATTTGGCTAAAAAAACACATGTTCCTCACATTTCTGTGGCAGAAAGTTCTGGAATCTGAGAGGAGCCACAAATTTCCTTCCACCCAGCGTTCCCCCAAGTCTCCCGATAAAAATGATACCTCACTTGTGTGGGTAGGCCTAGCGCCCCGCGACAGGAAACACCCCAAAGCGCAACGTGGACACATCAAAAATTTTGGAAGAAAACAGAGGTGTTTTTTGCGAAGTGCCTACCTGTAGATTTTGGCCTCTAGCTCAGCCGGCACCTAGGGAAACCTACCAAACCTGTGCATTTCTGAAAACTAGAGACCTATGGGAATCCAAGATGGGGTGACTTGTGGGGCTCGGACCAGGTTCTGTTACCCAGAATCCTTTGCAAACCTCAAAATTTGGCTAAAAAAATACATGTTCCTCACATTTCTGTGGCAGAAAGTTCTGGAATCTGAGAGGAGCCACAAATTTCCTTCCACCCAGCGTTCCCCCAAGTCTCCCGATAAAAATGATACCTCACTTGTGTGGGTAGGCCTATCGCCCGCGACAGGAAACCACCCCAAAGCGCAACATGGACACATCAAAAATTTTGGAAGAAAACAGAGGTGTTTTTTACGAAGTGCCTACCTGTAGATTTTGGCCTCTAGCTCAGCCGGCACCTAGGGAAACCTACCAAACCTGTGCATTTCTGAAAACTAGAGACCTAGGGGAATCCAAGATGGGGTGACTTGCGGGGCTCGGACCAGGTTCTGTTACCCAGAATCCTTTGCAAACCTCAAAATTTGGCTAAAAAAACACATGTTCCTCACATTTCTGTGGCAGAAAGTTCTGGAATCTGAGAGGAGCCACAAATTTCCTTCCACCCAGCGTTCCCCCAAGTCTCCCGATAAAAATGATACCTCACTTGTGTGGGTAGGCCTAGCGCCCGCGACAGGAAACACCCCAAAGCGCAACGTGGACACATCAAAAATTTTGGAAGAAAACAGAGGTGTTTTTTTGCGAAGTGCCTACCTGTAGATCTTGGCCTCTAGCTCAGCCAGCACCTAGGGAAACCTACCAAACCTGTGCATTTCTGAAAACTAGAGACCTAGGGGAATCCAAGGAGGGGTGACTTGCGGGGCTCGGACCAGGTTCTGTTACCCAGAATCCTTTGCAAACCTCAAAATTTGGCTAAAAAAAACACATGTTCCTCACATTTCTGTGGCAGAAAGTTCTGGAATCTGAGAGGAGCCACAAATTTCCTTCCACCCAGCATTCCCCTAAGTCTCTCGATAAAAATGGTACCTCACTTCTGTGGGTAGGCCTAGCGCCCACAAAAGGAAATGGCCCAAAACACAACGTGGACAGAACATATTTTTTCACAGAAAATAGAGGTGTATTTTGCAAAGTGCCTACCTGTGGAGTTTGGCCTCTAGCTCAGCCGGCCCCGGGGGGGGGGGGGCAGAAATGCCCTAAAATAAATTTGACCCCCCAAGCCCCCCCCCCCGGGAGCGACGCTTGCCTACGGGGTCGCTTCCCCTGCGTGACACTGGCGCCAAAAAACAAATCCCTGGTGCCTAGTGGTTTCTGCCCCCTTGGGGGCAGATTGACCTAAAATCGGCCAATCTGCCCCCAAGGGGGGCAGAAATGGCCTAAATACAATTTTGCCCCCCCAGGGGAGCGACCCTTGCCTGATGGGTCGCTCCCCATCTCGAAAAAAACAAACAAACAAAAAAAAACAACACAACAAAAAAATTTGCTTTGGTGCCCTGAGGGTTCTGCCCCCCCCCTGGGGGCAGTTCGGCCCAATAATAGGCCGAACTGCCCCCAGGGGGGGCAGAAATGGCCTAAAATAAATTTGCCCCCGCCAGCCCCCACCCCCGCCCCCGGGAGCGACCCTTGCCTACGGGGGTCGCTCCCCCTGCGTGACATGGGCGCCAAAAAACAAATCCCTGGTGCCTAGTGGTTTCTGCCCCCCTTGGGGGCAGATTGACCTAAAATCGGCCAATCTGCCCCCGGGGGGGGGCAGAAATGGCCTAAATACAATTTGCCCCCCAAGGGGAGCGACCCTTGCCTGATGGGTCGCTCCCCCATCTCTAAAAAAACAAACAAACAAAAAAAAAAAAATAGGCCCTGGCACCTAGAGGTTTCTGCCCCCCCCCCCCCCCCCGGGGGCAGATCGGCCTAATATTAGGCCGATCTGCCCCCGGGGGTGGCAGAAATGGCCTAAAATAAATTTGCCCCCCAACCCAACCCCCCACCCGGGAGCGACCCTTGCCTACGGGGTCGCTCCCCCCTGCGTGACATTGGCGCCAAAAAACAAATCCCCGGTGCCTAGTGGTTTCTGCCCCCTTGGGGGCAGATTGACCTAAAATAGGCCAATCTGCCCCAGGGGGGCAGAAATGGCCTAAATACAATTTGCCCCTCAGGGGAGCGACCCTTGCCTGATGGGTCGCTCCCCATCTCTAAAAAAAGAAAGAACAAAAAAAAAGAAACACAAAAAAAAAATTTGCCCTGGCGCCTAGAGGTTTCTGCCCCCAGGGGGGGCAGAAATGGCCTAAAATAAATTCCCCCCCCAGGCCTCCCCCCCCCCCCCGGGAGCGACCCTTGCCTACGGGGTCGCTCCCCCTGCGTGACATTGGCGCCAAAAAACAAATCCCAGGCGCCTAGTGGTTCTCTGCCCCCTTGGGGGCAGATTGACCTAAAATCTTCCACCCAGCGTTCCCCCAAGTCTCCCGATAAAAATGATACCTCACTTGCGTGGGTAGGCCTAGCGCCCGCGACAGGAAACACCCCAAAGCGCAACGTGGACACATCAAAAGTTTTGGAAGAAAACAGAGGTGTTTTTTTGCGAAGTGCCTACCTGTAGATTTTGGCCTCTAGCTCAGCCGGCACCTAGGGAAACCTACGACCTAGGGGAATCCAAGGAGGGGTGACTTGCGGGGCTCGGACCAGGTTCTGTTACCCAGAATCCTTTGCAAACCTCAAAATTTGGCTAAAAAAACACATGTTCCTCACATTTCTGTGGCAGAAAGTTCTGGAATCTGAGAGGAGCCACAAATTTCCTTCCACCCAGCGTTCCCCCAAGTCTCCCGATAAAAATGATACCTCACTTGTGTGGGTAGGCCTAGCGCCCGCGACAGGAAACACCCCAAAGCGCAACGTGGACACATCAAAAATTTTGGAAGAAAACAGAGGTGTTTTTTGCGAAGTGCCTACCTGTAGATTTTGGCCTCTAGCTCAGCCGGCACCTAGGGAAACCTACCAAACCTGTGCATTTCTGAAAACTAGAGACCTATGGGAATCCAAGATGGGGTGACTTGTGGGGCTCGGACTAGGTTCTGTTACCCAGAATCCTTTGCAAACCTCAAAATTTGGCTAAAAAAATACATGTTCCTCACATTTCTGTGGCAGAAAGTTCTGGAATCTGAGAGGAGCCACAAATTTCCTTCCACCCAGCGTTCCCCCAAGTCTCCCGATAAAAATGATACCTCACTTGTGTGGGTAGGCCTAGCGCCCACGAAAGGAAATGGCCCAAAACACAACGTGGACAGAACATATTTTTTCACAGAAAATAGAGGTGTATTTTGCAAAGTGCCTACCTGTGGAGTTTGGCCTCTAGCTCAAGGGAGGGGGGGGCAGAAATGCCCTAAAATAAATTTGACCCCCCAAGCCCCCCCCCCCCGGGAGCGACCCTTGCCTACGGGGTCGCTTCCCCTGCGTGACACTGGCGCCAAAAAACAAATCCCTGGTGCCTAGTGGTTTCTGCCCCCTTGGGGGCAGATTGACCTAAAATCGGCCAATCTGCCCCCAAGGGGGGGCAGAAATGGCCTAAATACAATTTGCCCCCCAGGGGAGCGACCCTTGCCTGATGGGTCGCTCCCCATCTCGAAAAAAACAAACATACAAAAAAAAAACACAACAAAAAAATTTGCTTTGGTGCCCTGAGGGTTCTGCCCCCCCCCTGGGGGCAGTTTGGCCCAATAATAGGCCGAACTGCCCCCAGGGGGGGCAGAAATGGCCTAAAATAAATTTGCCCCCCACAGCCCCCACCCCCGCCCCCGGGAGCGACCCTTGGCTACGGGGTCGCTCCCCCTGCGTGACATTGGCGCCAAAAAACAAATCCCTGGTGCCTAGTGGTTTCTGCCCCCTTGGGGGCAGATTGACCTAAAATCGGCCAATCTGCCCCCGGGGGGGGGCAGAAATGGCCTAAATACAATTTGCCCCCCAAGGGGAGCGACCCTTGCCTGATGGGTCGCTCCCCATCTCTAAAAAAAACAAACAAACAAAAAAAAAAATAGGCCCTGGCACCTAGAGGTTTCTGCCCCCCCCC